>NW_024080949.1:1475600-1889576 GCF_003009895.1 Hyaena hyaena | reverse complement strand
AGAAAGAGAAATCAAGAAACGGATCCCATTCACAACTGCACAAAAAACCATAAAATACCTCGGAATAAACCTAACCAAAGATATAGATCTGTATGATGAAAACTATAGAAAACTTATGAAGGAATTGAAGAAGACACAAAGACATGGAAAAACATTCCATGCTCATGGGTCAGAAGAATAAATATTGTTAAAATGTCATTACTACCCAAAGCAATCTACACATTCAGTGCAATCCCAATCAAAATTGCACCAGCATACTTCTCAAAACTAGAATAAACTATCCTAAAATTTGTATGGAACCACAAAAGACCCTGAATAGCCAAAGTAATACTGAAGAAAACCAAAACGGGAGGCATCACCATCCCAGACTTTAGCCTCTACTACAAAGCTGTCATCATCAAGACAGTATGATATTGTCACAAAATGTTGCCATTTAGAGAAAGAATTATTAATGAATGATATTCTCCAAGTGTCGAAAACACTAAGCACACAACCACAACAAAATGAGCCAGGTACACACTTGTTACACTGTCCTTCTCATGCGAAGAGTAAAGTAGAGGTGAAACGAGAAAATAAATGTGCTAGTGTGTTCAGGATGTATTTTTATACCCTTGGATAGCCTCCCGGCAAGAAACATGGTCCTTAATGACATGTCTAAGTTCAGAGCTAGGAAGCATGTTCGTGGGTGGTTTTTGTCATAGTTACCTTTAACTCTCTTAACAAATACTGTAATGGTATTTCTGCATGAAATAAGCTTTTTTAACTTCTTCATGTTAGATGTCATTCATATATACCATATAATTAATCCATTTAAAGTATATGATTCAGTAGTTTTTAGTACATTCACAGGTATGTGCAACTATCACCACAGTCAATTTTAGAAGATTTTCAGCGTCTTAAGAAGAAACCTCCTCTTAGTTTGTTTGTTTTTAGCATTTCTTGTTCTTTTTTGAAAGTTTCTTTATTTTAATTCCAGTTATAGTTAACATACAGTGTTACATTAGTTTCAGCTGTATAATATAGTGATTCAATAATTATGTACAGTTACTCAGTGCTTATAATGGTAAGTATACACTTAATCCCATTCACTTATTTCACCCAACCCCCACCCACCTCCCCTCTGGTAATCATCAGTTCTCTATAGTTAAGAATCTTTTTCTTGGTTTCTCTCTCTCTCTAACTTTGCTCATTTATTTTGTTTCTTAAATCCATGTATGAGTGAAATCACATGGTGTTTGTCTTTCTCTGAGTTACTTCACTCAGTATTATACTTTCTAGTTCTATCCATATTGTTGCAAATGGCAAGATTTTATCCTTTTTGATGGCTGAGTAGTATTCGTGTGTCTGTGTTTGTGTGTGTGTAAATATACACATCATATCTTCTCTATCCATTCATCTATCAGTGGACACTTGGGCTGATTCCATAATTTGACTGTTGTAAATAATGCTCCAATAAACAGGGTGCATATATCTTTTTGGATTCATATTTTTGTATTCTTTGGGCAAATACCCTGTAGTGTAATTACTGAATCATAGGGTAGTTCTATTTTTCACTTTTTGAGGAATCTCCATACTGTTTTCCATAGCAGTGGCACCAGTTTACATTCCCACCAACAGTGCAAGAGGGTTCCTTTTTTTCCACATTGTCGCCAAAACTTGTTACTTATACTTTTTATTTAGCCATTCTGACAGGTGTGAGGTGATATCTCATTGTAGTTTTGATTTGCATGTCCCTGTCGAGCAGTGATGTTGAGCCATCTTTATGTGTCTGTTGGCCCTCTGTATGTCTTCTTTGGAAAAATGCCTCTTCATGTCTTCTGCCCATTTTTTATTAGATTATTTGGTTTTTGGGTGAGTTGTATCAGAGCTTTATATATATTTGAGTACCAACCTTTTATCAGATATGTCATTTGCAAATATGTTCTCCCATTTAATAGGTCGCCTTTTAGTTTTGTTGATCATTTTTTTTTTTTTTTTGCTGTGCAGAAGATTATTTTTGCTTTTATTTCCCTTGCCTCAGGAGGCATACCTAGAAAAATGTGGCTATAGCCAATTTCAAGGAAATCACTGCCTTTGCTCTCTTCTAGGATTTTATGGAAATCCCTTATTTTTTAGCTATTGGTTCCCTATTCCCCTGTCCCTCCCCACCCCAGCCCTAAGAAATCACTAATTTGCTTTCAGTGTCTGTAGATTTCCTTGTTGTGGCTTTTCACTATCTGAAATCAGATAGTGGTGTTTTATAACTGACTTCTTACATTTAGCATCTTTTCGTAGTTTATTCATGTTGTATCTGTATCAGTATTTCATTCCTTTTTATTGATATACCACATTTTGTTTATCCATGTATCTTTTGACAGACATTTGGGTTCCTGCCTTTTAGCCATTATGAATAATGTTGCTATGAACTTTCATGTACAAGTTTTTGTATGGACATATGTTTTCATTTCTCTTCGGTATATATAAACCTAGGAGAGGAATTGCTGGGTTACACAGTAACTCTGTTGGATCATTTAAGGAACTGCCAGATTGTTTTCTTTTTGTTTGTTTGTTTTGAATATTTTAATGTTTTTATTTTATTTTTGAGATACAAAGAGAAACTAAGTATAAGCAGTGGAGAGGCAGAGAGAGAGGGAGACACAGAATATGAAGCAGGCTCCAGGCTCTGAGCTAGTTGTCAGCACAGAGCCCAACACGGGGCTCGAACTCACGAACCGTGAGATCATGACCTGAGCCAAAGTCGGATGCTTAACTGACTGAGCCACCCAGGAGCCTCCAGAATGTTTTCTAAAGTGGCTAGGAGGCTTTTCACTGTAATCTTTGCCAGTGATGAAGCCAAGGGAAGTTCCAACCCTATATGTAACCTGCTCTTTTCTGACAGGAAAGGAACTTCTTAGATGGGAAGGCACACTGTACTCACAACCAGGAGATGTGATCATGATCTTTGCCCTTCCTTTAATTGTCTATATGCCCTTGTGCTATTCATCTTCACTGGGCACAGAACCTCTGCCACTGTGTATAAATTAAGGGAATTGGATTAGATGTTATCCAGCTCTGAACTCCATCCCTGAAGATTTAAAGTAGTGTGACATTATTCACTTAATCGTACAAACCATTTTACTCTGTTCAAGATTTTTTTTTTTTTTTTTTTTTAGTTAAGAAGTAGGATATGATTTTTATCTCTAGGTTATGTCTTATTCCTGTAGAAAGCCACAGCTTTCCTCTTGTTGCTTATTTCGTCTTTTCCTTAGGCAGACCATGAACGGGTAGTTCCGAATAGAAAATTACCATAACCTGGGGAGCCTGGGTGGCTCAGTCAGTTAAGCTTCCGACTTCGGCTCAGGTCATGATCTCACAGTTCGTGGGTTCGAGCCCCGGGTCGGGCTCTGTGCTGACTGCTAGCTCAGAGCCTGGAGCCTGTTTCGGATTCTGTGTCTGCCTCTGTCTCTGACCCTCCCCTGCTCACACTCTCTCTCCCTCTCAGAAATAAAAATTTTAAAAAAATTACCATAACCTGCAAGTATTTCAAATATCTTTTTGGAGATAGGTCTTTTGTTGGTTAGGGAGAACATCTTCATAGAACTGAAACTGACATACAAGGATACACGGTTTGAATAGGTCATATTGAGCAGAAAAACAGTTACTCGTTAGTTCAGTGTTACTCAATATGTAGGGTCACAGACGAGCAGCACGGGCATCACATGACAGCTTGTTAGAAATTTAGATTCACAGGCCTCATCCTAGAGCCAATGTGTCAGAATCTCTGGGGGTAGGATCCAACAGTCTGACTTTTGACAAAATCTCAATGAATCCTCTTCCCACTGTCTCTATTCCTGACTCAAAATTATTGCTTCACACCCTATGGCTTATGGTCTTCCACCTTAGTGTATTATATTCCAGGCTTATTTCTGGATTTAATATCTGATCACTCTTTAAACAGAGGATCTTGGCTTGACCTAAGTGTCTTTGATGAAGGCAGTGGAATAAGTGTGCGTGGTTTAGCAGCTGACACTTAATACATGACAAACAGATGACGTCCAGTAGTAACAGCTGAATCAGGAAACCTTGGTTTGCTTTGATCTGCCTCAGAAGGCAAATCACTTCTTCACTGGATAGCTTGTACAAGTAAGCCTGCCTACTCGCTTTATTTCCTTATCAGTTATTTTTAACAGCACCAAATGAATGTATTGCAAAAACTTCCAGCGATGTATTTCCTAATCATTTCTTGTATGTTTCTCGAGAAAAACACTCTTCATACAACAAGGAAAACAACAAATATTTGAACAATGTTTTATGGTTGCAGAGTTGTTTTCATGTGCACTTTATCCTTTAATTCTCATGGGAACCCTGTGAAGTAGTATGAAAACCATATAGCATGCCGAAAACTTCTAAGTGGAGCCACAGTAGATGAAAAGGTAGATCTCATAAGGTTTGGGTAAAAGAAGGTAACTTAGGCAGTGGAGGCGGTCCCCACTCTGACCTCTTCACGGCGGGGTTCACAGTCCAATTGTGGCCAAGCAGCAGTGCCTAAGGATTCCAGTGGAAGTAACCTAAGGAAGCTCACCATCTATGCAGGCGTTGTATAGTGCCAGAGGAGATACCACGAGAGCCCAAATGTACCACATGGGTCACCTGAATCCCTCTGGGAAGGTCTGGCTTTCCAGCTTGACAACCAGAGGCTCAAATCTGGGAAGTGAAAAAACAAGGCCATAGGAGTCATTTCTCCATTTGTTTGGCAAAACGGAGTTCCAGTTCTGTGCCAGGCATGGTGTCCTTCTCCGGGACTGCCCTTGGGAGAAGTCCAGGTGGTCCCTGCAACTATGGGATTTTCAGGCTTGTGTGAGAGACAGGGATTAATGAGTCCCCTGTGGCAATTCACGTATAATCATAATCGCAAGTTGAGATCAGTGCTCGGGGTAAAAAGGAATCACAGATTTCTAAAAGAGGATCTGACCTTGTTGGGAGAAGGAAGACTTCCAAAGAAGTGACTCATGAGATGAGAACTGAAAGATCGAGTAGGTGTCAGCTAAGCTGGTGTTCTTCAAAGTAATTATTTATTTTCTACCTCATACTTTTATAATACCTAAATTTGTGACTGCGTTATATTATATACAACATATTAGCCTATCTGTATATGTATACAACTCATAATAAATAAACATATATTTGGAGGGATGTTCTTAGGCCCACCCTTAAAATTTGTGAGGCCCAAGGCATTGGGCATGAAATTATTTAACAGGAATATGTGTAGGTGGGTGGCGGGGGAGTAAGGGACAGAGGGCAAAACAATTACCATTATTTCTGCCTCTTGGAAAAACTGCATCAGCTGGAACTCCAAATGGTAAATACTGTTGTCAACTAAAGCATCTTTAAACCCCTCTCCCACCTCTATGACACACGCAGGAATGCTGAACCTGCAGAGGGAAAACTGCCAGCTGAGGGCTCAACGTGGCACTAGATCTGCAGCTCTGTATTATCTGCATAAGACATCGCCAGATGTAGTGGCTTTACGATAGCATTTATTATCCCATAATTTAGTTGTTGTGGGCCCAGAATCCAGGCATGGTTTAGCTCGTCCTCTGGCTCTGGGTCTCCCACAGGCTGAAGCCATCTCCAGCCCCTTACTGGGTGAGATCTGCTTCCTATTCACTCACATGGTTGTAGCAGGATTCAGTTCCTCGTGTAGTCCACAGAGGCCTCAGTTGCTCATAAGCTGTGAGCCAGAGGCCTCCCTCACTTCCTTGCCACAAGGGCCGCTCTATAGAATGTTTTACAATATGGCTGTTGGTTTCATCACAGTGAGCAAGTTAAAGGACAGGAGAGAGTGCCGGCAAGAGGAGGAATGCTAGCAAGATAAGTCAGTCTTTTAACCTAATTGCAGAAATGGTGTTCCCACACTTTTGCCATATTCTCCTTGGTAGAATCATGTCACTAGGTCCAGTCTGCACTCAAGGGGAAGCGATTACATAAGAGGGTGAATACCAGGAGGCAGAGGTCATTGGGAGCCATGTTTTTAAGCTCCCTACCACAAGTCCCAAAGCAATACTTCGAGAACTATACAGAAATGAGGTAGCTAGTATACAATGATTCCATTCGCCATCTTGAATTAATGTCATCACCAGAAGTGTAAAGCCTGCTCCCACCTTTTCTTAATTTGCTGTATAGACATGTACCCTGTATTCCACGCAGAATCCTCATTCTAGAGCATTGAACCTTGGCTGCGTCACTTACCGCATTGCGTAGGACTTCCCTCGCTCAGGGCTTACCAGCCTCACTGACAGCCTGTCCCAGGGCCTCATCCCATCTATCAAGAACATATTCGCTCCATATATAGTCCTGACTGTCCCTTCCATATGTAGTCCCCTCGTTTCACTGGGTTCTCTTCTCAGGTATCACATCCTCAAAGAGGCCTTCCTTGGTTTCCACGTCTTCATCAACTCTTCGTTCTCCTTTACTGTGCTTCATGCTTCTCCATAATGATTATCAATCCCGGCATTCTCTGAAGGACTTCCCATTTATGGTTATTGTCTGTCTCCTCCAACAAACACATCCTTTTGGTCCTAAATTCAAGAGACTAGAGTAATGCCAGCACAAAGTAAGCATCAAAAACTGTTTGTCACAATGGTGAAGGAATTTTGTTTATTGAACACAAGGAAAACATGTACTTCAAATTGGCGTTTGTCTCAGTTTACTAGTTGATACACATCCATGTCTAGTTATTAGAAATTATGCCATCATTTTTTCCCAACTAGGATGAGGACATGCATTATTAGGAGTGGGACTGTTTTCAAGGACTTCTTTGGGACAAGTAGTTGATATTTAGCAGCTTGAATTTCATTAATAGAATGTACTTTTAGTCTTTGCCATTAAGTTTTCATTCACTGAGAAAAGAAAAAGACCTTTAGAAAATACTACATACTGGGAATTATTGATTTCCCAATAGTTCCCTTTGCAATGATTTTCTATATAAACTTCGTTGTATATTTGCTTGTTTTCATCATGAAGAGAAACCACTGAAATGCAGAAACCTACTGTCAAGATATGTTTTTGGTGGTTTCCACAAACTTACTCATCCTGTACTGAAAATTACTTTGCTAAAGCAAAAAGATTTGAAAGCTTCTTCAGGACCCATCTAATGGCAAAAAAAAAAAAAAAAGTTCTTAGGTCAAAAGCCTCTGAATGTTTTATTTAGTCTGACTCATCTGAGTCAATATCTTAGAGGATACAATAATATACGAATCCAGACATCCGTGCAGAATACTGTGAGATATTATGAGGAACATAGAGATGAGTCAGGGTCACATACAGGTAGATGAGCAGTAATACAAAGTATACATAATTGAGAATGTGTGGGGTACCCGAATGGCGCAGTCTGAAGAGTATGTGACTCTTGATCTCAAGGTCCTGAGTTTGAGCCCCTCTCTGGGTGTAGAAATTACTAAACAAAATAAAATAAACTTTCTAAAAAAATAACATGTGTTCTGTAGTTGAAACTGTGGTTACAGCACTGTCTGTATTTCAGTACTTACCTCCTAGTGTTGTTGTGATGGTTAATTTTGTGTGAACTTGACAGGGCCACAGGGTGCCCAGATATTTGGCTAAACATCCTGAGTGTGTGTGGGAGGGGATTGCTGGATGAGATTAACAGTTGAATCAGTAGCCTGACTAAAGGAGATTGCCTTCCCCAAAATGTGTGGGTTCAACCAATCCATTGAGGTCCTAAATGGGACAAAAAAGGCTGAGTAAGGGAGAAATGCTCTCTTTGGCTGATTGTCTTCACACTAGGAAGTTACTCCTGCCTTTGAACTCGGACCTGTACTGACATTTAAACCATCAGCTCTCCTGCTTTTCATGCTGTTGGACTTGAACTGGAACTATATCATGGGTTTTCCTATGTCTGGATTTCACAGCCTCCATAATCACATGAGCCAATTCCTTATAATAGATCTCTTGAGAGAGAGAGATGATCTATTGGTTCTGTTTCTCTGGAGAGCTTTAATACAGTTGTTGAATTAACTAAACAACATAACTAATGTGAAGATTTGTTTTTAATTGAAGTGTAATTGACATACAATGCTATCTTAGTTTCAGGTGTTCAACATAGTGATTTGTAAATTCTGTACATTACTCAGTGCTCACCACAATCAGTGTAGTCACTCTCTGTTAGCATATAACATTATTACAGTCTTTAAAATTTTTTAATGTTTTATTCATTTTCAAGAAAGAGAAACAGGGTACAAGCAGAGGAGGAGAAAAAAGAAGACGACACAGAATCCAAAGCAGGCTCCAGGCTGCTAATCCCCTTCATCTATTTCAAGCATCTTCCTACACCCCTCCCCTCTGGCAACCACCAGTTTGTACTCTGTATTTAAGTCTGTTTGGTTTTTTCTTTGTTTGTCCTTTTTATTTTGTTTTTTAGATTCCACACATAAGTGAAACCATATAGTATTTTTCTTTCTCTGACTTCTTTCACTTATCACAGTATCTTCTAGGTCCATCCATGTTGTCACAAATGACAAGATCTCATTCTTTTTGATGACTGATATTTCATTGTATATATATATCACATCTTTATCCATTCATCTATCACTGGACATTTAGGTTGCTCCATATTGTGGCTATTGTAAATAATGCTTCAGTAAACATAGGGGTGCATATATCTTTACAACTTAGTATTTTTGTTTTCTTTGAGTAAATATCCAGTAATCAAATTACTGAATCATATGGTATTTTTATTTTTAATTTTTTTTGATTGAACCTCCACACTGTTTTCCACACTAGATGCACCGTTTTACATTCCCACCAACAATGCCCAAGGGTTCCGTTTTCTCTACATCTCCACCAATGCTTGTTATTTCTTGTCTTTTTGATACAAGTTTTTCTGATTGGTGTGCAGTGATGATATCTCATTGTGGTTTTGATTTACATTTCCCTGATGCTGAGTGATATTGAGCATCTTTTCATGCATCTGTTGGCTATCTTTATGTCTTTGGGAAAATGTCTATTCAGGCCCTCTGCCCTATTTTTTTTTAAGTTCATTTATTTTTTGAGAGAAAACAGAGAGAGAGAGAGAGAGAGCCAGCGGGAGAGAGCTACAGAAGGGGGTGGGGGACAGAGGATCTGAAGTGGGCTCTGCGCTGACAGCAGACAACCCAATGTGGGGCTTGTCCTCATGACGTGAGCCGGAAGTTGGACGCTTAACTAGCTGAGCCACCTAGGTGCCCCAGTCCTCTGCCATATTTGATTAGATTATGGGATTTTTTTTTGTGTTGAGGTGTAGAAGTTCTTTATATTTTTTGGATATTAGCCCCTTATCAGATATGTCATTTACAAGCATCTTCTCCCATTTCAGTAGGTTGTCTTTTGGTTTTGTTGATTTCCTTCCCTATGTAAAAGCTCTTTATTTTGGGGTAGTTCCAGGAGTTTATTTTTGTTTTTGTTTCCCTTTCCTGAGTAGACGAATCCATAAATATGTTATGGACACTAATGTCTAAGAGATTAGCCTATGTTTTCATTTGAGAGTTTTATGGTTTCAGGTCTCACACTTAGGTCTTTAATCCATTTTGAATTTATTTTTGTGTATGATGTAAGAAAGTGATCCAATTTCATGGTTTTGCATGTAGCTGTCCAGTTTTCCCAACACAGTTTATTAAAGAGATTGTCTTTGCTCTATCGTATATTCTTCCTCCTTTGTTATAGATTAATTGACCATATACATGTAGGTTTATTTTGGGCTCTCTATCCTGTTCAGCTGATCTATGTGTCTGTTTTTGTGCCAGTACTCTTTTGATTGCTTAAGCTTTGTAGTATAGCTTGAAATGTGAGATTGTAATACCTCTGGCTTTGTTCTGTCTCATGGTTGCTTTGGCTATTCAGTGTCTTTTGTGGTTCCACACAAATTTTTGTATGATTTGTTCTAGTTTTGTGAAAAATATCATTAGTATTGTGATAGGGACTGCATTGAATTTGTAGCTTGCTTTAGTAGGATGAACATTTTAACATCATTAACTTTTCCAGTCCATGAGCATGGTGTGTCTTTCCATTTGTTTGTGTGGTCATCAGTTTGTTTCATCGGTGTCTTGTAGTTTTCAGAATATAAATGTTTTACTTCCTTGGTTGAATTTATTCCTAAGTATTTTATTCTTTTTAATGCAATGACAAATAGGATTGCTTTCTTAATTTCTCTTTCTCCTTGCTTGCTATTAGTGTATAGAAATTCAGCAGATTTCTGTGTATTAAGTTTGCATTCTGCCATTTTACTAAATTAATTTATTAGTTCTAATAGTTTCTGGTGGAGTCTTCAGGGTTTTTTTTTTATATAGTATCATGTCATCTGAAAATACTGACAGTTTTACTTTTTCCTTACCACTTTTGATGCCTTCAGTTTCTATTTCCTGTCTGCTTGCTGTGACTAGGACTTGCAGTCCGTATTGAAGAAAAGTGGTGAGAGAGGACATCCTTGTCTTCTTCCTGACCTTAGAGGAAAACCTTTCAGTTTTTTACCACTGAGTATGATGTTAGCTGTGATTTTTTCATATTGCCTTTATCATACTTAAGTATATTCCCTCCAGACCCACTTTGCTGAGAGTGCCCATGAGCAGTGCTGTTCCTTGGGTGATCTCCCAGATTTCCTGCCCCTCTGACCACGTACCAAGATTAGCTGGGAAATCTCCTTCACATATACCCCAGGCACTTTCCACAGTATTGCTTCTGTGCTGTGTCTCTCAGACTGAGTTACTTAGTGTGCTGCCTCTTTAAGAGCAAAGGCTCATTTTCTTATCACCCTCCAGCTCTCCTGGAGTTAAGCCCCACCGATTATTAAAGCTCCTGGAGTTAACCCTGCTGGTTTTCAAAGCCAGACTTTATGGGGACTGACTTTCCCAGTGTGAGTCCTCAGAGCTGGAGGCATCTGGTGTACAGTCTGATCCCCTCAGTCCTCCAGGCCTGGGATGTCCATCCCATGTGTGATTAGTAACACTGGGGCTCTGGTTCCCCATTGCGTCTCTGCCCCTCCTACCCTTCCCAATGTGGCCTTTTCTCTGTGATTAGCTGGGCAAGATCTGTTCTGCTAGGCTTCAGGCTGTTTTCAGAGAGGCTCGAAATAGAGGCGGTTGTGGCCTCAGTGTCTCTGTGGAATGAGGTGAGCTCAGGATCCTCCTACCCCACCATCTCCCACCCAGTGGCTCACTTACGTGAAGCTTTTAACACAGTATGTGGCACATAGTAAGCAATCAGAAATGTGACCCGAGGAAAGACATTTTTTTTATAAATAGTTTATTGTCAAGTTGGTTTCCATATAACACCTAGTGCTCATCCCCACAAGTGCCCTCCTCCATGCCCATCTCCCCCCTTCCCCTCCCCCCACCCCCATCAGCCCTCAGTTTGTTCTCAACATTCAAGAGTCTCTCATGGTTTGCTCTCTCCCTCTCCCCCACTATTTCCCCCCTTCTTCTCCCCCACGGTCCTCCGTTAAGTTCCTCCTAATCCTCCTATACGTGCAAACATATGGTATTTGTCCTTCTCTGCCTGACTTATTTCGCTCAGCATAACACCCTCAAGGTCCATCTGTGTTGCTCCACATGGCCAGATTTCATTCTCTCTCATTGCCATGTAGTATTCCATGGTATAGATGAACCACATCTTCTTGATCCATTTGTCCGTTGATGGACACTTAGGGTCTTTCCATGTTTTGGCTATTGTGGAGAGTGCTGCTATGAACATTGGGGTCCATGTGCCCCTATGAGTCAGCACTCCTGTATCCCTTGGGTAAATTCCTAGCAGTGCTATTGCTGGGTCATAGGGGAGTTCTAGTGTTAATTTTTTGAGGAACCTCCGCACTGTTTCCCAGAGGGGCTGTACCAGCTTACATTCCCACCAACCGTGTAGGAGGGTGCCCATTTCTCCACATCCTCGCCAGCATCTAGAGTCCTCTGATTTGCTCATGTTAGCCACTCTGACCAGTGTGAGGTGGTATCTCAGTGTTGTTTTGATTTTTATTTCCCTGATGATGAGGGATGCTGAGCATCGTTTCATGTGTCTGTTGGCCATCTGGATGTCCTCTTTGGAGAAGTGTCTGTTCATATCTTCTGCCCATTTCTTCACTGGATATTTTGTTTTTCGGGTGTGGTGTTTGGTGAGTTCCTTGTAGATTTTGGATATTAACCCTTTATCTGATATGTCTTTTGCAACTCTCTTTTCCCATTCCATAGGTTGCCTATTAGTTTTATGGATTGTTTCCTTTGCCATGCAGAAGTTTTTAATCTTAACGAGGTCCCAATAGTTCATTTTTGCTCTTGATTCTTTTGCTTTTGGGGATATGTCAAGTAAGAAATTGCTGCGGTGGAGGTCAAGGAGGTTGTTTCCTGCTGACCCAAGGAAAGACATTTTAATTAGAATCCGTTAAAGCTGCAAGAGATGGAAAACCCAAACCAACAGTAACTTAAGTTAAAAAAAAAAAAGAAGAGAAGAAGAAGAAGAAGAAGAAGAACAAGGAGAACAAGAAGAAGAAGAAGAACAAGAAGGAGAAGAAGAAGAGGAGGAGGAGGAAATTGCTCTCAGGGAAATGGTTGTCGTGTGGTGTGGTGGCTGCACCTGAGCCAGGCTGCTGCCGGCATGGCCACTTAGTACTCATCAGGAACCCTGCTTCCTTCTGTCACGTGGCCTCCCTCTATGCAAAACTTGACTCTCAACCTTGCCTGTGCGCACTCTTGGTGGTTTGGGGGATTTGGCTAAACGTCAAAATCACGGGACTACAGCAGGCCACCATTGGCTTTACTTAGAAGAATAATGATATCATTTACTCACCAGCAGCGTCTGAGATTTGAAGCTGCTCACAAACACCTGGTATGGTCAGGTTTACATTTTTCTCCCAATCTCATGGCTGTATTTTGGTGTCTTATTGTGGTCTACATTTGCATGTCCCTGACAGTAAATAGAATTAAGCAATTTTTCACATGCTTCCTTTTGATTCCTTTTTTGTGCAATGCCGGTTTGCAACTTTTGACTGTTTAAATATTGGGTAGTTTGTATTTTTCTTATTTGTGGGAGTTCTTTATATCTTCTTTATATCTCAGTATTAGTTTTTTGTTGGTTAGATGTATTGCACATCTCTTCTCCTGCACTGTGTTCTTTCTTTTCCATGTTCATGATGACTTTTGATAAAATTCTTAGTTTTAACTTGTCAATCTCTTCCTTCATTCTGAGTGCTTTTAGTGTCCTCTTTGAGAAGTCTTGTCCTACACTAAGTCGTGAAGATACTCTTCTATATTGACTTCTAAAGTTTTATTATTTTGCTTTACACATTTAATACATCTAAAAATGATTTTTATATATGTTTCAAGGTGAGGGGTTTCTGCTTCCTTTTCCCACATGATTACCCAGTTGTCCCAGCTTTAGTTATTGGAAAGGCAGGTTTTTTTCTTCACCACCATGCTCCCCTGTTTGTCATGAATCAAGTATCCATTCGTGCTCGCCCCTATATCTGAGTTTTGTAATCTGGCTTATTTTCCTAGTGATCTCTCTGTGTACCAACATAATAATTACTGTAGCTTTGCAATAAGTCCTGATATCCTGTAGTGCAAGCTTTCCCATCATGTTAATACTCTTAAAGATAATTTTGTCGATTTTTGGCCCCCTCTACTCCCATATAAATTTTAGAATAAGCTTGTCACATTCCTTGAGAAAATTGGTTGAGCTTTTTATGTGGACCTTATTGAATCTCTTCATCAGTTTGGGATAATTCATATATATTTATATTTCAGAAAATATATATACACACACACACACAATACCAAGCCTCCCGATCCATGAGTGATATATCATTTCACTTATTTGGATCTTCTTCTTATTAAAATTAGAGAACGAGTGTTTACATTTATTACTAGGTACTAGATAATTTTTAATGATAATGTATTTTTATTTTATTTTCCATTTGTTGATAGTACAAAGAATCATTTGGTTATATAATCAATATAATGGATTCTCAATGTTGATTTCATATCCAGCAGTCTTGTTAAATTGTCCTGATTTGTCTATTGATCATTTTGGATTTTCCATGTGTATACATAATGATATCATTTGTGAATGGCACTTTGATTGCCTCCTTCATGCTGCAGCCTAAAGGCTCCCAAGTTATCTGTCCTTCTAGTACTAGCTGTGTCTTTGTGCCTGTATACAAGTGTATTTTTCTTTAAGTTTTTATGGAGTGATGACATATGGAGAAAAAATACATAAATCATCATTAGACAATCTGATGAATTGTTACAAAGAAAACATCCCTGTGACCACCACTCACATCAAGAAAAAGACTATTACCAGCACATCAGAAGCCTCCTCCCTATTGCCTCACAGTTCTTAACCTATGCCTTTCCCCCAAAGTGACCAGTATCCCATTTATAACACTGCAGCTTGGTTTTGCCTTTTTGTAAACTGTATATATATGCAAATTTATAGTACTTCATCTTTTCTAAAGTTTTTAAGTACTTAATCTTTTGAGTTGATTTCTTTCTCAGTATCAGGAAGTATCCATTTTGTATAGCTATTCATTTGTATTGCTGTGCAGTGTTCCATTATAATCTAACATATTGACATTTTGGTTGTTTCCAGTTGGGGATTAATAAGAATAATGTTGTGATGAGCATTCTCATACACGTCTCTTGCTGTACACATATACATGTTTCTGTTCAATAATGACTACGAATGGGAATTCTAGGTTAATTGAACAAAGAAGAAAACACGTAAGATTTCAGTAACTACAGTGAAAGTGCTGTAAAATAATGACTGAGATCTCAGCAAGCAGAATTATCATACACATTCGTCTTTGGTAATATGTAATCAGGTATCTACATGGCCTTGGAGGAACTGTGTGGTGGCCCTGGCCATGGTGGTTAAGGAATTTGCCTGATAACTAGTTTCATTCAATAAATAAGTTTAGACGTCCTATTAAGTGCCTGGTATGGTTTTAGACTGGGGAGCCAATGATGACTAAAATGTTGTCCATTACTTCAAGTTGCCTGCAGCCCAGCACATGGTTCTTTCTCTAAGGGGCCTCTATAGCTTCCCAAATGAGAAATACTAGCTAATCTACACTCGACCTGACTCCACGCAGATACTTTCTAACCCATTATACTGTCTCTAGGTATAGTCACAAATTGATAAAGTTACTAATGATTTAAAGGAGGTCAATGATAATACATAAAGAAACAAAATCAAAATGCCAGGGTCAGTTCTTAGGGAAATTTACTAGAGCTTGGAAAAAATGTGAAGTAAAAGAACAAGAAATAAAAGAAGGGACAATGAGACAGAAGAGAAAGCCTATGCTATGTTGAGAAATATTTAAAAATATCAAGGAGATAATATTAATGAGCTTTGTCACCAGATGAGATGTGGGAAAAGTGAAAAAGAGAAAAATACTCCTATGATGATGGGTAGAAGTCAAGGAGAACAAGAAGATTGTGTGTACTCAGTTTAGAGCCTATTTGAGTAGCATAAGTTTCAAAATTTCAATGTAATCTTAGAAACTGTACTTCTAGTTTCAAGGTCGCAATTTTTAGAGGAAAAAAAGCCTCTTGAGTTCTCTTTGAAAAGTTCAGAGGTCTGAGTAACTTTTCAATCTTAGGTAACATTTGGATAAAATGCAGTTTTTAAAATCCAAATTATTCCATAAGTACATGGATTTCATATTTGAGGAAAAGGATCTCAACAGAATATGTTTAGGATATAAAAACAATTTAGAATAAATTCAAAATCAGGTCTTGGACAGCCCAGAAAGAGCAGAGGATTAACACCAGAGGTCTTTAAGTCGGGTATTTGTTCTAACCCTACCAACTTGTAAAATCATTCTAAGGACCTTGATCCGCCTAAATGTACACTGTTTTGTGTTTAAAATAGGTGTAGTCCTCCAAAAGGTTGTCATTTATTTATTTATTTATTTATTTATTATATTTTTAATTAATTTTTTTGCAAATAGTTTATTGTCAGGTTGGTTTCCATATAACACCCAGTGCTCATCCCCACAAGTGCGCCCCTCCATGCCCATCTCCCCCCTCCCCCCCACACGCATCAGTCCTCAGTTTGTTCTCAGCCTTCAAGAGTCTCTGTCATTTCTTTTTTAGACTCAGCAACTGTTGTCCTTCCTCACAAAGTAGAGGTAGTAACAGTGTCATTCAAATTTAGCAAATAAAAGCCACTGTTGTACTCTGATAGCCCAGACTCCTCAGTCCCTACCTTCACCTACTTAAATGGAAATTCTACAGGTAGTGCTTTCCTTCATTTGAGGAAGAAAGAACTGATGAACTGTAGTAAAGCACAAATTCAAAACTACCCTTGCCAGTCTCCCACAGGCTCTTGGAATTTTCTACGGCACTCATAGCCCACCGAACATAGTTGATGTGAGCTGTGGAAAATGCCACTGTGATGTATCAGGAATGCTGCTGAGTTCCCTCTTTGGTTCTCTATTAATTGCTCAAAACCTTCCCCAAGGGTTGATTTTCTTGATTGCATGGGTCCTTGCATGGAAAACTTGTAGGATATATTCCTAAAACATGCAGTTCACTGTTGTATATGGTTGGTAGAAATATAAATTGGTACAGTATTTCTGAAGAGCAGTAGTCAGTGTATATAGAATTTAAGTGTACACATTCTTCGACACCAAAAATTCTAGTTCTAGAAATTTATCTTAAAGTATATTTTCACATGTGCACAGAGATGTATATTCAAAAATGTTTTTGTAGCATTTCTTTAATAACAAGAGAATGAAACAAGATACATATCTCTTCTCATTGGCTGAATCGATTAGTGTAAGTATCCTGCCATCTTTGAAACATACGAGATAAAGCCATGTATAATGGCAAGGAAAGAGGTAATGGTGGAATATTTTTAAATAGATTATAGAACAGCCTGTGTGGCCTGTGTTTAGGTAAATATCTATGCATCTATTTATGTACTTGTACATACAATAGGTAATATCCGTCATCAGTGGATGTTCTTTTGGGGGTTAGGATTATGTGGAAGATTGTCACTTTCTATTTCATATGCTTACATATTGCTTGAATATTTAATAAAATGGTCACATGAGTTCTATAATGTTAAAAAGAGGCTCTCCCTTTTGAAAAAAAATTATTCTTTAAGGATCATTGTTCCAATTTGTCATGGCCATTTAAAAACATATCTTGTTTTACAACTGCACATAAATCAGGAACACTGACAGGTATTCTCCTCAGTCCAGATCATCAGCTAAGATTTATTCACAAGATTTGTTCTATCCATTTTGGCTTCTTCCCAGTCAACTGCCATTGACTCCTTGGACCCCCCTGGAGCACTGTGACACCATCCTGGCTCATACTCCACTCCCACCCACCCCCTACCTACTATCTCCTACTTGGTATTGTTTCTAACCCACTAAGTCTTAATCCCTTTCCCTGTGGTTACCTCACTAGCTCCATGCTAGAGTCCATGCCTCTCTACTTGCTTTTGAATCTCAGAGTGATCCAAATGATATTAATATAAATACACCAAATATATAAAATACCATCCCTGTGACATGGACATGGAATTCTTACCAAATATTTATGTTCTCACCTAACTTGCCTGGCTACCTTGCAACTGGACAGAGCCAGAACTGACTCGATCTGGGCAATGGACTGTCAGCAAATGTGACTGGTTATGGGCTGAGACCATGACAAGTTGCTTTGGTACTCTTAGCATCCTAGCCTCCTCCTGTCATGATCTGGGACAATAAGACAAGAGCAGACTGCTTCCCTTTCTTTTCCAGCTTCCGTATATCACGCAGGCACTTCTCTCTGGGGAAATCGGATTCAAACTCTGTTCACAAGACAAAGTGGGAAATAGAGTTTCCAAGATTGCACCCCTGGGATAGAGGAGAGAGCTCAGAAGGGCACACACAGTGTGTATACCCACTAAAAATATTGCCCACGAGTGATATATTTTCTTACAAACAGAAGAAGAGGTCCAAGCTTATTCCTGTAATAACAGCACTCCCCCGCACCTGCATACCACATTTCCTCGAGTAGGTAAAGAATAGTGTGATGTTATAACAAATGAGCCAGGAACTCACAGCAAAGAATATTTCCTCAGGAGACTGTTGTTGAGGCAGGAAATAAATGTTGACAACAATTATACTGGCATATCTGGAAACACATCTTTAAGTTTCCTGCCCCAGCTCCATAGCAACATGAAAAGCATGTTTTCAATACATGCTAATCAAATCAAATAAAAGGTAATGATCGTACTTTAAACATAAGAGTGCAAGCTCTGTTTATCTTCTGTACAGTATATTTTGGGTCTCAGGAGTGAGATCATTTGCGATTCTGTCAAAATAGGTAGAATCAGATTAATCTTAATTTAGTTTCTGAACTAAACACTGGAATTGATTCCTTCTACATACTTCAGAGCAATTTTTTACTGTAACGTGTAAGCATCCATGTGCCCTCAGCCACCACCCTTAGTGTTAGCTGTTTTAGTAATAATAGAACGGGCTGTTCACTCATTATAAGGTGATAGGAATGTAATCAGTCACTTTTAGGTCTGCATTGCACTCCTTCGGGCTTTGAAGAGGTAGCAGAGTGAAGGTCGCCTTCATGTTTTTCTCCTTTCAAAGGAATATTCAGCAATTTACCTGGTATTATGTTTGTATGATCCATATCTGAGTATGGCCCTTCCTTATGTTAATTTAAACAGTTCTTTGCACGTCCATGTTACCCTCATCCTGGACACAGGAGGGAATGCAGGGGATGGTATCAGACCGTTTGGGTTTGAATCTGTCTTAACCACTGCTAGCCATGTGACCTTGAGCACAATCCTTAATCCTTTACCTTGGTTTCTTCACCTGTTAAATGGGAATAATAGTACCTGTCTCAAGAGGATTGCTGTGATTATTAAATGAAATAACACCTCTATGGCACTGAGAACAGTGTCAAGCACGTAGTAAGAGCTCCATGGTATTAGCAATGAGTATTGTTCAGCGACATATTTCTCCCAGAGGCCTAATCATAACTGGTGTACCCTCTATTTGAAGCTTTCTTATTCCCTACAGAGTCAGGGGCTGTAAGAATCTCTCTGTGCATCATGGTGTGAGATTTGTTTGCCTGGTAATTTGAATCACACAATGATTGCCAGGACCCATTACTTGATCTTAAAAGTAAATAAAAGAATCTCATTTATAGTCGCATCAAAAACAGTAAAAGGTTAGGAATGTTTAACCATTGAAGTGAAAGTCAGTACCCTGAAAACTATAAGACCTTAATGAAACAAATGGAAGAAGACACAAATAAATGGAAAGGTATCCTTTCTATGTTTATGGATTGGAAGATTTAATACTGTCAAAATGTCCATACCACCCAAAGCCATCTCTAGATTCAGTGCAATCCCTATCAAGATTCCAAAGGCATTTTTATAGAAGTAGAAAAAGCAATCCTAAAATCTATGTGGAATCACAGAAGGCCCCAAAGAGCCAAAGCAACTCTGAGAAAGAAGAACAAAGCAGGAAGCATCATGCTTCATGATTTCTGATGTATCCTAGCAGTCCTCTTGGGCAGAAAGTGCTTGGGAAGCCCTCTGCGAGCTGGATCATTTTCCCACACAAAATAGAAGTCGAAGGCTCACTGACGCACACGCAGTGTCCCAGACCTGGTGGGCTCTCTTGCTCCCCCGTGGCTTGACCTGTGCTGCTCCTCCGTCCGCACTGCCCTTCATCCATTTTCCATCCTGATAACTCCTACTTCTCCTTGAAGACACAGGCTAAACATTGCCTCCTGTGAGAAGCATTTGCTAAAATGCCACTACACACCATCTCTACTGGACAACCTAGTACCCAGTTCTTTGAGCGAGCCATCAGTGTCCTTCCCCTGGGTCTCTGTGCACTCCTCTGCTCTTGCATTTATTTACTGGTTTCACATCATTTTCTTGTCTCTGTCCATCAGCAGCCTATCCATTCTTCCAGTGCAAGAACTTGTGCCTTTATTGCCTGCAGATAGAAGCATGGTTTTGTGGAACAAAGTAGAACGTCAGTAATTATTCATGAATGAATGAATCAACATATGTCTACCAAACACATCATTCCTTTATCTGGATTTGTGCATATCAGAGGAGGGGGAGGCATGATCGAAGCTATGAAGAATGTATAATCCTAATTATGGTGAGAGGGCACAGACCCGTGAAAATGAAGAAGTGAAAGCTACTGTGTCAGCAACTGTTGCAATATGGCTACGTGATATGCAGCCTCAGAAATCTCCGTGATACAAAACGGCAAGCATAATTTTAACTCAAAGTATGTTGTGCTGGTCAGAATCAGGACTCACTCCCAGCTGGATTCAGATCTGACCTCCCAGCATCTGGCCGGGTCGTGATCTTCTCATGGGGCATGACTGGAGTGCAAGAAGGCAGCCAAATCACCAACAGACACTTAGGCTTCTGTTCACATTCCATTGACCAATGCAAGTCCCATGGCCAAGAACGGCATCCAGGGAGGGAGGGAATAGTGTTTTCCACCCATGGTAGGAGAGGTAGGGAATGAGTAATTTGCTGAATGATAAATTATCATGCAGAGTATCAGAATATCCATTCTAAATGCTTGGTGAAGCCACTAAGTGCTCCACGCGTACGGGTGAGAGAAAGAGTTGAGCTAGGGCTTTAAAAATGGGTAAGAGTGCATGAGACTGAGTGGGAGAAGGGCAACATTCTGGAGTGGAGGACCTGAAGGAGCCCGAGGTGCAGAGGTGGGGCGTCCATAGCACAGGTCAGTGTGTTGAAGATCAGCTGGATGCTCTTAGAAGGGGGCCAGAAGGATAGACCACAGAAGCTCGCATTTCTCCTTCAGCCTTTGTTTAGCTATTGAACTGTGTGGAGCAAGTAGGTGACAGGACTCCCGACACTGTACCTCTTTGCTCACGTTGCCTTTGCAGTCTCCCACCCCCATACAAGAATGGGACTAGCTCAGGCTGGCTTGGCAAAGTAGAATAACCGGGAAAGTCAGTAGGTCAGGACAGAAAAATGGAGGCTCTCAGCGAGTCATGCATGGCCACATCACATCCCATAAGTCTAATGAGAATAGCATACATGTTGTTAAAAACTGGATTCAGAACTCACACAGTCACCACTGGGACCTAGGATCCCTGCCGTACCATGAGCATCGCTGTCTCCTTGGTCCCTCAGCAGGGACGGATCGCCTGCTTGGTTGAGCAGAGGCCACCTGTCCATATCCTGGCTGTGGGGCCTGCTGGCAAATCAAGTATCTGGCGCTTACAGCATTTATACTGAGAGATAAGGCCCCGATTCCCATTAATAAGGCAGAAAGGTCTCCCAGAACGGGAAGTGGTTTAGAAGCTGGTAGTCAAAACAAATACGCACTGACCTCCACCCCTGACAGCTTTCCCACACCTTTTTTTTTTTTTTAAACTATTCCTATACCCCTGGACCAGCTGGAGCAGGACTCTGGCACGGCCCAGCCTCACACCTTCTTCCTCTGAGACCCCAGAGCAATTTGTGTTAGAGCTAGCTAGTCCTCAGCTGTCTGTCTCCTGCATCTCCAGCCAGCTGGTAAGCAGTGCGGGGGCAGTGACCCTGGGTTATCTTTCTGTGAACCCAAAATGCCTAGCTCAGGTGGCTGTTCGTACACAGCCGCCGAGACTTGTATTCATTGCTAAAAGCAGTGAGCGCTGAGAAACGGAGGAGGTGCTCAGATTATGATGTCCTAATATGATAACGTTTTAGGCTTGCGGTAAGAAAGGTCTGAACTGGGGGTTGAGGTGGAAGGGAAGAGACAGATGGCAGGCATTAAGACAGCAGAGCGCTCCAGCTGACGGCACCCGGGGGAGATCCGACAGCACACGTGTCTTCCCGGCCTCCGCTGCCGGCTCTTGAGTAGCTTGGAATGGGCCATGGTGGGAATATTTACAGCACAGATTCTGCAAATGCTAAGAATCTGGACTTTATTTCTTTTCGGGGAGCCAGTTGTTAAAAATTTACCAGGCTGCCACTTCACTAAGGAAAAGGAAAGGCTCCCTTGTACATCTTTCACTTTTGAAAGTAATATTCAGCAATTTAAACCCTATGGCATGTATGTTATCCAGATTTTGACTATAACTCTTTCTGATGCGGATCTTTAGATATGAATAATTTTTTAATGTTTGTTTTTGAGAGAGACAGAACATGAGTGGGGGAGGGGCAGAGAAAGAGAGAGACCCAGAATCCAAAGTAGGCTCCAGGCTCTGAGCCCTGCAAGGGGCTCAAACTCACAAACTGCGAGATCATGACCTGAGCCAAAGTAGGACACTTCACTGAACCACCCAGGTGGCCCTAGATATGAATAATTTTATGTGCCTGTAAAGAAGCAGTAGGAGAAAGCATGAGAGGAATAGGAGAGTTTATATATTTATAATTTGATAAGTAGACCTTTTGGGTTTGTTTTTTCTTTTCAAATGTGTATTTACATTCCATTTAGGTAACATACAGTGCAATATTGACTTCAGGAGTAGAACCCATTGATTCATCACTTCCGAACAACACCCAGCGCTCATCACAACAAGTACCCTCCTTTGGGGTTAGTTTTTAAGATACTTCGAGCATAACCTACATGATTTAATTTATGGGAGATAGCTAGGTAATAATGACACAGAAAAAGAACAGAAGAACAGCTAAGAGCAAATTCCTAGCTCAGTCTTCATCTGCTGCCCTTTCATCCCACTTGACTGGACAGCTTCTGTCATTAATATGGGTATTCGTGCCTCACAAGGGAGAAGAGAGAACCCATTTAATTCTGGGGGCAAAGGACAGCCAAGGCCCTGCACCTTCAAGTGAACATTGGTGTAAGACAATGGAAAACAACTCCCCTCAAGTAGAAACTAACATATGCCTCTCTATTTGAACTGCATGATCCTGTTAACAGCTTTATAACCTTCTTGTTCAAATGTTAATGAAATGCTCTTCAGCCTGGCTCACAGTCAGATCTGCTCAGTGAAAGCCTGTCTGCTAACTGGTGGCACCCTGCTGTGTTATTCTCACGGGGCTGGGCGGTCCCTTGTTGCCCTATGTCTGTCAAAGGGAACAATGCAGAGGGGTCTCCAAACGACTGTTTGGGCCAATGTTAAGTGACAGAGGGTCAGTGTTTCCCTTTGTGAAATGAAGGACGCTTGCACTTAAAAGTCTTTAAGAAGAAATATTGAGGGCAATTTCTGTAAAAACTTAAAATTAAATGTGGGTTTTTTTTTCCTATTGTGCTGCATCTGGTTTCTGTAGAATGAATCTTGTTGATGCCAGTTTCAAGGTTGCTATTCTTTGTGCTTTTAAACCAAGGTCAAGCTAGAGGCAGCTCAGAGGCCTTGAGATTGTCATTGACAAGGAAAATAGAAGCTTTATAGCTAGAGCACTAATTAATCACTTCTAGAATAATAGAAATAGGAAAAAATATATACACAAATTTTGAATGTCGACAGCTAATAGAAAATTTACTTTGTGATCTTATGCATGTAATTATGTGCATATCAACATGCTTTACAACACATTATAATATATGCTCTGTAACTAGATAAGTTTAGGGGGGAAATATATAGTCTATACTACAATAGCTTTCCAAATTACTGTTGTAGTCAAGGCTGCCCTTCAAGAAGGCCGAGTTTCAGAGTTAACCGTCTCAATTAAAATAGAGCTTTAACCCTTAAATATGGAGAACAAACAGAGGGTGGCCCAAGGGGTTGTGGGAGGGGGGGATGGGCCAAGTGGTTAAGGGACTTAACGAATTTACTTCTGAAATCATTGTTGTACCGTATGCTAACTAACTTGGATGTAAATTAAAAAATAAATTAGTAATAAAAATAAAATAAAATATAGCTCTATATTACCACTGAATTTCATTGGATTTCAGTGTCTCCTAAGTAACTTAAGACAAAGAATGCTACTGATCACGTTTATCTTCATTTACAAAATATATAGCAGTTAACACTTAAAAAAAATTATAAATCAGCCACCAACAAAGCGTTAACACTGGAAGAATTTGAATAAAAAGCATTTCTCGAAATTAGGGTTTAAATTCAAAACTTGTGCATGAAAATGAATTTGTTTCAATGTCAGAGTTTACTCAATCTGGCCAGTTTCACAGCTGTAATGAGCACCTACCATGTCCCAGATGTTGTGAGATAAATTCACCATAGACAAAAAGTATATTTCAGATAGTCTTCTGAAATATTTCACATAGTGCAGAGTTTATTTATATAGGCTCACAAGTAACACTTTTTGTTAATTGCTAGTTTAAAAGATGGATTGATTTTTTTTTTTTTTTTGGTTACCTTAAAGATACTTATCTTAAGTGGACTTTTAGTAATTGTCTTCAGGAGGAAACTCAACTTTATTTTATTTAAAATCAGTAGCATCATGCTCCTGTAAGAAAGCAAATGTTTCTAATTTAAAATGATGATGTGGGGCAACTGGGTGGCTCTGTCGGTTAAGCGTCTGACTTCGGCTCAGGTCATGATCTCACAGTTCGTGGGTTTGAGCCCCGCGTCGGGCTCTGTGCTGACAGCTAGCTCAGAGCCTGGAGCCTGTTTTGGATTCTGTGTCTCCCTCTCTCTCTGACCCTCCCCTGCTCTTGCTGTCTCTCTCTCTCTCTCTCTAAGAAATAAATAAAACATTAAAAACTTTTTTTAAAAAATGATGATGTGACTAAAGTCATATTCTCTTTTTCCAGATCAGTAAGAAATCAGATATTCTATATAATTCATTCCTTCATTACACAAGTAATTAAGCATGTAACATTGAAAACTAACTGTGTACCAGGAACTGTATAAAGCTCTCTAACGATACAACAGTGTTCTAACGTCCACCATTTCTGCCCTCGTGGTATTTCAGATCTAATAAGGGAGCTCACTCACTTTTTTGACAGGAGTAATAACCAAGTGATGGGAAGATTTAGGACGGCCACTCAACCCAGAATGTGGGTTTGGGCAGGGTTCCCCACAGGCAGTAGCCTGTAAACCCAAAACCCAAAATAGAGAAAAGGATTAGCTAGTCTGGAGAAAACAGTGTCATTCCAGGTAGCAGAAGGAGCAGCTGTTCAAGAGAGGGAAGAGATCTTGAAGGGATTAGAATCATTTGGTTGTGTCTGGGGGGGGTCAGCATTTGAAATTAAAAAAAAAAACCTGGTGGGACATGAAGTTCTGAACCCAAAGCCACTGAGGGATTTCAGTAAGAGATTATGTTCAGATTTGTGTCTTAAAATGATCACTCTGCCCACGAAGTTGGGAATGTAACCGAGGACAGCAAGACTAGACTGGGAGATGAGATTGTTATGTATCAAAATGTGAGGGAATGCTGGCCTGAATTTAAATGGTGGCAGACAGAGAGAAAGAAAAGGCAGTCTGATGTGATCAGTAATTAATCTGGAATCAGCAAAATTGGTGATGAATCGTATGTGGAATGTAAGAGACATAGGCCTATGCCACAGTTTCTCTACTTCAGCACTGTTGATATTGTAGGGGTCTGGCCTATGCATTGTAGTATGTTTTATAATATTCCTTGTCTCTACCTACTAAATAACAGAAACCCTCTCCTCCTAGCTGTGACAAACAGAAATGACTCCAGACATTGCTAGTGTCCCCTGGGGGAGCAGAACTGCCCCTCCTCGAGAACCAGTTGTCTATTTGAATGTCTGTGCTTTCCAGCCTTGGGTCCATATTAGAATCACCTGGGAAGCTTTTTTTCTTTTTTGGTTGATTGTGGGGTTTTTTTAAATTTTTTTTTATAGTTTATTTTTGAGACAGAGAGAGCATGAGCGGGGGAGGGGCAGAGAGAGAGAGAGAGACATACAGAATCTGAAACAGGCTCCAGGCTCTGAGCTGCCAGCACAGAACCCAATGTGGGGCTCGAACCCACGAACTGGGAGATCATTACCTGAGCCGAAGTCGGACGCTTAACTGACTGAGCCACCCAGGGGCCCCTGGTTGATTGCGGTTCTTATCTGCCTAAAAGCAAACAGATTTCATCAGATAGCAACAACCACTGTTTTTTTAATGTTTGTTTGTTTATTTTAACGGAGAGGGGGATGTGCACAAGCAGAGAAGGGGCAGAGAGAGAGGGAGAGAGACAATCCCAAATAGTCTCCATGCTCAGCACAGAGCCTGACACAAGGCTTGATCTCAGGAACCATGACATCATGACCTGAGCCAAAATCCTGGTTGCCCAGATGACTGAGCTACCCAGGCATCCCACCCGGGAAGCTTTTTAAAAACATGGGTGACCTGCCTTTATCTACTCCCCATTAGATCAGAATCTCTATGCAAGACTTAGACATGGCTATTTCCTGAAATAAATTCTAATGTACAGCTAAGCTTAAGAAAGCTGCTGATATAGAATAACATTTAAATTTAATAAACTAAGACAGATTAACATGCTCTGCAGACACCACATTTTTTGTTAAATTTTTAACATCTTGAGGTAAACTTGTTAAATGTCCTTTTCTTCATAGTGAGCATAAATGTTCTCTTGTGATTCAGAGCCATAATAATGAACACTTGTACTTATTAATGTACAATTTCTAAAAACTGCTGTTAGGCATTATTCCGTGGCTGGAATGTCTGACCCACATACCACTTGGCCCAAGACTATGATTCATTGCTGATTTTATCTTTGTTTTCAGAGACCGCTAGCAAAGTCCAGAAAATTATGGACATCCAAGTGTCATTTCTTGTTGTTATCAGTGTTTCTATATCTGTTTGTCTCTTCCCTTGCCCTCAGTCAGCAACCTTTATTTACTACACTTCATACCACAATTTGTGATTTTAATCAATTGTAGACTGAAAAACCTTCTAAACCAGATTATTATAACTGATCTAAGTAGTACCTAACATGGCTTTCTGGAAGAGGTTAAGAATGTCTTCATCAAAGTAATGCAATAATGTTTATATGTGGAAAGCTTCCCAACTCATTCTAAGAATTTAGTATAAGGCACATATCAAATTCAGACAATATCACAACATACACACACAGAGGAAGCAAATACATTCATCTATCAATATAGATGCAAAAATGTGAATAAAACATTATCAAATCAATATTATTTAAAAATAATATCTGTAGACTCTATTACTGTAATAATAAAATGATTTAGCCTTAGGAAATAAGAATGGAGTATAATACATTAAAAGAAAAAAGAGAAAAGACATCTGATCATCTTTAATAGAAATTGAAAATGTCGTAAAATTCAACAACCATTTTTGTTTTTAGAAAATCTTAAAACAAGCCATCTAAAAATATGACTTTCTTGAACTATGAAAACATTTCATACATAAGAAAAATATTAAAAACCCTGATTAGTTAAGAGCAAGACAGAAATAGGCCTTCTGTTAGTTCTACAATTCAACATTCAATTAGCAGTTGTAGCCAAAGTTAAAAAACCTTGGAAGAGATATATGACACATAAATGCTGGAAAGGAGAATGCAAGATAGCCACAGTTCACACTGCAGGTTTTTTCTTCATAAAAATCCAGGAAAATCAAGTAGCAAAAAATTAATATGAATTTTAAAAAGACTTCAGGAAGGTAATAAGATAATCAGAAAAAAGCCATAATTTTCTAATATGCTAATAATAATTATGAAATGTAATACAAAAGATCACATTGACACCAGCCAATAGCCATAAAATGTGTGAGATTTAAGTAGAGGAAATGATACAATTTCACTGAAGAAGAGGAAAGAATATCTGAATGAATGAATCTAGATAGCATATGCTTGAAGGTAAGGCTCAGTACTATAAAAAGATCATTTCTTCCAAAATTAACCTAGGGACACCTAGGTGGATCAGTTGTTTAAGCATCAGACTCTTGATTTCGGCTCAGCTCATGATCTCACGGTTTGTGGGATCAAGCCCGTGTCAGGCTTTGCACTAAGAGTGTGGAGCCCGCTTGGGATTCTCTCTCTCCCTCTCTCTCTCTGCCCCTCCCCACTCACGTGCATGCACACTCTCTTACAAAATAAATAAATATTACTGGGGCACATGGATGGCTCAGTCAGTTGGGCGTTCAACTCTTGGTTCTGGCTCAGGCCACGATCTCACGATTCATGAGTTTGAGCCTGGCTATATGCTCACAGCACAGAGCCTGCTTGGGATTCTCTCTCTCCCTCTCTTTCTGCCCCTCCCCTGCATATTCTCTCCCTCCCTCTCTCTCTTTCTCCCCTCAAAATAAATAGAGGGACTTTTAATAAATAAACAAACATTAAAAAAATTGACCTAAATGGTCAATGCAATCCCAATCATTGTACCCATCAAATGTTTAATGAATCTTAAAGTTTACCAAAATAATTTTTTCTCAAGGTCATTAAGAATAGAAAATATACAAAAATGAAAAGGAATACTTTTTAAGTTATAGCAACTTGCCCTATATGTATTAAATATACTATAAAGGATTAAAATAATGTGATATTGGGGCATCTGGGTAGCTCATTTGGTTGAGTGGCTCAGGTCATGATCTCACAGCCATGGGATCAAGCCCTGTGTCTGGCTCCACAGTGAGTGTGGAGCCTGCTTAAGATTCTCTTCCTTCTGCCCCTCTCCCCAACTTGTGCACAATGTCTCTCTCCCTCTAAAATGAATGAATGAATGAATAAATAAATAAATAAACAAACAAAACTAACTAACTAAATAAATAAATAAGAGAGAAATATTGTGATATTGATACAAGAATAAACAATAGATCCTAGATCCTGGAAAGAGTAGAGCACAGTCCCGTCTCGTAACAGAATTTTTTTATATGATGAAAATGGCATTTCAGATCTTCTAATCTGACCGAGCAGTCCTGATTCCTCAGATGACCATTCTTGCCTGTTTCCACGGCTCAAAAGAGGCAGGGGTGCATGTGCCCCTTCAAATCCGCATTTTGGTATCCTTTGGATAAATACCTCGTAGTGCAATTGCTGTGTCATAGGATAGTTGTATGTTAATTTTTTGAGGAACCTCCACGGTGTTCTCCAGAGTGGCTGCATTGGGTCGCATTCCCACCAACAGCGTACAAGTATTTGTTCTTCACACATCCTTGCCAACCCTTGTTGTTTCTTACGTTGTGAATGTTAGCAGTTCTGACAGGTGTAAGGCGGGATCTCATTGTGGTTTTGATTTGTATTTCCCTGATGATGAGTGATGTTGAGCATCTTTTCATGCATCTGTTAATCATCTGGATGTCTTCTTTGGGAAAGTGTGTGTTCATGTCCTCTGCCCATTTGTTCACTGGATAATTTGTTTTTTAGGTGTTGGATTTGATAAGATTTTTTTTTAGATTTTCGATACTAACCCTTTGCTAGATATGTCATTTGCAAATATCTTTTCCCGTTCCATAGGCTGCCTTTTAGTTTAGTTGATTGTTTCTTCAGCTGTGCAGAAGATTTATCTTGATGAAGTCCTAATAGGTCATTTTTTGCTTTTGTTTCCCTTGCCTTCAGCGATCTACCGAGTGAAAAGTTGCTGAGGGCTGAGGTCATAGAGATTGCCACCTCTACAGAATACTCTTAAGTGCCAGAGGAAATAGGGATGTTTTGTGAATTGCATTTAAGACTAAAAATTTGGAATTTACCTACTTAGGAACATCAGTAAAGATTACATGTTATGGCACATCTGTATCATGGAATATTAGAAAACCATGTAATCATTTAAAAGACTGAGACAGAAACATATGTGATAGGATGGAAATAGCTCCAAGGTACACAGTTTACAAAAACAAAAAGGGTTATGTTTTATGCTTAGTTTCTTCCTCTTCCCTGCCCTGCTTCCCTCAGGACCTTATCAGCTTCCCCCCCCCCCCGCTGCCCCCCCAACAGTTCCTTAATAAATCACTCAGCTCATGAATCTTCACCTCAAGGTCTGTCTCTAGGCCAGTCAGCCCGAGATAGACTCCCTCAGGGGCATGGTGGCCTAGAAGGCAAAGCTCCACACTTACCCTTAGGGGCTACTGAACACAACACAACTAACACAAAACACAACTAACACAAGAGCTTCCTGTTAAATGGAATACTCTTCTGAATATATAGGAAGATGACTCAAAATGCCTGAAGGGTCACAAAGCAAATTACTTGAAAGCAGTTATCCATGGGAATTGAATAAGTAAATTGAAGGTTGGGGGGAGGTGAAGGATTTTCCCTTTTCCCCCTGCATACTTCTGTATCATGTGCATTGTGTACAGTGAGCGTGAGTTCAGACTTTACAAACGTAGTTTTAAAAAAAAAAACACGTTAATTACAATGACTGTGAATTCAGACATTCCAAGTGTAGTTTTATAAAAAGGGCTTTGTCACTGTCCTTCTGTCTGTTTAACAGTCTTCAAACGAGGTTTGGGTTACACTAGGAATACAAAACCTTCCCAATAGGTATTTGGGCACCAAAAACTTTAAGAAAATCAACTATGATTCAAACTGTCATATCTACTCTCACCTAAATCTGGTGTTACCAACCCCTTTTCAGTCTGCCTTTGCAGAATTTTACTTCTGTTACTTTACTTCTCCCTTGTCCTGAGCGTTACTATAATACAGTTTCAGAGCACCTGGGTTAGGCATCTGACCCTTGATTTCGACTCAGGTCACAATTCCTGGGTCAGGGCCACGAGCCATGAGTATGGAGCCTGCTTAGTAAGATTCTCTCTCTCTCTCTTCCGCTCTGCCCTTCTCCCCTGCTCTTTCTCTCGCTCCCAAATAAATATAAATTTAAAAATTTAAAAATACATTTTCCCTCAAAGCATTAAAATATGTGGGTGCCAAAAATTTAATTAGTTATTAGTGTTGCTCTTGGAAAAGTAAATGAGCCTAATGACTTGGTAACAAATCTTTTAGCATGACAGGTGGTTTCCATTTTTTTGCATTCACAAAATAGGGTGCCTCATTGAGTTGTCAGCTAATAGATCATTAAAATGTATTCTTGATGATATATGACTACCTTATATTGGCATATAATTCAGGAGTTAAAGAATGAAGTTTTGTACCTTTAACAAAACTCCTTCTATTCCCATCTATTTATTTATGTGAAGGGTTATCAGTACTTACATCTAGAAGAGCCAGCAGTGGAGACAGACTTGATGTGGAATTCTGTCTCTTGGTGAAATTAACGTTCATCCAGAAATAAAAGTGAATTAGAAAATGCCTAGTCATTTCACTCAGAGAGGCACTTTTAATAAATTGTTACTTTTAATCTTTAATAATTATGTGCTGAATTGTGTACTATATTTATAGGGGTTTTGGTTAATTGTGTCCTACTAATAGCTGACATAATCCAAGAGTGAAGAATGTTTTTATACCTAAAGATTAATGATCGTGGGAATTTTTAAGAATTTTGATTCTCATAAATATTTTCTTAATGGATAAATACAAGATAACATGTGTGATCAAAGTGCAATAAAAATTCCATTTCCAGCAAAAAAGGAAACAGTAAAACTTCCACCTATTAACAGAGAGCTTGCAGAGGCACCTGGGTGGCCCCGACGATTAAGTGTCTGTCTCTTGATTTTAGCTCAGGTCATGATCTCACCGTTTGTGAGTTCAAGCCCCGCCTTGGGCTCCGTGCTGACAGAGCAGAGCCTGCTTGGGATTCTCTCTCTCTCTCTCTCTCTCTCTCTCTCTCTCTCTTTCTCTCTCTCTCTCTCTCAAAATAAATAAACTTTAAAAAAATTGGAGGGGCNTCTCTCTCTCTCTCTCTCTCTCTCTTTCTCTCTCTCTCTCTCTCAAAATAAATAAACTTAAAAAAAATTGGAGGGGCGCCTGGGTGGCTCAGTCGCTTAATCGTCTGACTTCAGCTCAGGTCATGATCTCACGGTTCGTGGTTTGAGCCCCGCGTTGGGCTCTGTGCTGACAGCTCAGAGCCTAGAGCCTGTTTCAGATTCTGTGTCTCCCTCTCTCTCTGCCGCTCCCCCACTCATGCTCTGTCTCTCTCTGTCTCAAAAATAAATAAACTATAAATTTTTTTTTTTAATTTTTTGCATTTTTTTTATATTGATAGTGGTGTCAAATAAGTATGATACTCCAAATACTATGTTCTTCTCCAAGATATCTCTATTTCTAAGAATGATGTCACAGTTTTATTTGTAGATGTATAGCTAATCATAGCTAGCAGATTTTTATTAACATAAGCAGAATTCATTCAGAGTAGTGTTCCAGAACATGAGGCTTTTAGAGTTCCAACCTCTAAGAAGTAAGGATTGCCTAGTGATGTTTTGAAAGAGAGGAAGAATCTCATCAAGTTATTTCAGTCAGGGCCAAGAAGGAACAATCTCTTCTAGAATGTGGGCTCTTTAGCTGACAGGTTTGGGTATCAGGGTGACCATACTAAGTCCTGTTTGAAGTAGCATATTGTAGCAGTAAAGAGGCAGGAAATAGGAGAACAGGTTAAGAGGAAATAGCTTCGGAGAACATTCTGCTCTAGAAACAGGCAAAGGAGTCTGCTTTCTCTGACCAATGACTCATGACCTTTAGAATCTACTTCTTGGTACTTGGCTGATTTCCATCGTATGCTATGAACCCACTCTTTTGTAATTGTTGTTCACTTCTGAGGACACTGCTACTGATATTTGGTAGATTGCTGAAATTAGGATTTTTTTTTTGAAATGCCTGTATGTCTCTTGAAATAATTATATTAAGAGACCCAAATGGTCATTTCCTTAGGAATCTTAAAATGATCACATCGGTTCACTCTGTACCTGGACCACCAGCAGAGGACTCTCTGACAGCTGTTTCTAAAGGTGTTCAGAAATCAGATATGAAAACTTAGCTCCACACAGTAGCCTCAGTCCCTTCCAGAATCACTGACGCTTATTAAGCACTTAATATGTACCAGTCACTATGTTAAGCACCTTATACAGAAAATCATGTTAATCCTCATAGCAACGTATGTGAAAGGTGCTATTTTATCACCATTTTACAGATAAGGACACTTAGACCCAGAGCCCTGAAGTAACTTGCTCCAAGTCACACAACATTAAAGTCCAGCCTATCAACTTGTTTGTAAATGACAGAGCTTGCGTTTGCAAGTACTTGCCACAATCTTAACGCTTGAAAGCAAGTCATTTGCATTTCCATTGCCGTTTATTTTCCCCTAGCAGCTCTCAGGATAACTTATTTCATAAATTTATTTTCCAGGATCCATAATGCAGATTGGTATTTAAAAATAATTATTTGTGGTTAATGTTTGCATGTTACAAATGGTAAGCCGAACTTCCTGTTTTGTAATTTTCACTTTGCAGCGTGTACTTCTGCAAATCAGTAGTCCTTTTCCTCTTTCTCTTTGTCATTTTTCCATGGAGGGCATGGTCATATTAATACAAAGGAAAGAATTGATCAGAGATGCCTTCACAATGCAACTTAAAAAAATTTTTTTCTTTAATTGCTCAGAAAAGGGCAAATGAGAAGTACTCCAGAATTCTACCCTCAGGTCAGGAGATAAATACAAATCATCCAAACTAGTTTAAAAATTGTCAAAGAAGAAAGAAGCCAAGAATTAATTGTGATAAAGTTAATGAGGTTTATCAAGCATTTGAGCTAACAGCAGTAGGGAGAAAATGCAAAGTGCATTCAAAAGTGATTCAGTATTTTGAGGACTTGCTAGTACATCGTAAGCTTTGTAAGGGCCAAGGCTTATCTGTTCTACACAGTGATATATCCAGAGCTCTTAACACAGAGTTTCACATGTGTACACGCTCAGTATATATTTGACGAGTTAATTAATCCCTCTCATGTATTACAGCACTAAAAACTGATCATCATAATGGTTGCCAGAAGTTGGTGTTAGTCATATCATTTCCTCATCGCTCATTACTGAGTATTATTAGATACAGTGGTGGCTTCCTGTTCATGCTTACTGCTTTCTGCTCCTCTGAGGCAGTGGGATAGCTGTGCTATTGTGAGGGGAAAAAGACACCCACAGACATCGTATCTATGATCCCCCACAGGCTGGGCTGTGAATTGTTTGTGCCAGTTCACAAGATGAAGTATAGAAACCAAAGAGCAACCAAATAAAAAAACCAAAAAACGTTTATAGGAACCTTACTTTGCTCTAACATCTAGGAAGTCATTTTGTTGTGATTTACAAAAATATCAGACATTGGAGAATTCAAAATTTTAGAACAAAAACCCTCCCTTACCGGTTCTTCGATACCAGTGGGCCAGTGTTAAAAATGGGCTTTATTGGAAGTATTGGTTTTTTTGGGGACTGGCCTAGCAAGAATATGGTCCGTCCCAAAATCTAAGCCACTCTTCAGGCCAGACCATCATGTTATTTAAGGTTTTATTTTCATTCTAGTTAGTTAACGTACAATGTTGTATTTGTTGATTAATATGTAAAACTTGTATGTATTATATTACTTTCAGGTGTACAATATAGTGATGCAGCACTTCCATACGTCACCCATTGCTCATCACAAATGCAATCCTTAATCCCCATCACCTATTTCACCCATTCCCACACAGACCTCCCCTCTGGGAACCATCAGTTCGCTCTCTATAATTAAGAGTCTGTTCCTTGGGGGCATGGGTAGCTCAGTCATCAAGCATCTGACTTTGGCTCAGGTCATGGTCTCATGGTTCATGAATTCCCCACTTCTCTCTCTGCCCTTCTTGGGATTCTCTGTCTTTCTGGCCCTCATTCACTTTCGCTCGGTCTCTCTCTCTCAAAAAAAAAAAAAAGAGTCTGTTTTGTGATTTGTCTTTTTTTTGTGACTTGTCTCTTTTTTATCCCTTGTTTATTTGTTTTGTTTCTTAAATTCCAGACTACTATTATAGCATAACTCCTGTGCGTACTGAAGTCCTTTGATGTTTAAGAAACCCCCTACTGAGTGCAAATATCTCTTTGTTTACATCCACTGTTAACACTTTAATCGTCACCTCCCACCTTGGCATAACAAAGGCACAAGAGGACTAGTCAGCTGGGACGAAAGGCACCGGGGACAATGTTGAGTAAGTGATTGTAGCGATAGTGATTTCCAGAAGCGAGACCAGATGCGCTTTAGTCCTGTGCCAGCTGCAGAATTAAAACCGTCAGTTCCCAGAGGTTGCTACAACCCATGATTTCTGAGTAGTATTTGAATCCCTATTATTTTAGTTTGTCCTGGTGTAAAAATTTGTTAGTAGGTAAAACTCACTTGGAAGCAGCCCAGGTGTTCGTTGATCGATGAATGGATAAAGATGTGGTGTATATACACGATGGAATATTACTCAGCCTTAAAAAGGATGAAATCTTACCATTTGCCACGACATGGATGGAGCTAGAGAGGATTATGCTCAGTGAAATAAGTCAGTCAGAGGAAGACACATACCATGATTTCACTCTGTGTGGAATTTAAGAAACAAAACAAACAAAGGAAAAGAGAGAGAAACAAATCAAGAAACAGACTCTCAACTATAGAGAACGCCCTGATGGTTACCAGAGGGAGGTTGGGTTAAATAGGTGATAGGGATTAAGGTCATGGTGTTGGATCACTATACTGTACACCTGAAACTGATAAAACCCAGTATGTTAACTATCTGGGATTAAAATAAAAACTAAAAAAAAAAAAAAATCCAGTCAGTAATTTCCTATGATAGGTGACTCTGTTTCTCCAACGAATACTGTTGATTTAGCAGTATATTGAAATGTCTCTACTTTATCAGTTAGATATTTCTATAAAAATGCAGCATACCCACTGTTTCAAAGGGACACATGCCACCAGTATTTCTAGCGGCGCTATCAACAATAGCCAAAGTATGGAAAGAGCCCAAATGTCCATCAACAGATGAATGTATAAAGAAGAAATGGTATATCTATACAATGGAGTATTATTCGGCAATCAAAAAGAATGAAATCTTGCCATTTTCAGCTATATGGATGGAACTAGAGGGTGTTATGCTAAGTGAAATTAGTCAGGGAAAGACAAATATCATATGACTTCAGTCATATGAGGACTTTAAGATATGAAACAAATGAACATAAGGGAAGAGAAGCAAAAATAATATAAAAACAGGGAGGGGACAAAACAAAAGAGACTCTTAAATACAGAGAACAAACTGAAGGTTGCCGGAGGGGTTGTGGGAGGGGGGATGGGCTAAATGGGTGAGGGGCATTAAGGAATCTACTCCTGAAATCATGGTTGCACCACAGGCTAACTAACTTGGATGTAAATTTTTTTAAATGAATTACATTAAAAAAATGTTTAATGCAGCATACCCAGCCACCCTGAAATCTAGTGACATAAAACAACGATAAGTTCTCCTTGCTTCCACATGTGTGGTTCAGCTCAGCGCTGGCTCATCTGAGTTGGCCTCACACGGGCTTGCTGTTACACCACGTACTGGGTCCAGAGGACCACCTTGTGCCCTCCATCTTCCTTTTGTGGCACAGAAGCACAAAAGGGTGGGTGGAAATACAGATGCCTCTTAAGAATTTGGCTCGAGGGGCACCTGACTGGCTCAGTTGGTAGAGCATGTGACTCTTGATCTCAGAGTTGCGAGTTTGGTTGACCCCCACATTGGGTATAGAGATGACTTAAAATCTTTTTGGGGCTCCTGGGTGGCTCAGTCAGTTAAGCATCTGACTCTGGCTCAGGTCACGATCTTATGGTTTGTGAGTTTGAGCCCTCCGTCAAGCTCTGTGCTGACAGCTAGGAAGCTGGAGCCTGCTTCAGATTCTGTGTCTCCATCTCTCTCTGCCCCTCCCTCACTCATGCTCTGTCTCTTTCTCTCTCAAAAATAAATAATAAACATTAGAAAAAGTTTTAAGACAAAAAATAAAGCCTTTTTTTTTTTTTAATTTGGGCTCTGAGCCCTTGGATGGCTTTGTCAATTAAATATTGGATTCTTGGTTTCGGGTCAGGTCATGATCTCATGGCTCATGAGTTCGAGCCCACATGGGGCTGTATGCTTACAGTGCTGAGCCTGCTTGGGATTCTCTCTCTCCCTGTCTCTCTCTGCTCCTCCCCTGCTTGCTTGTTCATTCTCTCTCTCTCTCTCTCTCTCTCACTCACTCACTCTCTCTCTCTCTCTCACTCACTCTCTCTCTCTCTCTCAAAAATAACTAAATAAACTTAAGAAATAAAAAAAAAAATAAAAATAAAAATGATTGACTCAAAACTGCCACACTGTCACCTCCCCTTACACTTCATGGTCCTAGGCAGATGACACGGACAAGCCTAGGAAGAATGCTCTGCATCTATTGGGAAGAATTGAAAAGCCATACGGAAAAGGGAATGGTTGTGAGAAAGGGGGACACACTGAATAACACATCGGTTAAGACTCTTACTAGAAATTTTGTTTTCGTGAAGCCAGGCATTGTGTGATGGATTCTCCACTGTGGCTTTTGCTATGTAAAAAGCCTCACGAGGCACCTGGTGGCTCAGTCGATTAAACGTCCAACTCTTGATTTTGGCTCAGGTCATGACCTCGCAGTCTAGGGATCGAGCCCCACTTTGGGCTCAGTCCTGAGCATGGAGCCTGCTGTGGATTCTCTCTCTCCCCTCTCTCTCTCTCTCTGCCCCTCCCCTACCCATGCTCCCTCTCTCTCAAAGTAAAGAAATAAACATTTTTTAAAAAGCTTCTCAAAAACATAGTAGGTTATAGCAACAATCAGTTATTAGCTGATGACTACATGGTTTGAAAGTTAGCAGTGGGCCCAGCTGAGCATTTGTGTGCTGGGCTCTGAGCTCATTCCTGCAGTCACCGTTCGCCGGGCCCGTTTGTAGGGACCGGTTGGTCTGGGACGGCCTCACTCACGTGCCTGGCACTTGGTGGCAGGCTGTTAGCTGGAGTAAGAAGGGGTGACAGGGCACATATGTCTAGTGGTGTAGTGTGGGCTCGTCCACGCACCGGAGGCTCAGGTGTTCTAGGACCAGCAAGAGAGAACAAGGCCTAATGCACAGATGTTTTCAAAGCTTCCACTCATGTCACATTTTCTGCTATTCCATTGGCCAAAGGAGGTCAGTTAGCTAAGCTCGGATTCAGACAACACGAGGGCACAGATACAGAGTGTGAACACACTGTGCTGTTACCACAAGACTCGGCCCCACCCGGCCCTGTTTTTGACACATCACAGGCATCCAGAAATAGCAGTTGGGTAACTGAATCCGGATGATTTTCTTTTTTGTTTGTTTGTTATCAGTATGGACTTCCAAGATCCTCCAAACTGCTATTGACTTATGACTAATGTATTCGTCTGTACCAGGGTGAAGTCTCTAGTGGCGTGCTTTCATATCATAGAGATATGAAAGGCATGTTTTTCAAATTTCCAAATGCTGTGATGTTTGAAGCAAATACATTGAGTGATATCATTAAAATCCAAACTATTGAGCTGAGATCATCATAATATATTTAAAGGATAACTAGTAAGTTCTGCATGGAGACAACAAACATTTACTTTTGAAGTTTGGAATGAAAGGCCACTTTTGGCCTCAAGTCATTTGAAAAAGGTATTATGTTTTAGAGAATTTCAAGTTCAGTTAGAAGCCAAGCAATGTAGAGAAACCTTGTAGTGGTCTTCAAAACCTGAAGAAGTATGTCATATAGAAAGAACAACCAACTGTAATATTTCAGCAGTTTCCTAGAACCAGTTGCCAGAAAGTTACAGGGAGGCAGGTGTGTGCTCAATGACAAAGCCTAGAAATGAGACACACATGAAATGGAGCCCATAGTAAAGAATGTGCTCCCTCAGCGAAGATATTCAAGCAGATACCATGCGGCCATCTCTCAGGGATGTTGTGGAAATCATTTTTTAAATTTGGAACAAGGTTGGTCGCATGCCATTTAAGTTCCCTCCCAGATTCAGGCTTGCGTCCCGTGCTTTGCATGCATGGAGGAGTAGACAGGTTTTGGAGCGGGACTCTGGCCGGTATCAGAAAAGACTCACTATTTTCCCTTGTACATGAATTAGTTAAAATAGTACTGTTGTCGAGTACCAGACTGAAGAGAAAACTACTCAAGGTTATTTTGTAATGGAAACGGAATTGCTGCAAATATTGACAAAATGAGAGTCACAAATTCATTTCAAATAAAGAAAAGCACAACTAGAAATTTCCTGTTTTAATTATTTTCTGTACAAACTCTATTGTTAGTGCACCCATGAGTTTGCCCTATCATTCCAGGAAAATGTATGGGCTTTTTCTTTTTCCCTCTTCTTTAGTAGAGTGGTCTTTTCCCTTTTATTACTGATAGAAGCAAACATTTATTTTTAAATTGCAAAGCCATTATTATCCTTCCACTAATTAATTCTGTCTCTGTGGCTGTGGTTTGTAAAGTACTGCTTTTCTGTATCTTAAAGTCCAAACAAAACTGCTTTTAAGCTGTTCCCTGTGATGTTAAGCACAAAAAATAAAATAAATAAGTTCTGTCCTCTGTCAGGATTTATCTGTTTCAAATATTTCTAACGCACAAAGCATTATTAATGAAGCACTTAACATTAAACTCCCAACAGCCTGGTATAAAAACAACCACAGTAATCCACCAGATAAAGAGAAACACGGGAAGTAGTTTTCAGGCGAACCAGAGGAGGGATTTATGCACTTTTAATGGAATTTTACAGGTTCTGGGTTCTATTACTGTGCCAGATATAGAAAGAAGGGGAAACTGAATAATCTTTTTAATTAATTCCAAAGAGTTTAGAAAACGATGGAGTAGTTCTGGAAATGAGTATAAGAGTGAGTGAGTGAGTGCGAGCGGATTTTCTTATTAAATGTGCAAGCTGAACTCCAGAGTTCCAAAGAAAGTTCTGTAATAAAAAAACTGAGACACAGTCTTGCTCCCTGCTGGTCCAATTGCCAGAAGAAAGGAGACCGTGGCAGGAAAGAGGGTTGTCAGTGAACTCGGTCAAGAACCCCCTTGGCAAACTTTGTCAGCCAAAGAGAGGGAGGGATCTATCAAGGTGGTCCCTAATGGGAACTGAATTTGTGCCAAAACCTGCTCAAGAAGAGGAGGCCACATCTGGAAATGATAATCAAGGCTTTACAGTTCAAAAGAGTGTGTTTGAGAAGCTATGTGGGATGTCTCTGTGAAGAAGAAGCAAGAAAATAAAGAATAGGGGCCCTTTGCTATAGGTGACTTAAGAAGCACACCAGTCTTCAAGGATCACATTTTACATCTTTTTTTTTTTTTGCCTGTTTCATAGGTTTTCATTTATATGGAAGATGCAGTTGATTCACTGGTCAATGAGACATACATACCGAGTGTACATTTTTGGAGATGGACTGGACTGAGCCCAACGAACCTTATCAAAACCTTATCCCTCTCATGGCCAAGAGCAGATACGGGCAAGATTAGCTATGGTTTAAAATAGTATTTGGGGGGCACCTGAGTGACTCAGTCGGTTAAGCTCCTGACCTTGGCTCAGGTCATGATCTCATGGTCTGTGAGTTTGAGCCCTGTGTCGGGCTCTGTGCTGACATCTCAGAGCCTGGAGCCCGCTTTGGATTCTGTGTCTCCCTCTCTCTCTGCCCCTCCCTCCCCCTCAAAAATAAAAATAAACATTAAAAAAATAATAAATAAAACAGTATTTTTCCCCAAGAAATCTAATTTCTCCATTTAAGAGACTTATTGATCCCAGTAGAAATCATAAAGTTAACACAAGTCCTATACAGAGAACGCTCCTAGAAATAGCATACATTGCAATAGATAGTAGCCTTATATGGAAAGATTTTCTTTCCCCCAAAAAGCAAACATGCTCATTGCTGAAGAATCAGATAGAACTTTATGAAACTGCCAGATTTTTATGTTCAAGAATTAACATGATTATTATTTCCCTGGGCACCCTCGTTCCTCCAGGGTTCCCACTCTTCTCCTTTCTGCAGCCTGCTGTGACCCAGGAGCCTGCCCCCCATGCACTGTATCAGTGGGCTTTGCTCTCTGCTAGTTTTGGCTTCAGGCTGGTCACCAGGCCGTAGTGGCAAGAGACAGGAGGGAGAGAGGAAGGGAGGGCAGAGAATTTAGTCCCCTGGCCCTCTCTCTGCCTGGCCACCTAATCTTGGCTACCTTCCTCCATGAAAGTCTAGAGCCTTTCTCATCCTTCCCTCTCCGCAAGGTCTTCTCGGATTCAGTGTTTCAGGAGCAGTTCCCTCCCCTTACACCTTAAGGCTTAGGGCTAATAATAGCATTTGGTGCTTACTAGCCCTAGGGCTCCTCTGTTTCCCTTGTGGTTTTCCTATGCTCTGAACACTGGTAAATATATTTATTTTCTTTAATGTTTTATTCATTTCAGAGAGAGAGAGAGAGACAGACAGACAGACAGCATGAGCAGGGGAGGGTCAGAGAGAGAGGGAGACACAGAATCCAAAGCAGGCTCCAGGCTCTGAGCTAGCTGTCAGCACAGAGCCCGATGTGGGACTCGAACCCACGAACCGTGAGATCATGACCTGAGCTGAAGTCAGAGGCCTAACTGACTGAACCACCCAGGCGCTCCTGGTAAATGTATTTATTAAACTATCTTTGAATGACACAGATTGACAGTGCCACCTTGTATTTTCAGTGCCTAGCAAATTTACTAATATATGAGGAACAGAGATATTCCATAGGAAGATGGAACTTTTATGCTTGGATTTTCTCCATAAGTAACTATAATAAAAAATAAGAGCTAAGGTTTACTGGGTGCTTGTTCTCCACCAGAAATTGCACACACACGCACACACACACACACACGTACATGTGTTAACTCATATAACCTTATAGTTGAACCTTTGAAGATGGTTAAGACCAGTATCCTTACAGGTGCAGGAAAGTTAAGTGACTTGCCCATGTGATAATGTGATTTATAAGAAAGATATATGTGGTCTTCATCCCCATTTCTAGCCCAGTGTTCCCCAAACCCTTGGAATTTCCTAAGTCATAAGGGCAATAAGAAGTGTCTTTTATTATTTATAACAAACCCCTTCCACTCACACCTGAGTTTATGTTAATGAGGTGACATTTGGAAAGCATCTAAGGATGAGGACTGGGTGCCAAGGTAACCAATGGTATGGTTGGAAGTTTGGAACTCTCAGTCTCAACACTCCCACCCACCCCCAAGCTCTGGGGAAAGGAGAGGGATTCAAGGTTTGAATCCATGGCCAATGACCAATGATTTAATCAACTGCATCAATATGGTGAAACCTCTATAAACACCCAAAAGGATGGATTTTAGGCCCTTTTATGTTGGTGAACATGGGAGATGTGGGGAGATTGGTGCCCCCGGAGAGAGCACGGTAGCTCTGTGCCCTTTCCCCATGCCTCGCCCAGTGCACCTCTTCCATCTGGCTGTTCCGGAATTCCATTCTTTTCTAACACACTGCTTATCTAGTAACTATAGCTGTCCTCATCAAGACAGTATGGTATTGGCACAAAAACAGACACATAGACCAATGGAATAGAATAGAGAACTCAGAATTGGACCCACAAATATATGGCCAACTAATCTTTGACAAAGCGGGAAAGAGTATCTAATGGAAAAAAGACAGCCTCTTTAACAGATGGTGCTGGGAGAACTTGACGAGGAATCAAATGTCTTCCTATCTTCTGTCTAGGTTGCTCTAACTAAAGAACCAAAGCATGAGTAAGGGATTCTTTTTTTCTTTATCCAGCCTATAAACCATAGCATTGTGGGAAATTCCTCCTAGATTTTGTCAGTAACCTATTTTTTGTCTTTATTCTAAACTATTTTTTAGTTATTATATGTGCATATTCATGAGCATATTTTTTGAGACATTAGGAAGATCTTCAATCCAAGCCACCTCTTTAAATCCCTTTTACTTTTCTGTCTTTTGAATTATAACCCTAAGTGAAGAAGGTTGGGACATAAGGAGAAAATTGGCACCAAGCAAGACATCATGTCAACTATGATACCTAAATTTTGTCTGATTTTCTTTCCTTTCTCCTATTCTGTGGAACCGTTTGCCTATTTCTAAAGACTTCTAGATTGTCTAGAGCAATCTTATGTGGGTTCTGCAATCCTAACCCACTATAGAACTGAAAATTTTTATTTTATTTACATTCTTTTTGCTCCCCTAAACTCTATTCTACGCAGTTAGCCTGTAATGACCTTGCAATATATGTACTGAGTTCTGTGACTAGCTACATCATTTGTTGGGCCCAACACAAAATGCAACTATGGGACTTCTTGTTCAAAAATTTTGTCAGTTTCACGATGGCAAGGGCAGAGCCTTAATCCAAGCCCTTCTAAACACAGCCCCTGCCCTGTGCTGCTGCCTGGGCCCCTTGCCCATGAGGCCAGCCCCGCTCAGTTTCTGAGATATATTTTCAGTCCATAAAAATGTTTTAATGTTGCATTCTTTATTGTATTATTTTTAAGCAAGACTTATATGACAAGTGACCAAAAGGAGCTTCCTGAAATATGAAAGGGATGCATTAGCACATTCAATTCCTTTTATTCAAAACAAAACAGAACAAACAAACAAACAAAAAAACCAGAAAGGATAGGGCGCCTGGGTGGCTCAGTCGGTTAAGCCCCTGACTTTGGCTCAGGCCATGATCTCATGGTTCGTGAATTTGAGCTCTGCGTCAGGCTGTGCTGACACCTCAGAGCCTGGAGCTTGCTTTGGATTCTGTGTCTCCCTCTCTCTCTGACCCTCCCTTACTTACTCTCTGTCTCTCTCTCTCTCTCTCTCTCAAAAATAAACATTAAAAAATATTTTTTAAATGTCTCTTTCCAAACAAATCCATGTGCTTTCTTTCATTACCCATTCCTTCATTTACAAATAGTGATTGATTAGCCTTTCTCTTCAAGGACTTTTCCAGAACGGGAATAGATCAGTGAACAGGTGAGCAGGGCAAAATTCTTGTCTTGGAGTTTACGATCAGTGTGTGGAGTTATGATCAATTTTCTAAGCTTCCCAGGGAAACTTTCAGCTGTCCTGAAGGCTGACAGTGTTTGGCCTTTTCCTTCACCAGATGTTAGCACACTTTGCATGCTGTATTAAAGAAGCAAATTTTCAAAATTTTATTTCAGAGCACAGAAGGAGCAAAATGGAGAAACCACATTCTGCCATACAACCCTCCTGGCTTAGTCTGTTGAGCGTCCAACTCTTGGTTTTGGCTCAGGTCATGATCTCATAGTTTCATGAGTTTGAGCCCCACATCTGGCTCTGCACTGGCTGCACAGAGCCTGTTTGGGAATCTCTCTCTCTCTCTCTCTCTCTCTCTTTCTTTCTCTCTCTTTCTCTCTCTCTTTCTCCGCCCCTCCCCTGCTTGTGCTGCCTCTGTCTCTCTCAAAATAAATAAATAAGCTTTAGAATTTTTTTACCTTATAAAAAATACATGAGCAAATTTCTGTATAATTTACATGAACCATTTAGATATGAATGAAAAATACGTTTCCACATAACTCATTAACTGAGAAATAATCAGTATTTTGTGGCAAGTTTTAGGCATATCCCAGTCACCCTCTGTCAGGACCACACATCAATATTATGTCTAGTCCCTGATAAAAAGGGAGCAAAAGAGCAAAACAACAAAACCGAAAGCTAAACAAAGCTTTTTCATTGAATGTGGACACTAAAAGGCAGAAGGACGAAATCTCTTTCCAGCTGGCACTCTCGGATTTCAGAATCCCAGATTCAAACAAATACACCTGAAATCCCCTGAGCTACGAAACTCCCAAACAGAATATTGTTGCTAACAAAACAGAGGCACATAGTTGTTAGGAACTTTAGCTTTGAGTCAGACGTTCTGTCATTTTGATTCTAATTTAGAATCCCTAAACTCCCCCCCGCAAATCATGGCCCAGAGGGGTGACGAGGCAAAGCACAGGGGATTTTAGGGCAGTGGATCTAGTCTGTATGATTTAACGGTGGGTGCGTGTCATTATACACTCGTTCGGATGCATGCCGTATACAACACAAGAGTGAGCTCTAATGTAAACAGTGGACCGCGGGTGACACTGACGCGTCACCGTACATTTGTCAGTTGTAACAAATGTGCCGCTCTGTTGGGGGATGTTGATGATGGGGGCCGTGCAGTGTGGGTGCAAAGGTTATATCTGGACACTCGTAGTCAATATTGCCATGGACCTGAAACTGCTGTAAAGACTAAAATCTATTAAAAAGGAAAACCCAGGCCCACATAACCCTCTCCACCCATTATATCCTTAGCCAAAACACCACTGTCATCTTTAGTTGGCCTCACCATGAAATACAGTTGAGGCACAACACTTTGAAATTTAAAGTGTCTCCTAATGGCTTAAAATATCTCAAAAGATTAAAAAAGACACTGAGTCAGTACAGGATGATAGGGAATCAAATAGCTGGTGAGCGGTCTCTCTTTCAGACATTGTAAAAGCACAGATTATGGAGATAGCTCCTTACATGACCACATCCACCATAAAATCCTGAGGAACAGAGATAAGTGGGAATTGAGAGAGCTTTTCCCAACAGCTGCACTGGGTCACTGTCGTAGGCAGCTCAGGTTGTCATAACAAGACACCATAGACCAGGCGTCTTAAACAGCAGACCTGTATTTTTCCCACAGCTCTCAAGGCTGGGAAGTCCGAGATGAAGGTGTTGGCAAGGTGATTTTCATTCTCTGATTTCTTCGCTCAGCTTGTAGGCCGTGGCCATCTCACTGTGTGTTCACATGATCTCTTCTCTGTGCACATGCAGAGAGGCCCAACTCTCCAGCGTCTCTTCCTATAAGGGCATGAATTCCCCCTCACTCCAACTCGATCTAAACCCACTTACCTCTCAAATGTCCCAAGTTCCAAGTACCACCATACTGGGTGTAAGAATTTCAACTGGGTGTAAGAATTTTTGGCAGGGGGGGCAGCAGTACACAATTCAGCCTGTAGCACTATGGTTCAGAGTTTGGTCTCTTGGCCCTACACATAGGAGGTAAAGAAGGGAACTTTGTAAAGTACTTAATGCATTCTGACACTAAGGTTAAGGTTTTCAATATACTATTTCGTTAAATACAGCAACCCAGACTGGGAGATGAAATCACTTTCTCCAAGTCACAAAACAAGTAACCTTTGCAGATTCAAACCCTGGCCTGTTTGAGCCCACTGCTGTAGTCTTCCTGCTGGCACGTGGGGCCTTTCTTAAATTTCAGTACTTGCTGTTAGCTTATGTAAGAGTGAGTAGGCCCCCAGAAAACAGGCTCAACCTTCCAAGGGCACACAAAACCGATTTGAATCAGGAAGTCACCTTTTTTATTTCATAGAGCTATATAGTTGGTCAAAGAGCATATAGTTGTGTTTGCTCTTGAACCCATGAATGAGTTGAAGAAATTGGTTTTTTTTAACTGCTTAGTGGACATGAAGTCAGATAACGGTATCCGGATGGTGCCTTCACATCTGTGTCATGTAAATTTCTGTGTACAGCCAAGTATCGCAGCAAAAAGAAAGAAGAATTTGTAAAAAGAAGCTCAATAATTGCTCTCTACCTGGTGAAACTACCGGTACACCTTCAAATACTTGACTGCTAAGCCAGGAGAATCTACAAATGTTCCTCCTGGGGTTTGGAACCCAGTGGATGCAGCCTCCAAGATTCTCACACCTCTCCCATGTTGACCCAGTACCCCACACTTCACTGAAACACTTCTCTACTCCCAACACAGCCCCCATTTTGTCGCGCGGGGGTTGACAATCTTTTTTTTCTGTTAAGGGCCAGATAGTAAATACTTTCGACTTTGCAGGCGATATGATCTCTGTTGGCAACTACTCTGTTGTTGTAACATGAAAGCAGCCACAGACAGTATATAAACAGATTTGCTCAGTCCTGCATGAATAAAGAACGTAGTCTTTCGTGAAATTTATATGATGAATGGAGAAGAGCGTTCATTCATACCATGCACTGCACCAAAGACCTCACTTAAAACTCCCCATTCTCATTGTTTTACCCCAAAGTCTCCTTTGGCCTCCTGGAGCCCCTGGTCTCTTTCCCCTCTCGCTTCTACCACCAAGACCCCAGTACTCTTCAACGCATTTTAATTCTTCCTTAAAACTTGCAAGCCCCATTAAACAGTTAATGATACCCACTGTTCTTTAAAAGCTGTGTGAGTACTATTGTTGGTGGATTATGTCCCTTGAAGGTCTCACTCTCTACCCCAAGATTGCATTAAAAATACAATGTCCAATAATCGCATGAAAGAGTTGTATATCATTAATCATCAGGGATCACTGATTGAGATTTAAAACTCAATCAGATACCACTGCGCACTCACTAGAATGACTAAAATTAAAAAGCTTGACAACACCAAATGTTAGTGAGGACATTGCTTATGGGAGTATAAAATTTTACAGCCACTTTGGAAAACTGTTTGACAGTTCTTTAATAAACATATATCTGCCCTACGGCCCAGCCATCGTGCCCTTTATATTTATCCAAGAGAAATGAAACCATATATCCACATAAAGACCTGCACATGCATGTGCAGAGTAGCTTTACTCATAATAGCCCCAATCTGGAAGCAGGCCACATGTTTCTCGACAAAAAAATGAAAGAACTGTGGTATATTCACATCATGAGATATTAGTCAGCAATAAAACAGCAATAAACTGCTGCTCTGGACTGAACATATCCCCCCGAAAGTTACCTGCTGAAGCTTTCATTCTCAGTGTGATGGTACTTGGTAGTGTGACCTTCGGTGGGTAGAGCCATGACAGGGGAGCGTTCCTAAATGGAATTAGTGTCCGCATAGAAGAAATAACTTGGGAGAGATGTTATTTCTTGGCCAAGTGAAGGTGCAGCAAGAAGGCAACCAACCTGCAGATTAGGAAGAGGGCTCTCACCAGACACTAAATCTGCTGATGCCTTGATCTTGCACTTTCCAGCCTCTAGATCTATGAAAGGTAAATATCTGTTGTTTCAGCCACCCAACCTGTGGCTTTTTTGTTAGAGCAGCCCAGTTGACTAAGACAACTACTGATACACATAACAGCATGCATGGCTGTCAAAAATAATATGCTAAGCGTAAGAAGGTGGATGGAAAGAAAAGAGTACATACTGTAGGACTCCTTTCTGTGAAATTCTAAATAGACAAAATTAATCTATGGAAATACAAGGGAGATTAGTGGTCGCTTCCTAGGTGGGCTATGAGGATTGACTAAAAGAGAGCATGAGGGATATTTCTGGGGTGATGGAAATATTATGAATCTTGATATACATGTGTTTAATTTATTGAACAGTATACTTCAGATCTGAATGTTTCATTGTACATAAATTTTACCTCAGTACAAAAATAATAAAAATATTATATCTACCTGACATTTTTAGAGTCGCAAGATGACTGCTGGAGTTCCAGCCATCACATCTTCATTCCAGGTAGTGGAAAGGAGAATGAATGGAAAGATAAAAGGACAAAGGACACATGCAGGCTCTCCATTCATTCTTAGAGAGACTAAAAGTCTCATCAACAACTTGCACTTAATTCTCATTGGACAACCCTAGCTACAAGAGAAGTGGGGAAAGAGACACATGCACCTTTCATACAGAATAAAATCTGTGTTTGTAGTAACAAGAAGAAAAGGAGAATGGATATTGACTATCCATTGGTAAGTTCATCCATACCATGAAAAAGTATGTACACACACACACACACACACACACACACACACACACACACACACAACGTCTTACAAAATTCCAGGGGATTCACAAACCCTCACTGGATCCCATTTTATCTGAATTCTACGGTGAAAAACCACTGGTCTAGGGAGTCTGAACAACTAGTTATTATTCAGCACATTCATGAAAAGCACGTGAATGGTAGGTTAACACAGAATGGGCATTCAGTAGACACCAGATTGCTTAAAATATGCCATGCTCACCCACCCGGAGTAAATCTTGCCTAGGTCTGTCAAAGGCTGCAATTTAGGGCACCTCGGTGGCTTAGTCGGTTAAGCGTCCAACTTTCGCTTAGGTCATGATCTCGCGGTTCATGGGTTCGAACCCCGCGTCGGGCTCTGTGCTGACTGCCAGCTCAGAGCCTGGAGCTTGTTTCAGTCTGTGACTCCCTCTCTCTCTGACCCTCCCCTGCTCACGCTGTCTCTCTCTCTCTCTCCTAGAAATAAATAAAACATTAATAAAAAAATTTTTTAAAAACTGCAATTTAGTAAACAGCCTGTTCCGGCTTGAGCATTATTTAATTGTTACCTCCTCAACTCCACAGTATGTGCATGTAGGAAGATAGGCCTCGTGAGTGTACATTTTACCTACATACTCGATTTGATGACATTGCTTTACAGCTGTCTCTACTTCGATTAATTGCATACCGGTGGAATCCATAATTTCAGCTCGGACCAAAACTGAAGTATTCAGATGTTAGTCTCTTCAATATCATTATTTCACATAAGTTGGAGTGCTGACAGAATGTTGTCCTTTATTTTTTTTTTTTAAATAATGGCTTCAAGTGCATTCAAGATTAGATAACACAGAAAATGTCAACAAGATATGCAAATATGAAATGAAAATAATGAGATGAAAACTGTATCTTTATCTCATTTTGCCTCCGTAGATACACAAACTCATTTCCATATGCAACTGGGTTACAGATACTCAGTGTCCTACATAGTTTTCTCAGCCTGATTTGAAGAAGAAAAGAAAGTACCTTCAGAAAGCCCACACAAATACACACAACATTTTTGCTGATCAGTAAGTTAGAAGTTGGTCTGTAAAAACATGCTGACTTCCTTTTATTGTGATAGGAAAAATAGGAAAGAGAAAATATGAAAATGATTCCATGCCATGGAGGAAATACACAAATTAGGCTGCCTAGTGTATGTGAAGACTAACTTAAATGACTATTTTTCTTAGAAATCAATCTCTTACCTGAGTATATATTGAAAAATAAATGCCTGTGGACCGTCCCTAAACCCAGAATGTGAAAAATGTCATTTTATCAGTGCATCATTCACTGACACCGCACCCCACTGCCGAATTAACATTTCATGTCCTATCGTAATAAGAACAGTTCTGTTTTTTGTGCACGTGGCCACCAGTGGGGACTTTACATGTAACATTTCTGTGGTCAGCTGCCTCATGGTCCCTGCAGGGCCAAATGCCTGGAATCTACAAATGCTATTTCCATGGCAAAGGAGATTTTGCACATTTTACTCAATTAAGGATGGCGATGGGGAAGCGATGCTGAATTATCTGGTGCATCCACTGAAGTCAGAAGAGTCCTTTGAGAGAAAAGGTGATATGAAGGATCAAACGGAGATTTGAAGATGCCACGAACCAGAGAAGGCATCTGGCAGGCTCCAGAAGCTGAAAGAGGCAAGAGATGGATTCTTCCCCAGAACCTCCAGAGGGAAACAGGCCTGCCAAACCTTTGATCTCAGCCCAGTGAGACTGACTTTGGACTTCTGGCCTTTAGGATGGTAAGAGAATAATTCCGTGTTATTTTGAACCACTAAATTTGTGATGATTTGCTACAGCAATAGGATACTAATACACTTCTTTCTAATTTCACAACTGCTCTGGACGAATGATATTACTACTACTACATACACACAGTGAAGAAAATGGGATATAAAGAGAGAGAAGAAAATAAGCAAATGTACACTGGATAATGACAGAGAAAGTGACTTGAAGCCCACAGACCATTTTTCTCTCTTATACTGGCTCTTAATGAGCCATCAGGGCACATTTCACCAGGTCTTATCCACAAAGTTTCTTCCTCTGGAGAGAAGCAGATCATAGTGCTTCATGTGACATGCATTTCAAGGGGCAAGTATTTGTTCTAAACAATGAGGTGATTGAATCAAATATTTGCAGGCCCTTGGCTGTTTCTTTAAGGGGGCTTTTGTATTCCGAATTAAACTCCTTTGCCCTTGTAGGTATGGGAAATATAGCTACGAAGCAGCAGTCAAGAATGGATTCTAAGAGTGGCCACCAGTAATGAAGTCATTGCACATCCGTGGAGGAATCCAGCCTCTGCCTGAAGGTTTAATATTCTGCAAAGCTTCTTTGTAGAGGACAGGTGATACGGCCACCCAGGCTTCATAAAAGTCCCTCTTTCGCTAGCTAAATTGAAATTCAAAAGGAGTTTTCCAGAAACACCTCATTTGGGATTGTACAGTTGACCCCTTGAACAACATGGGTTCGAACGGCACGAGTCCACTTATAGGTTTTTAAAGTAAATATATTGGCGAAATTTGTGAAAATTTTGTGACAATCTGAAAACACTAGCAGATGAACCACATAGCCTAGGAATATATCTATAAAAAGAAAGGGGAGGTATGCCATGAATGCATACACTGTATGCAGATGCTAGTCTATTTTATCATTTCCTACTGTAAAACATATGCAAATCTATTAGAAAAAGTTAAAATTTACCAAAACATATGCCCACGCTTACAGACCATACGAGGTACCATTTACAGTCAAGAGAAATGTAAACACACGTAAAGATGCACTCTTAAATCATAACTGCATAAAGTTAACTGTAGTACATGGTATACTGCTCTAGTAATTTTGTAGCCACCTCCTGTTGCTGTTGCTGTGAGCTCGTGTTGCAACTATCTGCTTAAAACAGTGTGATGCTAATCATCTCTGTGTGAGCAGTTTGTCTCCGCAGTAAATTGCATATTGCAGTAAAAAGCGATCTCTCGCGGTTCTCACATATTTTTCATCGCGTTTAGTGCAATACCATAAACCTTGAAAAACACCAGGAGACCCTTACAAAGTGCCCCTAGTGGTGCTGCAAGTGCTCCCAAGAAGCAGAGGAAAGTCGTACCATTACAAGGAAAGGTTGAATTGCTCGGTATGTACCACAGGTTGGGGGCTGCAACTGCGATTGCCTCACCAGTTCAGGATGAATGAATCCAGCATTAAGAATTATTGTAAAAAAAAAAAAAAAAAAAAAAAGAAGGAGAAGGAGAAGAAGAAGAAAAGAAAATGGGAATACGTGAAGCCATCACTGCAGCTACGCCAGCAGGCACAAAAACTTTGCACTTTTGGCAAAACACCTTTTTATCTTGTATTGAAAATGTGTCTGCTTTGTGGATGCAGAATGGCTATAAGAAGAGCCTACCTATAGACTCTAATTTAAGAAAAAGTGAAGTCATTATATGACAAAGCGAAAGGATGGGGAAGGATCTAAAGGTGGAGAATTTAATACCAGCAAAAGATGGTTTGATAATTTTAGAAAGTGATCTGGCTTAAAAAACGTCAAGAGAATAGGAGAAGTAGCTTCTGTCGACCAAGAGGCGGCAGACATGTTCCCAGACACCATTAAGAAAATTATTGAGGAGAAAGGATATCTGCCCGAACAGGTTTTTAATACAGACAAATACTCCATTCTGGGGGGCGGGGAGGGAAGGCCACAAAGAACATTTGTTAGTAAGTAAGAGAAGTGAGGACCAGGATTTAAGGCAGGGAGGGGTAGACTAACTCCTGTTTTGTGCAAATGCATTCGGGTTTCTGGTCAGGACCGTCTTTATCTATAAAGCTGCTAACCCCCGAGCCTTGAAGGACAAAGATAAACACCAGCTGCCAGTGGACAATGAGAACACTTTTTCTGGACTGCTTCCATCGATGCTCGTTTCTAAAGTCAGGAAGTACCCTGCCAGTAAGGTGCTGCCTTTTAAAGTTCTTTTGATATTGGACATTGCCACCCCTGGCCACCCAGAACTTTGTGAGTTCAACACCAAAGGCATCAAAATGGTCTTCTTGCCCCTGGACACAACGTCTCTAACTCAGCCTCTAGATCAGGGGGTCATAAGGACCTTTAAAGCTCATTGCACACACACTCTATGGGAAGGAGAGTCAATGCTATGGAAGGGAACCCCGACAGAGAGAACATCATGGAAGTCTGGAAGGATTACAACACTGAAGGTGCCATCGTTGATATAGGAAAAGCCATGAAAGCTGTCAGCCTGAAACAGTAAATTCCTACTGGAGAAAACTGTGTCCAGATGTTTCACATGACTTCACAGGATTTATACAGAGCCAGTCAAGGAAATCATGTAAGAGGCCGTGGCTATTGCAAAAAGGTGGGGGATAAAAGGTTTCAAGATATGGGTCTTGGAGAAGTTCAAGAGCTAAGAGACATCACGCCAGAGGAATTAACAGAAGACAACTGGCTGGAGATAAGTGCTTCCAAACCAGTGCCAGACAATGAGGAAGAAGACATGGAGTATTGGTGCCTGAGAACAAATTGACATTAGACAGTCTGGCAGAGGGTTTCAATTATTCAGGAGTGCTCTAGACTTCTTGTACACCATGGACCCTTCTATGCAATGGGCACCACAGCAAAGGCACACAGTGAAAGAAGGGTTGGTACCATATGAAAATATTTTCAGATGTTTCTAGAGACGTGTATAGTTAATAAACTTATCTGTTGTGCACTTATGTTGAGTGTCTTCATATGAAAATCTAACAACCGTACAGCAAGAAATGTATGGGACATTGTGTCATGGCCATTATCATTGTCTACGTGTAGAACATCATGCGTAAGTCTTGAAGGGAAGTGGTTAGCCTGTCCTTACACAGGAATAAGGTGAGTGACATTTCATACACAATAATGTTTTAGTCTTCTTACTGTTTTCTAACTTTGTTTTCAAAGGATTGCATTAACATACAGTATGCCTCTCATGATTGGAGAAACGTATCAGCCTATCATCACAAGTGAGTGGCTTCTTAAAAAAAACTAACAACGGTTTCAATATTGTATTATGAATATGACTGGAATATTTCATGCCATAAAAATTTTATGACAATTCATTCATTAGTGTGCAGGCTAGTCTACCATGTAGCACTTGCATCATTTCCACTAGGCTACCATAAAGCAATCCCATTGTTGCTTCTACATTATCAATGCAGGAATTGTCATACCTGTAAAAAGGTATGAATTTCTTTTTCACATTATCTTTTCATTTCTCATGTCTGATGTTAGTAATATATATAACATCCATACTATCCTTTTTGTTTGTTTTGTTTTTCAAATGTCTCTTTACTTTTGAGAGAGAGAGAGAGAGAGAGAGAGAGAGAGAGAGAGAGACAGTACGAGCAGGGGAGAGGCAGCAAGAGAGGGGGACAGAGTTTCCAAAGTGGACTCTATGCTGACAGCAGAGAACCTGATGCGAGGCTTGAACTCACAAATTGTGAGATCATGACCTGAGCCGAATTCAGACACTTAACTGACTGAGCCACCCAGGCTATAGCCCAATGTCTATACTGTTTTATATCATAGCAGACAGTATTGATGGAGCTGCTCACAGATGATTCATCTTGGAAACATAATATAAAACTTCTAATATTGATAAATAAATATGGTACTGTATTTTCTGTTTATGATTTTTCTTAGTAATGTTTTCTTTTTTCTATCTTACTTTAAGAATACAGTAAATTATACATATAACATACAATATATGTGTTAATTGACTCTTTATGTTATCAGTAAGGCTTCTGGTCAAGAGTAAGCTATTAGTAATTCAGTTTTGGAGGACTCAAAAGTTACATATGGATTTTCAACTGCACAGGAAGTCAGTACCCCTAACCCACATGTTGTTCAAGGATCAAGTGTGTTTGTAATATATGAGAAGTGATGAATTAAAATGTGATTTTGTAAGTTTCAAAAGCATGGAATGAAGCAAATTATTAAAGAGTAAAATACTTCAATTAACCATGCTAATTATTATCTGCCCAATGTGTATCGTAGTGGGGCTGATAATTTCAAAGTCCCTGGAATGTTCTGGATTTGGTGAAAGATGACCAGATCATTTATAATTTAATTTTTCTTCCAGTGAAATGTTTTCCTTTAAACCAAAGCTTTTATATATATATATATATATATATATATATATATATATATATATATATTTATATATATTGAGGTGTCATAGACACATAAAATTATACCAGTTTCAGATGAAAACAAAATGATTTGATATTTATATACACTGTGAAATAATTACCACAATGAGTCTAGTTTTCCCCGTCACCATAAAAAGTTACATAATACGCAGTACAATATCGTTGGCTATAGTCATCTCGCTATGTTGCCTCCACATAGTCATCATGCTTTGTGTTACCTCTGCATGACTTACTTATCTTAGACTGGAAGTTTGTACCTCTTGACTCCTTTCTCCCATTACACCCACCTCCAAACCCCTCCACTGTGGCAATCACCAATTTGTTCTCTGCATCTATGACTTTTGATTGGCTTGTTCACGTGTGTGTGTGTGTGTGTGTGTGTGTGTGTGTGTGTTAGATATCACATATAAGTGAAATCGTATGGTATTTATCTTTCTCTGTGTGACACTTCATTGAATATAATGCCCTCAAGTTCTTTCCATGTTGTTACAAATAGCAAGATTTCATTCTTTTTTTATGGCTGAGTAGTATTCGTGTGTGTGCGTGTGTGTGCATGTGTGTGTGTGTGCCACATTTTTAATGTATTCATTTATTGATGGACATTTAGGTTGCTTCCGTGTTTTGGCTATTGTAAATAATGGTGCAGTAGACATAGGGCACATATATCTTTCTGACTTTGTGATTTTGTTTTCTTTGGGTAAATACCAAGAAATGGAATTGCTGGATGATATGGCAGTTTGTTATTAGAATTTTATTTATTTTTATTTATGTTCAACTTAGTTAACATACTGTGTAGTCTTGGCTTCAGGAGTAGAACCCAGTGCTTCCTCTCTTACATTTGACACCCAGGGCTCATCCCAACAAGTGCCCTCCTTCATGCCCATCACCCATTTAGCCCATATTATTAGTATTTTTGAGAAACTTCCATACAGTTTTCCACAGCATCTGAGCCAATTTAAATTCCCACTTACATGCACAGAAGTCCCTTTTTCTCCACATCCTCACCAACACTTACTGTTTGTCTTTTTGATAATAGCCTTTGTGATGGGAGTGAGGTGATATCTCACTGTGGTTTGGGTTTGCATATCCCTGATGATGAGTGTTCTTGAGCATCTTTTCATGTGTCTGTTGGCCATCTGAATGTCTTTGGGAAAATGTCTATTCAGATCCCGTGCCCATTTTCTAATTGAATTTTTTATATAGAGTTGTATGAGGTTTTTAAATATATTGTGAATAATAAGCGTTTTTTTAATATATGATTTGCAAATATCTTCTTCCATTATGTAGGTTACCTTTTTCTTTTGTTGATGGTTTCATTTGCTATACAGAAGCTTTTTAATATAGTTCCATTTGTTAATTTTTGCTTTTGTTGCCATGGCTTTGGTGTCAAATCCAAAGAATTGTTACCAAGACTGATGTCAAGGAGCCCATGGCCCATGTTTTCTACTAGGAGTTTTATGTTTTCAGGACTTAAATACAAGTCTTTAATCCATTTTGAGTTGATTTTTGTGTGTAGTGTAAGATTGTGGTCCAAGAGTGTTTGGGTGGCTGAGTCAGTTGCACATCTGATTTTGGCTCAGGTCATGATCTCATGGTTCATGAGTTCTAGCCCCACATCAGGCTCTGTGCTGACAGATCGGTGCCTGGAGCCTGCTTTGGATTCTATGTCTCCCGCTATTTCTGCCCCTCCCCCCTCACGCTCTTTCTCTGTCTTTCTCTCTCAAAAATAAATAAACATAAAGAAAGAGAGTGATCCAGTTTCATTCTTTTACAAGGGGTTGTCCATTTTTCCCTATACCGTCTACATCTGTACTTGTTGTATGTTCTTGCCTCCTTTGTTGTCACTTAATTGAATGTATACACATGGGTTTATTTTTGGAGTCTCTATTCTGTTCCATTGGTCTGTCTGTTTTTATGCCATTCCTATACTGTTGTGGTAACTAGAGCTAGGTAAAATGGTTTGAAATCAAGGAGCATGATACCTCCAGGTTTGTCCTTCTGTCTCCAGATTGTTTTAACTATATGAGATCTTTTGTGTTTGCATATACATTTTAGGAATTGTTTGTACTATTTCTGTGAAAAATGTCTTTGGAATTTCGAGAGGGATTATACTGAATCTGCAGATTGCTTTGGGTAGTGGGGACATTCTAACAGTAGTCTTCCAGTGCATGAGCACAAATATATTTCCATTTGTTTCTGTCTTCTTTAATTTATTTTATCAGTGTCTTGTAGTTTTCAGTATATAAGTATTTTACCTCCTTGGTTAAATATATTTCTAGTTATTTCATTGTTTTTGATGCAATTGTAAATGAGATTGTTTTATTAATTTCTCTTTCTGGTGGTTTGCTATTAGTGTATAAAATGCAACAGATTTTTGTATATTGATTTTTTATCTTGCAACTTTGCTGAATTTGTTTATTCTCAACAGTTTTTGGTAGAGTCTGTGGGGTTTTCTACATATAAAATCATGTTGATTATGAATAGTAAGAGCTTTACTTCTGCCTTTCCATTTTAGATTACTTTTATTTCTTTTTCTTGCCTAATTGCTCTGACTAGGACTTCCAATATTATGTTTAATAAAAGTGGAAAGAGTAGACATTCTTGTGTTATTTCTGATCTTAGAGAAAAACCTTTTAGCTGTTCACTGTTAAGTATGATCTTAGCTGTGGGCTTGCCATATATGGCCTTTATTATGTTGAGATAGATTCTTCTTTATTTAAATTCAAGTCAGTTAACATGCAGTATAGTCTTGGCTTCAGGAGAAGAACCCATTGATTCCTCTCTGACATGTGACACCCAGTGCTCATCCCAACAAGTGCCCTCCCTAATGCCCGTCACCCATTTGACCCATCCCCACTACCCAGCTCCCTTCCAGCATCCCTCAGCTTGTTCTCTGTATTTAAGAGTCTCTTATGGTTTGCCTTCCTCTCTGTTTTTATCTCATTTATATACTTTCTTTGTTGAGAGTTTTGTCATAAATGCATGTTGAATTTTATTAAATGCTTTTTCTGCATCTATTCAGGTGATCATATGATTTTTATCCTTCTTTTTTTTTTTTTAACGTGGTGTATCATGTTGATGGATTTCACATGTTGAACCACACTTGCATCTCCAGAATGAATCCCACTTGATGATGGTATATGATCGTTCTAACATAGTGTTGAATTCCGTGTGGTAATTTTTTTTTTTTTTGAGAATTTTTACGTAATGTTGATCAGGGGTATTAGTCTGTAGTTTTTTTTTCTGGGATGTCTTTGTCTGATTTTGGTATCATGCTGACCTCATAAAATGAGTCTGGAAGTATTTACTTCTCTTTAGGATTTTTTGGACAAGTTTGAGAATAGTTGAGGAAGGAGGGTCCCCGGGAAGGCTGAGTCCCTGGCTACAGAGCTATGGACCACAGGAGGATGGAGCCCTTCTCTTCCTGTGTGATGTTGATCATGGCCATTTCCAAAGCCTTTGAACTGGAATTAGTTACTGGTTTGGGCTACCATGAATTTGCACGTCCCTCTCAGGGAGACATGGCCTTAAGAAATGACAGTATTCTGTCACCGGAGGACAGGTCATCTGCCATTCATCAGTGGCCTTTCCAGTTTGTGCTGTCCATAGGAATCCAGGACACTCAGTTGCCACTGCTCTCTGAATGGAGGAGCCTACATGCTTTGGTCCATCTGTGCCTGCCCTTCCTCTATCTATGGCCGGGACTGTGAGCATGATTTGCATAAAGAGAACTGTGAGTCTGTGCCCAATGACATCTGGCTGACCAAGAAATGTTCCACGTGTAAATGCTGGCCTGGGCAGTTTCACTGCTTCCCTCAGACATTTCCACCAGGGTGTGGTAAGCGGATAATCCCTTCTTTTGCCCTTTTAGATGGCCACACGATGGATGAGCACTTCCTGGTTTCCAGGACTCCAGAATTAACACTGTCTTCAGCCAACTTTTTTGCTAGCTGGCATCTGCCTTGCTGTGCAGAGTTACTACTAATGAACACTCGCATGCACGATTGGTCGTGCAGATTTCATGACCCGCAAGGGCTGTCACTCCAGTGTCCAACTGAGAGATGATCATTTGTTAGTTGCTTTGAAATAGTGCATAGACTTTCATAATGGTCCCTAACATTTCCTTCAAATACCAACTACTTTCCTCTCCCTGCCCTCTCCAAAAAACTCCTTTAAGAAAAAGTCGGGGCGCCTGGGTGGCTTAGTCGGTTAAGCGTCTGACTTTCGCTTAGGTCGTGATCTCGCGGTTCGTGGATTCGAGCCCCGCGTCGGGCTCTGCGCTGACTGCCAGCTCAGAGCCTGGAGCCTATTTCAGAGTCTGTGTCTCCCTCTCTCTCTGACCCTCCCTGCTCATGCTCTCTCTCTCTCTCTTAGAAATAAATAAAAATATAAAAAAAAAAGAAAAGAAAAAGTCAGCCATATCTACATGTGAATAAGTTCTGTGTTTCTGATACAAGTATTTCTACCAAGGGTTTCTTCTTCTTCTTTTCCTTTAAACAACTGAATTCTGGAGCGCCTGGGTGGCTCAGTTGGTTGAGCGTCTGACTTCGGCTCAGGTCATGATCTCACGGTTCGTGGGTTCGAGCCCCGTGTCGGGCTCTGTGCTGACAGCTAGCTCAGAGCCTGGAGGCTGTTTCAGATTCTGTGTCTCCCTCTCTCTCTGACCCTCCCCTGCTCATGCTGTCTCTCTCAGAAACAAATAAAACATTAAAAAAAAAAAACTGAATTCTGTCTTCAGATTATTAAAGCCTATCCCTCATGTGGAAATGAGGACAAAGCTTCGAGTAGAGTTGGTCAAAATCAACTAGGTCCTCATCCTTTAAAGGAAAGTAAAGGAAGTCCCTTAAAGGGGCAGGGGACAGCTATTAGAGGTAAGGAACAGGATGCTGACGTATTAGAGGAGTGTGTGTGTGTGTGTGTGTGTGTGTGTGTGTGTGTGTGTGTGTGTGTACCAAGGAGAATAGATAGAAAAAAGGAAGAAAATGGGAGAGATGACTGAAAAAAAAAAATAGATTACTTAGTTGGTGATTAGATAGGCATAAGGAGCAAGTTAAAAGGCTAAGTTGAAAGGCAAGCTTCTATCATGTATAGAGAGCTGTGGAGGACAAGGACGTCCTTTTTTTTTTTTTTCTCAGTGCACTGTGAAAAGGATGAAGTCTCTTTGAAAAATTATTCTAAATTTCCCCAAGAAGAGAGCTTAATAAATTATGTCTTCTCCGTACTTTGAAAGTATTTTAACTGTTGTCAAAGGGAAAATATCCACAATGTATTTAGTTGTAAAACAGGTGATAAAACTATGGATTGTAAAACCCATGTTTAAAATACATTGTGTATATGTGTATGCCCAGTAAAAATGGGAAATATATTGAAACAAAAAGAAGCTTGAGACGAACAGATATTAAATCTTTCAGTGTTTAGTAGAAATCACCATGGAAGCTGTCTGGTCCTGGACTTTTGTTTGTTAGTAGTTGATTACTGACTCAATCTTGTGCTGATGATTGGTCTATTCAGATTTTCTCTTTCTTCATCATTCAGTCTGGGAAGATTGTGTATTTCTAGGAATTTGCCCTTCCTGCAGCAGGCCCAGGGGACTCTTCGGACCTGAGTGCACCTGCTCACCGGGTTTAGCAGGGCACAGCTTCAGAGAAGCACAGGGGCAGTGCAAGCAGGGGTAGCAAGGGACAGGGAGAGTGTGAAAATGGCGTCTACTATCACCTCCACCCCTGGCATGAGCCCCAGTAGACCCCTGCCACTCAGCAGCGGCTTTAGCTTAGCCAATGAATAGCCTTCGCATATGGTCTAGGCACTTTTCAGCCTGCTATTTTATGCAGGGATCCCTGGGCAAGTGAGTTTGCATGCAAGCCCTTTAAGAGCACAGTCTCAGTTCCCTACAGCCCTTTGGATCTTCTAGAGGTAAGGCCCATTGGTTTTCACAGCCAGATATTTGAGGGGCTTGTCTCTCCAGTGCAGGTCCAAGGATTGCGATGCCTGACATGGGGCTCAAACCCCTTCGTTCTCAGGCATACATTCCACATTTGTAAGATACCTCCCACTTCTGGGTAGGCCTTTAGCAATACCAAGTCTTTGCCTCTCCTGCCTGTCTCAAGGTGGCCTTTTAATCCTTTGCTGTGGAAGAGCTGTTTAGATCCTCCTCAGGTCTTTTGCAGAGAGAATTATTCCAGATGTTGCTATAGTTTGGGTGTGTTCATGGGAGGAAGCAAGTTTCAGGGCCTTCCTGCGCCACCATGTGGAACCACCCCTTCTCCAAGTGAAATTTACAACTTCCCTGATCAGAAAACTGTTGACACTTGAGCAGATGTGTTTCAAGAAATCATTGAAACATCAGAAGAGATTGGGTTTTTTACAGGGTTGCAGAAAAGCATTTAGCTAGTAGGCTGGTAAAATAGTGACATCTTGTGGTAAGAATTAGCAACAAATCCCAAAAGGTCAGAGAAGTGAAGACTGGGAAGCCAAGTAAAATGGGGGAAAAAAAAACAACCAAACACACACACACACACACACACACACACACACACACACACATCTGTATTAAATCTTTGTTTTTGAAGGTAAAGTGAATTTTTTTCATTTTGGCTTTTGGCTTCAAGAAAAAAACTCTCCGTTTTGCCTTATAACTGTGTTTCCCATACCAACCATACCAGAGACAAAGAAATTTAAATTGAGAAAATAAAACCCTACTTATGGAAATAAGCAGGGCATTGCAAATATTTCCTTCTATAAACTCGTCACTTAAAACAAATATATTTAGGGACCCCTGGGTGGCACAGTCGGTTAAGCTTCCAACTCTTGGTTTCTGCTCAGGTCATGATCTCACAGTTCCCCTGAGTCTGAGCCCCGTGTCAGGCTCTGTGCTGGCAGAACGGAGCCTGCTTGGGATTCTCTCCTTCTCTCTCTCCACCCTCCCCTACTCACACTGTCTCTGTCTCTCTCAAAATAAATAAACTTTAAAAAATAATAAAGAAAAATTAAAAACTAAAACAAAAATATTTATATTTGAAATTCATATAACAAGGAAGACTTTGATCTGGGTTTTTGTTTTTAACTTTAAATAGAAAGAAAGGGAAGGAAACACTTTTCCCCTTTTATGCCTATCGTGGATGCTCTTGGCGGTTTCGCCCATGTTCCTTCTGCTTACCCCAGCGGTCACCTGCACGCGGGTGGACAGTCAGACGGCACATGCCTTCTCTCTCCCTGATGTCTGTCTCTGGATGCAGAATGAGCATTGCTGGTCCAGTACAGGCTGGAAAGGCCCAAAGGTTAACATAGTGAGACACTTCCGAGTTGTGTTCTCCGTGGTCTCAGGGGGCCCGGCAGGATTGAACTCCAGTTTGCCACAGCAGTGGCCTGCTCATCAGTGCACCTTTTCTTTTCTTGTTTTCCTAACTCCTTCACCACGCTTCCTGGGCTCACCAGCTCATTAACTACACGCACCCACATCATGGCCGCAGGGGTATGCGGTGGCGGAATCCACACTAGTACAGTGACCTCCCCTGCTGCATACACACAGATGTGTATTATTCGCAAAATACCACAGTGAAAAAAGCCAAGACAGGTCCGGGGCATTTTGGTTTTACTGCAACCATAAAGCCTGAAATTCCCCTTGTGGGCTTTGTCTTTGTAGAAATAGAAGTCCAGTGTAGGGAAATTGCCTTAGTAAGGAAAGAGGGCCCTTCCACTCCCTGCTTAAATCCCTGCAAGAAAATGTGAAGTGGGTGCTAAAAGCTAGTTGTGCCAATTGATTTTCTAATTGGATAGGAAATAGTGTATTAAGATTCCATACTTGAAGAACCAAGAATTAGAAATATATTTGACAAAACATGTTCCTCCATTAGGAGTTGTCTTTTTTCTTTTCTAGCGATCAATTTAATCAACTATTTTTTGATTCTTTCAAGTGCGTGTGAGAGGCAGAGACACCAGTGAGTATCTCAGTATTTTATACAAAACAGGTCCCGGTCCAGGAGGTGATATATGCGAAGTGTAGGGGCGGGAGCAGTAAGGTAGTCTGCACTTTGACCATCAATCACATGTAAATTTCAACCCCTGGCCACAACTTTGCATCAGGAGTCAATTTATTCCAACCTGATGGCAATGGAGGGGCAAAGAAAAAAGGCTGTTTTATATTGGCATGATGAAAATTACAAAATAAATCTCAAATGTATTCACCTGAACTCTTGGTCACAAACAAGTCAAATGTGCTAACTACAGCATGTGACTAATAGCACTTTATGCACCAAGTGATGTTGGTAAAGTCATGTTTTTATTTCCCTTTAATAGAAAACTATTTCCAGGTCAATTATTCATATCCTCAGGTAGTAAATTTATGAAGTTTATTAATCATTAAACTAAAGAAAAAGGATTTATCTGCCCCAAGTTTCAGAATAAGTGCTTTTCTTTAAATTGCCATATATTCTAATATCTAATCCCTGTCTGGAAATCCACACATCTCCTACTTCATTGCATTTCTGAGTCCCAAAGTTTCTTTACACACAGAAGTATAATAACATTAATAGTGAGGCCTTCTGCCTAGTGTTTTACATGTACTGTTTTATTTAGTACCTGTTAGATTGTGATATCATGATAATGATACACGTTGTACAGATGAGAATGCTGACTCTTTAGGGAGTTTATCCACATTCTGATCTGACTGAAAAATCAAGCTCTTCCATATGGTATCAGCCAGCTAGTGCTGCCTAACAAGCAATCACAAGGTCTCAGTGGTATACAATGCTAAATGTTTATTTTTCACACAGCCACATATTAGGCAAAGTGGCTCAGCTGCTTTTGGTTGGGCTTAACTAGAGGGCCCCAAGCTGTGGGTGGGATCCAGCTCTGCCTCACACATTCTTTAACCTGTTCGGGGCATTGGACAGACCAGTTGGCCTTTGGTCTTCTCGCAGTGATGACAGAAAGGGCATGCAAAGTTACATGGCAGAGGAGTGTGGGTACAGGGAAGGGTGAAAAACTGGAAGTAAGAATTCAGCATACCCCAGCCACTCTGGCGGTGGGCCCCCATCGGGGTACAATCTGTCATAAATAATTCAACATGTATGGTCAGGAATGAGCTCTCATTCTGATACAGTTAGGGACAGTGAAAGGATATCTCTCGTGATCAGTTAACAAGAAATGGGTGATATATCTCTCAGTTTTGAAAGCCTGAGGCCTGGCATCATGGGCAGGGCCCATCCGAGCCCTAAAGCAGGCAAATATCTCTTTTGCAGTCCTTAATCTCACTTCCAGAGATGCCCATTTTCATGCCTCTGTCTTATCTCTTTCTCCCGTTTCCATAACAAAATATCCTGTCCCCGTAGTCCACTCTCCCTAAACCCCACTATCAGCATTTCTTTTTTTAAATATTTATTTGTTTTGAGAGAGAGAGAGAAAGAAGAGAGAGAGCATGAGTGGGGTGGGGACAGAGGAGAGGGGGGGAATCCAAGCAGGCTCTGTGCTAGGGCTCGATCTCATGGCTGATCCGTGAGGTCATGACCTAAGCCGAAACCGAGTGGAAGCTCCACCAACTGAGCCACCCAGTTCAGGCTGAACCTGTCTGACAGAGAATACCCCTAAGGTAGTGACAGCTGAGTAAGCTGAACGGGCCTCCCTGGATGCAGGCCACGTGTGCTTAGATAGCAGTCGTCAACAAACTTTTCAGAAGTAAAACTCTTCGATCTTCAGATGAACTCAAGAGCGTATTAAAACACAAGAGTGGTACTGTGCTCATATCCCATCACTGGTCACATAATACTAATATTGTTATTAACAATCAACTATTATTATTAGTTCACATGGGGGAAGGGGCAGGAAAGAGACAAACCGACGTGTTCTCTGGGTCCCCTTCTCATTACACCCTGGCGGCCTCGGAAGTTCTTGCACAGATGCACTAGGTACCGAAGAACACAGTTTGAAAACCTGTGACATAAACTCTCTTGTTAGGAATGTCTGGTGGATTCTCTCCTCTTTCAGATCAAACCTCTGTGAAAGCAGGAAGCTGTCTTGGTCCCGGTGCCTCTGTGATGAGATCTGAGATGCATGTGACATTTCGTTCTCTTTATTCGGCCACAGTGTCTGCACACCTGCCCCCGTGCTAGCGCTTTGGCCTAGGCATCTTCGTGTCCAGGAGTCCTTTTAAAAGTGTAGAATCTCTTTCAAGAAACAACCCATCGGTCCATTACTATCTTAGCTTTAACAGGGATTTTCGGATAGCCTTTAGACAGCACATGTAGGCGGGTTAAGAACGGTAAGGCCTAGGTATTCGAGGGCCTGGTGAGAAGGAGTCAGGAGAAGCTCTGGGGGAAGAAGGTAAGCAGAACAAAAGGAAGATATAAGTGGAAAGGTGAGGAGAATTCAAAACAGAGGCAAGTCTTGTCTGAGAAGCCTTTTTTCCCTCATGAGCCCTAGCACGTTGTATGTGGAGATGATGTTCTCTGAGCACAGACCCTTTAGGAAGTCCATTTCCCTCGGCTCCCCTGGAGAAAGCTTGGTAGGTGAGCTTCCCTTGGATTCCACGCTTATTGTGGGATTTGCTCTAATTCTGATTGATCCAGAGCTCGCAGCATCCATCTCAAACCATGTGGTTTTGGAATGAATTTCCCAAGGAAGAACAGCCTCAAAATTATTTATTTTATATTTTTTATAGATGCGGGGAAGGAGAAATGGGACAAAATGGGCATAGTTTGGGCTTATCTGCTTTCTGCGTTAACATTTTCTAAAGGCTCTCATGTGGTAAGCGATCAACTGTGCCGCCTCAAGAGCAAAAAGCTACAGAATTCATTGAATTCGTATCAGATGACTTGTTATTTGGACTTCGAATATACTACCCAGTAGCAGGTAGTTGCTGAGAAAGTACAAATTCCTGAGACATAAAAAGAATTTAATGTTTCCTGTAAAATTCTTTAGGACTTTACTGAGAGCTTGCAGTGTATTTGCTTCATTCCATTCAGCAAGTAAGTACTACCCTTTTCATGCCAGGCCCTGTGCTGACAACAGCAGAGATAAATGGAACATTCTGTCCATGCTCAACAGGCTCCAGGTCCTAGGGAGGAAGACAGAGATACGAACGACTGTTATTACTGTGAACTAAGCGCTACATTTGAGGTACAAAGAGAGCCGCGTGGGAATAAGCAAGCGAAGGAGGGGTCCTGTCAGGCTTTCAGAGAGAGGGAGAAAGGTAAGTCAGCAGAGGATTTTTAGCTCGGGTGAGTCTTGAAAAGCCACTGGAGACTTGGAGCTGGAGAAAGGTGTGATTAGATCAGCGTTCTCAAAAAAGCACTCAGGCAGGGAGAAAGCAGTCGAATGACTTAAGAGATTCGTGCAGTCAATCACTCAAGAACTATTAAAAGAGACCAAATAAAATGTGGAGTCTGGGGACAGAGGAGGGACTTCTTCTAGGTGACCTCAGGAGGTAGAAGTACTGAAAGCGTAGTACTCAACCGAGAGGTTTATAAAAGGCAACTCCTTTTTCACATATATGAAAAAACTAAAATTTTCAACTTCCTGTCATGCACTGTGGAAGTTGTCATGCTGATAACTATTCCCTCTCACTAAGAAAGAAACCAAGGACTCCTTCCTCAGGAATAGTCAGTCAGCTGCTAGGGGTAAGACATGAGTCCCAGGTCACTGGGGGACTCACATTCTCAACTGCAACAGAATGACTTTGTTATTGTCCATGGAAATCCTTATTTTGAAATAGCTGCCCTCTTGGCGTAGATAAGAGAAGGTTCCATTTGGGATTACATGTCTTCATATCATGATCAATTTCTGAGAATCACTTTGTCACACAGGCACTATGCAAAACATTATAAAAGCAGGGAGAAAATAAAATCTTAGCACTCCAGGATTAGTGCTGGATATCATGTAGTGTGTAAAGATGACAGTGGTAGTGAAATGTCACCCCATCAATTAAGAAGCCATTATTGGGGGCGCCTGGGTGGCTTAGTCGGTTCAGCATCCAACTGTTGATTTCAGCTCAAGTCATGATCTCATGGTTCATGGGTTTGAGCCCCACATTGCTGTCAGCACAGAGGCTGCTTGGGATTCTCTCTCTCCCTTTCCCTCTGCCCCTCCCCGGCTCTCTAAAAGTAAATAAATAAGCATTTTTTTAAAAGCACCCATTATTGAAAGCTAGTGCCCAGGGTCTACCTGACATAGAGTAGTACTCAGAGAATATTTGATGGATGAACAAATAAAGAAACAGGAAAAGTAGATACCAAAGATACATAAATTACTTTCTTGTGATATTTGTCTCTGAAATGGTAAGAAAATACTAATGCCCTGCCTCGTGTGGTTGCATTAAAAAAGCGTAATAAATATTTTTTCACATCCTCTCAGGTTTTTTTCCCATTTACATTTTATGAGGTTCAAACCACTATTCACTTGTACCAGAAGTGGGAACATGTCTCACTTCTTAGAGGAGCATATGAACTGACTTTTCCCCCTTCTTTTATCTTAGTGGGGAAAAATATTTTTTATGAATAAACAAAACATGGAATTAGATCCATACATTCAGAATAAAAATAAAGTAGAAAAAAGACTTGGGATATTATGGCAACTCGTGGTAGAAGTGAGTGGCCATGAATACCCCCACATTACCTAGTGAGGCACAATCCTACCCTCAGAAAGAGAACTGAATCCCAAAATCCACAAGAAATAAACTAAAAATCTGACCTAATATGTCAAAACTCATTGAACATTTTTATGACCCATCAACTGTATCATTGCAAGTCGTTAGAGAGAAGATTTTGATGAACATCAATTTCTACATCAAGAAAAATAAATGAGCCGCCATTTCTTTCCTTCTCTTTGTTCTCACCTTCAGGTTGTTAAGGTCTTTGAGAAGAATAAAAGATGACACTTCAGTAGCTCACAAATCAGACTTAACTGTTCCCATGTCAGTTTGAGTTTAGAAAAAATTACTTTCATCTAACAGCCCTCTTGGATACAGTACTACCGTCGGGTACTGTGTCACCTCCAGAAATGATTTATACTGTAGCTATCTAAATTTTAAAATATTAGAGAACTCTACCTTCTCTCTATACCCATGCTTTTAAAACAGCTCCCAACAGCACAAAGAACAAAGGAAGAACATTTTCATATTCCTCAACTACCTACAACCCTAAATTAAGTTAGTGTTTAGAAAAAGGTTCAAAACAGAAGTCAAAATGAACAGACACACACACACACACACACTCACACCCCTTCTCCAGATTTCCAGCCATCATAAGAAAAGCAGTCCAAACCTAAGACTTGGTTACTTTTCATCCAAAAAATCAGAAACTGAAAGTAAGAGACCTTCGTGAGGATTGCAAGTATAAATAATCACTTTCCTCAGAGAACACTCAGTCTAGCAGGGACAATAAGAGATGTACACGAATACTTCAGATTTACAGAATGTTAAAATCATTGTCTTGGAAAGCTGTCAAAAGTGACAACAATACTCAGAGAAAGAAAGGATAGCTTCAGAGCTAACCAGGACTGGGAACCCAAGGGCATTCCAGTCAAAGAAAATGGGATTCACGTAGGGCCACTGGTCTTCAAGAAGAGGCAGAGTCTGGTTCCCCGAGGAGTAAAAAGCAGTGGGAGAAAGCTTGAAAAACTAAGCATAGAATAATCAGTGATCTTGAATTTGGACCAAGAATTTGGATTTTATAAGATAATAAGAATGCTTTAATGCAGGGAAATGATGAAGGTCAGTTGCATTTTTAGATTAACTAGGAAGTGATGTGAGGCTGCAGTAGAGGAGAGAGACTTCAGACAGACACTAATGAGATAGCTATTCTAATAGCCCAGTAAAGGAACCTTAAACCAGAGCATCAGCAGGAGGGATGGAAAGGAAGATCCAAATTCAAGAGGTATAAAACAACATAATGGCTTCTGGTTTCCAGGTTTGCATGTAAGGAGCTTGGAAGTGACCACATTTTCCTAACAGCAACTATAAAGCTGAACAGGCTGGAAAACTAACAACTCTTCTTAGGTTCCTAAGAGAGAGGAGGACACAGGGTAGATCACTGCCCCAAAGATTAGAAAGACAGACAAGCAAATGCAGGGAATCGCAGTTTATTGGAGCAGAGACCCATGAGTGGAAACCGTGATAAGACCCAGCTCCAGGGTAGGAAAACCTGACCTGTAATGGATGAACTACCAGAGGCTCAGTGCTGGAACAAATGGACATCCACGTGCAAAATAAAAGAGAGAGAGAGAGAATCTAGACACAGACCTCACACCCTTCACAAAAATCAACTCAAAATGGATCATACACCTAAACGTAAAACCTCAAACTATAAAACTCCTAGAAGATGATGTAGGAGGAAGCCTAGGTGACTTTGGGTATGGTGATGCCTTTTTAGATACACCACCAAAGACACAATCCACAAAATAAATGACTGATAAACTGAACTTTATTAAAATTAAAAAGTTCTGCTCTGTGAAAGACAATATCAAGAGAATGGAAAAGACAAGCCACAGGATTGGATAAAATATTTGCGGAAGAAACATTGGATAAAGAACTATTATATGAAAGACACAAAGTACTCTTAAAACTCAACAATAAGAAAATGAAGATTCCAATTAGAAGCTGGACCAAAGACCTTAACAGCCCCCTCACCAAAGAAAATAGATAGATGACAAAATAAGCATGTGAAAAGATGTGTCAAATCAAGTGTCATCAGGAAAATGAAAATTGAAACAATGAGATACCACTCTTAGACCTGCTAAAATGGCCAAAATCCAAAATACTGACAACACCAAATGCTGGTAAAGATGTGGAACAACAGGAATTCTCATTCACTGCTGGTGAGAATGCAAAATGGTACATCCACTGTGAAATACAGTTTGGCAGTTTCTTATATGACGAAACATATTTTTGGGGCACCTGGGTGGCTCAGTCAGTTGAGTGGCCACTTCAGCTCAGGTCATGATTTCATGGTTCATGTATTCGAGCCCTACATGGAGCTCACTGCTTTCAGTATAGAGCCTGCTTTGGATCCTCTGTCCCCCTCTCTCTCTGCCCCTCTCCCACTCACATCCGTTCCCTCTCTCTCTCTCTCTCTCTCTCTCTCTCTCCCCCTCTCTCTCTTTCTCTCTCAAATAATTAAACTTTTAAAAAACAAAACAGAACAAGGGCGCCTAGGTGACTCAGTCATTAAGGATCCGACTTTGGCTCAGGTCATGATCTTATAGTTTGTGAGATCAAGCACCGCATCAGGTGACCAGGAGCCCCACTGCCGGTGAGCCTGCTTCTCTCTCTCTCTCCCTCTCAGCCCCTCATGGGATTCTCTCTCTCTCTCTTTCTCTCTCTCTCTCAAACAAAACAAAACACACTCTTATCATATAACCCATTAGTCATGCTCTGTAGCATTCACCCTGGAGCTGAAAACTTAATTGCACACAAAAACCTGAACACAGATGTTCATAGAATCTTCATTCATAACTGCCACATCTTGGAATCATCCAGGAGGCCCTTCAGTAGTTGAATGGATAAATAAACTGTGGTACATCCAGACAGTGGAATATTCAGAGCTGAAACGAAATGAGTTAGCAAGCCATGAAAAGACTTGGAGTTTAAATGCATATTCCTAAGTGAACAAAGCCAAACTTAAAAGGCTACAAGCTGTAACATTCCAACCATATAACCTTTTGGAAAAGGCAAAAACATGGAGACAATAAAAAGATCAGTGTATGCAGAGTGGGTGTGGAGGGTGGAGGTGGAGGGTGGGGAATAGATCAATGGCAGAGAATGGAGAATTCTGAGAGCAGTGAAAATACTCTGTGTGATAGTATACTTATGGATACATGTCATTATATATTCATTCAAACTGTAGAATGTACATCAAGAGTGAACTCTAAGGTATACTATGGACTTTAGGTGATTATGATCTGTCATTGTACATTTATCCCTAGTTAAAAAAAAAAAAACAAACAGTGCCATTTTGGTGAGTCCTATTGATAAGGCAAAGATTACACCCATGTAATCTTGGGTGTTGGGTGGGCACAGGATATATGAGAAATCTCAGTACCTTCTTCACAGTTTTGTTGTAAATCTAAAACTGATCTATAAAAAAATAAAGTCTTTTAACAAGAGAGACATAATCTGCAGGACTTTCTCAGGGCCGAGATGTGAAGACAAAATGGGTGCAGACAAATATGGATTCTCTGTGAAGTCTGTGTGACTGGGAAAATGGTGTGGCATTTATACAGATTAGAAGCCAAGAAAGTAGGACACATGGAAGAGGAGAGATAATTAGTTCATGTTTAAAACATGTTGAATTTGAAATAATAAACGATGTTGAATTTGAGGTCCCCATGGAACAATCGGCTAGGAAGTTCCACTTAATGTTCAGTGGCATGAGGCATGAACTTAAATAGACCTGTTCAGTTTTGTGACTTCTTGTATGTAAGCAGAAACTCTAGATAGTAGAGTTTTTCATAGGCTAGGGATTGTCAGCCACCTGTGAGTGAGACCCACCTGGAAGGAAGTCAAGACCTCACTACAGAACAAGACCCATCTAAAATGAGGTCAAGAAGAATGACTATTTCAAATTACTAGCAAAAGCAGTATTGAAATGGCCAGTCTTAGAATGGATAAGACAGAAGGAACAAACTTTGTGTTATTTCCCTGTCTCAAACTTCCTCTCTTCCCCTGATTTCCCTGGCTTTTGCACTGTTACTAGAATCACTACCTCTTTTCCTTCAAGCCTTTACCTTGGTACTAGTCTAGTTCTAATCTTTTACCATGCTACTAATGTTGTAAGACAGCATGCCCAGTGGTTATAATTGAATCATTGTTTACAAATGCAGTGTTTAAACATAAACTTAAGTTGCTTAACAAAAAAAGTGTGGAGCCCAACGTGGGGAGCCCAGTGCAAAGCCCTACATGGGGCTTGAACTCACAACCATGATCAAAACCTGAGCCAAAATCAGTAGTCAGACACTTAATCAACGGAGTCACCCAGGCACCCCACAAAATGAGCTTTCTTAAAAAATCAATTTTGTCAGACAAAGGAATAGACTACATTTCGGCAGGTTAGCAAAGCAAGATTTTCCCCTTACCAAATCACCGCTACAGAAAGAAAAGATGAAGGAGGGAAGCAAGGGGAGCGGGACAAGGAAGCAGAGAAGGATGAAAACTGAAGAAGAACAAGAAAGGAAGAGAGGCAGGAAAGCAGGAGTGAAGGAGAAAGGAAGGAACAAATGTTTTGATTGGATCCATTGAGGTGCTGTAGAATCACGTGCAGATGATTGTTTTGTTTCTTTTTCAAATTTTTTATTTAAATTCAGGTTGGTTAACATATAGTGTGGCATTGATTCCAGGAGTAGAATTCAGTGATTCATCACTTACACACAACACCCAGTGCTCATCGTAACAAGTGCCTCCTTCGTACACATCACCCATTTAGCCCGTCTCCCACCCACCTCCCTTCCATCAACCTTCAGTTTGTTCTCTATAGTAAAGAGTCTCTTATGGTTTGCTTACCTCTCTTTTTTCTCCCTTCACATATGTTCATCTGTTTTGTTTTGTAAATTCCACATATGGCTGAAATCATATGGTATTTGTCTTTCTACTTATTTTACTTAGCATAAAACACCCTGGCTCTATCTACATTGTTACAAATGACAATTTCATTCTTTTTGATTGCTGAGTAGTATTCCATTGTGTATGTATACCACAGCTTCTTTATCCATTCATCACTCGATGGACATTTGGGCTCTTTCCATAATCTGGCTCTAGTTGATAGTGCTGCTATAAACATCAGAGTACACGTGCCCCTTCCAATCAGCATTTTTGTGTCCCTTGGGTAAATAGCGAGTAGTCCAATTGCTGGATCATAGGGTTGTTCTATTTTTAACTTCTTGAGGAACCTCCATACTGTTTTCCACAGTGGCTGTGCCACTTTGCATTCCCGCCAACAGTGTAAGAGGGTTCCCCTTTCTCCACATTCAAATCAACCTAGAGGTAAGAAATCTAGATATGTCAGTCCTCAACACTCATTGATCAAACAAAGCTGTATTTATTACTTCTGCTTCAGAAAGATAGACCCTACTCAGGTCTGTTAGAAGTAGAAAACAAGGTAGAAAATAGAGCCTGGGTGGCTCAGTCAGTTAAACATCTGACCTTGATTCTGGCTCAGGTCATGATCTCATGGTTCGTGGGATTGGGCCCTGAGTTGGGCCCTGTGCTGATAGTGTGGAGTCTGCTTGGGATTCTCTCCCTCTCTCCCTCTCTCCCTCTCTCTGCCCCACCCCGTGCTCATGCACTCTCTCAAAATAAATAAATAAAGTTTTTAAATAAGTAAATGAAGTGCTTTTAGTAACACTTTATGATGTCGCTGTAAGTTAAAAGATGTACATGTATGTGTGCTTATTCTGCATCACAATAGAATTCGACATAGTCTCAGTAACTTCTAGTTCACTTCCTTACAGAATTACTCTTAGAATTAAGTGAAATAATGTCTTTGGAGGCACCTAGAAGGCAGGAGATTAGCTTGACAAGCTTACAAAGTAATAAAATGATACTTGAAAAAAAATAGCTATAGCTGTGTACGTATCCTCATGATTCTTTTCAAGTTGACATTGAGAAGGAACTTATTTTATTTTACTGAATAATACCTTGTAGCCTTATTGAAGTTCTAAGTATTCTACATGCTAAAATAAAATTATAGTACATTCCCTGAAGTATTTTCAATCACTATAAAATGCCATCTAACTGCAGTGCCTATTTTTTTAGATGTAAGCCATATTTGCCTTTGAAACTATGCTGACGGAGAAAGAAAATGCAGTATCAGTTAGCTTTCTAAGCCCCACTATATTTCCAAGATAATCATCTTCTCTACATTTTACTTGCGTAAACATGGCCATAATCTGTGTCCATGTGACCTCCAAAATTTAGACGAAAGTGGTTCCAAACCCATAGATCTCTGACCCGTTGTCGTAGTTAATTCATAAGGTCTGCATATTCATAGAGATGCAGAATGCTAATTTCTCATTAACTAAATACTTCCTCATGAATATTCGTGCTAATATTTTAAATACTACTTGCTCTTGGGGATTAACAAAATAAAATATCATCTGAAAGCATTTATAGTAGGAAAGACTCTTGCTTTCAAGTAAAGGAAATCCAATTTGAGCTAAAAATGGTATTTATAGACTCATATATCTGAAAAGTATATGAGTCAACCCACACATGAATAGTTTCAGGGGCCCAACCCATGAAAATGATACTCCATCGCTTTAAATAGCTCACCTTTATCTCCTGTCCTCGAGCTTTATTCTCATGCATACTTTATCATTGTGAAGATGGTTGCCAACCGCTGCAGGCTTTCTTAGGCCGATCCCAACCATCCAGGACACAAGGGACAACCTTACTCTCAACAGTCCCAGCAAAGGTTCAAAGACCGTCTGCAGTGGGGTAGTCCAGGCTCACCCTGGAAATAATAACTGTGGCCAGGGAGACACACTGCTCTGATGGGCCAGGCCTGAGTCACACGCCCAGTCTTGGAGCCAAGAATTTTGTAAAAGTCACCCAGCATGAATGGATTGAAAATAGAAAAGGAGAGGCGGTTCACCATAGGAAATTTGGGGTGCAGGGACGTCCATAAAGGGAGGAAGTGCTGACCAGCAAAGTAGCAGACAGCCGTTACAGCATTACAGAATCTATAGTGGTAATTTGCAGTGATGTACTTTCTCACCTTGTGCGGATCTTAGAATGTTTTGATGCTGCAAATGGGGTCCTTCCATTTGAAAAGCTTGAAAAGCTCTAATTGCTACTTCTTTCTAGAGAAGTATATGGACTAATATAGGCCAGGTACGTGGATGAGTAACTGAAGTTTCTGTCTTTCAATGTAGATGATTACTGTGGTGAGTATGATACCATAGACAGATGCTTTGGAACTTGTTGTGCTTAGAAGTCATTAGCCTGATGAGTCTCCTTGGGCCATTAAGTAACTTCTGAAAGCATTGCCTTCTCTAGGGAGCAGGAAACACTACAAAAGAAAATTTCATAAAGCACATTTTTCGGCAGGAATTTTCTTCCAGTTGAGGTGTTTATTCTTGAATCTTCTGAAATATCCAGGTTACTGCTTACAGAATGAGTTTAAGAATTTTCTTAGTGCTAATTTGAAGTTAGTTATTCAGTACATATAAAGGCCTTTAATCTTTCAGTACTTCTTTCTATGAGATAACTTAGCTTAAAGGAATTTCATGAGGTTGATCATTATAGCATTTCCCTATTTCTCCTCACTTGCCTCCTTATCTTTCACCAATTATTTCTTAAATAATATTATCTTTTCTTTTTTAAAAAAATATTTATTTATTTATTTTTGAGAAAGAGAGAGCGTGAGCAGGGAAGGAGCAGAGAGAGACACACACACAGACTCCACAGCAGGCTCCAGGTTCCAAGCTGTCAGCGCTGAGCCCGACACAGGGCTCGAACCCACGAACCGTGAGATCACCTCAACCTAAGTCAAATGCTTAACTGACTGAGCCACCCAGATGCTCCTTAAATAACATTATCTTTTCTTGATACTTATCTTTGTATGCTCTTATTTGCCCATGAAAATTCCAAAGAGGGATTAATATCCAAATCATATAAAGAAGTCATACAACTCATCATTGCTTGCCATCAGGGAAATGCAAATCCAAACTGCAATGAGGTACCACCTCACCCCTGTAGAAATGGCTAAAATAAAACAACTCAAGAAACAACAAGTGTCAGCAAGGATGTGGAGAAAAAGGACCCCTCTTGTACTGTAGCTGTTAGTGGGAATGCAAACTGGTGCAGCCACTGTGGATTACAGCATAGAGGTTCCTCAAAAAAAGAAAAAAATAGAACTACTCTATGATCCAGCAATCGCACTACTGGGTAACTACCCCCAAAATACAAAAACACTAATTCAAAGGGTTATATGCACCCCTGTGTTTATAGCAGCATTATTTACGATAGCCAAGATATGGAAGCAGCCCAAGTGTCCATCCACTGATGAATGGATAAAGAAAATTTGGGGGGGGGTGGAATATTATTCTTCTATAAAAAGTAATGAAATATTGCCATGTGTAATGGCATGGATGGAGCTAGAGAGTATAATGCTAAGCATAAGAAGTCAGAGAAAGATAAATACCGTATGATTTCACTCATACATGGAATTTAAGAAGAAAACAAGCCAAGGGACAAATAAGAGAGGGGAAGAAAGCAAGAAATAGACTCTTAATTATAGAGAACAGTCTGATGGTTACCACAGTGAGGTATGGGTGGGGGGTGAGCTAAGTAGGTGATGGTGATTAAGGAGTGCTCTTGGGGTGATGAGCATAGGGTGATGTATGGAAGTGTTGAATCACTACGCTGTATACCTGAAACTAATATAACACTGTGTGTTAACTAACTGGAATTAAAATAAGAACTTTAGGGCCCCTTTAGGGGCTGGCTCAGTCAGTGGACCATGCGAATCTTGATCTTGGGTTGGGAGTTCGAGCCCCATGTTGGGCACAGAGATTTTATAAATTGTACATTTTTAAAATACACAATTTGATAAGTTTTATCACACTGCCAAGAAATCATGACCATAATCAAGAAAAGGAACATATATAACACCCTCAAAAATGATTTAATTTTACAAACGCTAGATATAACAGAAAGGTATATTTTGATTCAATTGAAGTAATAGTTTTATGATAATAATAATATTTAATTTGAAAAAAAAAAGCCTAGTTGACCAAAGAAATAGGTTTATTGTCATTTGATGTATTCAGTGAGACAGGGATCAAACAAGATATCAATTCTAAGATGCTCTGATTATCTGAAAATGACTGTTTCCCTTATTTCTGTCTTTCAAGGAATATACCAGATGTCTTTGTTTTTGGAATTATCTTATAAATTTTAAGTTTACCTATTCACTCTGAGAGAAAGAGAGAGTGCAAATGGGAGAAGGGGCAGGGAGAGAGGGAGGGAGAATCTCAAGCAGGCTCTGCCCGATGTGGGGCTTGAACTCACAAACTATGAAGTTGGATGCTTAACTGACAGGCACCCAGGGGCCCCTACACTGAACCCACATAATTCTACTGCCACGGCGCAACTGTGATTACCTTTTTGCACATTTCCTTCTGGTCTTTTTTCCAAATGCATATTTTATTTTTATAGTTGATTGTACCTTTGTTGTCCTTACCATTTTCTACAGCTCATTTCACTTGATACTCTTTCTCCATAGTCATAATTTGTTCAACTCTTTTATGTTATCTTTGTAAAATAACTATAGATTCATAGGAAAGTGCAAAAAATTGTACAGGGAACTTCTGTGTACCCTTCATCCAGTTTCTCCCAGTAAGAACGCGTGATTCGACTATAATACGATACCAGAACCAGAAAGTTGATGCTGATACAAAGAACAGAGTTTGTTCAGATTTCATCCGTTTTATGTGCACCCATTTGTGTAGTGTGTATGTATGTTTGCATCTGTCTGCATAGCTGTATGCAACTTTATCATAGGTTTAGAGTTGTGTATCCATCACCGTTATCAAAATAGAGACCTTTTCCACCATGGAAAGGCTCCTTCTTGCTACCCCTTGATAGCCACACCTATTCCCTTGGCTTCCCCATTCCCAATCCCTGGAAACCACCAATATTTTCTCAGTTTCCATAATGTTGTAACTTCAACAATGCAATATGATATAATCATAGAATGTTTAACATTTTGCAAGGTTTTTTCCCTCAGCATATGTCCCTTGAGGTTCATGCAAATTGTTGTGTGTGTCAGTAGTTCATTCTTGTTCATTGTTCAGTAGTATTCCATCGTTTGTGCAAGAGTTGGCACACATTCATCCATTGAAGGACATCTGGGTTGTGTCTAGTTTTGTCTATTACAAATAAGGCTACTATAAACATTTGTGTGCAGCGGGTTTTTTAATTTAATTTAATTTAATTTTTTGTTTTAGAGAAAGAGAGAGCACGAGTGGGGTAGAGGGGCAGAAGGAGACAGAGAGAGAAAGAGATAGAGTGTCCTCAGCAGACTCCATGCTCAGCATGAAGCCTGATGTGGGACTCAGTCCCACAACCCTGGGATTAAGACCTGAGCCAAAATCAAGAGTCAGATGCTCAACCAACTGAGCCACCCAGGAGCCCCTGTGTACAGGTTTTTGTGTGAATATGTTTTCATGTATCTGGAATAAACTGCTGGATTGTACGGTGTTACAGACGGAATATTCGTGTCCCCCTCAAACATTCCTGTGTTGAAGCCCTTACTGCCAGTGTGACTGTAGTTGGAGTAAGGAAGTAATTAAGGTTAAATGAGCTCATAAGCGTGGGGCCCCAAACTGTAAGACTAATATCCTTGTAAGAAGAAGACACCCGAGAGCTCGCTAGCTGTCTCTCTCCCTCTCTTTTCACATGCGCGCCCTGAGAAAAAGCCATGTGAGGAAATACTGAGAAGGTGGCCATCAGTAAGCCAGGAAGAGAGCTATCACCAGAAACCAAATTGGCCAGAACTGTGAGAAAATAAGTTTCTGTTGTTTAAGTCACCCAGCCTGGGGTATTTGGGCCCACGCCAACTACTATGTATGGTGAGTGCAGTTTTAGTTATACAAGAAACTGTCAAACTGTTTCCCAGAGGGGCTGTATCATTTTACTTTTCTGTCATTAGTTATGAATGATCCCATTTCTTTGCCTCTTCACCAGCATTTGGTATCGCCATTACTTTTTATTTTAGCCATTCTGATAGATAAGTAGTGATATCCCTTTTTTAATTTGCATTTCTTTAATGGCTAATAACGTTAAAACATTTTTCAGGTGCCATACTTCCTTTTGCTTCCCTAAAACTTTGAAATGTCAGGTGTAAACTTCAGTCCACAAAAAATCATAGGTGCTAAAACTTTAACCTTATTTTTCCTAAAGTGAATGCACTGTTTCATATACCTATATCAGTCCGCTCTTGCCAGAATAATTCAGCATAAGAATTAAGCTCAAAATTTCCATAGAATACAATAATTAACTGATCGAGTTATTAGAACGATAGCAGCTGGGTGCCTGCAAATGAAGACTGTACTCGCTAGGTGGCGCCCTCCATGCAGCAAGAAGTGGTTACACCTGCCCAAACTCACTGTGCTCTTGGAGAGTCGCTAGGCTGATAGCTCAAGAAATGCCATAGACGTAAGTATATCTTTTCAGGAAGGCATCTGGAAAATTTGTCATAATATCTGTGTTAGGGTTCTCCACAGAACCAGAACCAATACGGTGTGTGTGTGCACACATAAAGAAATGTATTATAGGGGCCCCTGGGTGGCCCAGTCAGTTAAGCGTCCGACTTTGGCTCAGGTCATGATCTCACAGTTCTTGAGTTCGAGCCTCACATGGGGCTCTCTGCTCTCAATGCGGAGCCTGCTTTGGATCCTCTGTCCCCATCTTTCTCTGCCCCTTCCCACTTACGCTTGCTCTCGCTCTCTCTCTCTCTCTCTCTCAAAGATAAAATAATATTTTTTTAAATATCATGAAATAGACCCATGCAGTTAGGGGGGCTGACAGGTCCCATGATCCGCAGGTGGCTCGCTGGAGACCCAGGACAGCCAGTGCGTAGTTCCAGCCTGAGTCTAAAAGCGTGCGAAGCAGGAGAGCCCCGGGGTAGTTCCTTCCGCTCTGAAGGCTGGCCAGCTAGAGATGCACGAAGAGGTATGTTTCCGTTTGAGTCTGAAGGCAAATGTCCCTGTTCAAAAGCAGTCAAGGAAGAGAAACTCTGTCTTATCTGAGGGAAAGGTCAACCTTTTTGTTCTATCCAGGCCTTCAGCTGACTGGCTGAGGGCCATGCACATAATGGAGGGCAATCGGCTTTACTCAGTCTCCTGATTTAAAGTTTAAACCCAAACACCCTTGCCGACACATCCAGAATCATGTTTGACCAAATACCTGGACACTCCGTGGCCCAGTCAAGTTGATACATAAAACTAACCATCACAGTATCCTTGCGGACAAGAGACAGAAGTGGAAACACAGTCTAGAATCTGTCCACAGATGAGGATTTTGTTGACGGACCAGCATCAAAATGGCAGCAGGCCTGTGGCCAAAGAATGACTCACACAGAGTCCTTTTCAGTATAGTACCATGCGTGTCAACGATTATGTCCCGCTGGGTGCCTAAAAAACAATGAGTCTCATTTGTTTGGTGCTGATATTCTTCCCCCTGGAAGAGATATGGCTCACAGGGAGGTGGTGTTAAATGCTTCTATTCTGTATTGACATTTGCCCATTAGGTCTCCATACTTCCCATCCCAGAGAAAGCGGGTGTATGATGGGGCCCAGAGCATCCTCCTCACGGAGTGTATGTGACTTAAACCTTTTACTGTGCTCCTTCCTATGGAAGCTTGTATCTTTAAGTGACAAAAGCTAGGACAAGATAGTAGAATACCATTTGTCTAAAAATACAAATCTACATGTGTGTATAAACGTAGGGTAATATGAGCCTTGTTATTAGGGAAAACAAAAGGCAAGGAGGCGCTGAAGCGAGGAGTGTTCAGTCTTTGAACTTCTTGGGTTTTTTTTTTTTTTCAGTTTTTTCAAGTTTATTATTTTGAGAGAGAGAGAGAGAGAGAGGGAGAGCATCAGCAGGAGAGGGGCAGAGACAGAGGGAGAGAGAGAGAATCCCAAGCAGGCTGCACACTGACATTGTGGGGCTCAGTCCCACGAGCCATGACATCATGACCTGAACTGAACTCAGGAGTCAGATGCTTAACCAACTGAGCCGCCCAGATGCCCCCTGAACTTCTTCTTTGCAATGTGCATGAATTAACTTCTTATTCATTAGCATTTCATCAAATAAAATAGAGAAATATACTTCAAATTTCAGAAATTTGCATTTTACCAAATAAATGGTGGAAGAGAGTGCTGGGGGGAAGAGAAGTAAGGTGGAAAAGGAAAGGAAAGGAAGGAGGAGGGAGAAAAGAAGCAAAGAGAAGAAAAGGAAAGGGGAACGTAGCAGGGGAGGGAGGCAGAGGACAGGAGGAAAAAGGGATGGGGGTTGAAAGAGAGAAGAAAATTTCCTGTTTCCATTGCCTCCTCCCATCAGCTTCCTCCCCTGGACAGGCTCTCGTGCAGGCTTCTTCCTGGTCCCTCTCATGACACCATCACTTTAAAGTTGAAGGTTTCTTTGGGCGCCTGGGTGGCTCAGTCGGTTAAGCGTCTGACTTTGGCTCAGGTCATGATCTCACGGTTCATGGGTTTGAGCCCCGCGTCAGGCTCCATGCTGACAACTCAGAGCCTGGAGCCTGCTTCAGTTTCTGTATCTCCCTCTCTCTCTGCTCCTCCCCCACTCACACTCTGTCTCTCTCTCGTTCAAAAATAAACATTAAAAGAAATAGAACTTAGGCAGCAGGCTAGACACGGCCAGTGAGCTGTGTTTGCCATCTTGTGAGCTAGAAGAACTGGGTAGAGCACTGAAGTGTTCGTGAAGCCACCATTCCAGTGCTTGCATTGACAGAATTGGCTATCCTGAGACCCTAGAACATGTAACCTTGTTTGGAGGATACAGAAGACCCCTTCCTGGCTCCAAAAGGGTCAAGAAAGAATGGAGTAAAAGGTGGAGGGAGGTGGAATTAACGTTCATAACTTCTTTTGAAGCTTAGTACCACCAAGAAAATCATATGTTGCAAAATAAAAGGAATTATCTTAATATTTGCAATATGAATATCATGGGCCTGGCTGGCTCAGTCAGTGGACCGTGTGACTCTTGATTTCAGGGTTGTAAGTTCAAGCCGCACATTGGGTGGAGAGATTACTTAAAAATAAGATCTTTTTAAAAAATCATGTGCTATTTTCCATTTGGAAAACTTCATCTTCACTAGTAAACAAAACTGGGAGTTTAGAGTGGCTGTTCCATGACTGTCACTAAGTAATCATAAAAAAAAAAAAACAACACAGTTGCAGTTTGCTACTGTTTGAATGTTTATAAAGAGTATACATTTTAAATGATCGGCTGATAAAGAATAAAGATAGAAACATATTTTCAAAACTGTTTAAACTGGTCTTTCTACCCAAATACAGCACGTTTCTAAAGTCCATTTCTCTCAGGAAAAAAAAAAAAACTTGGAGGAATTTATTTAATTAACAAATAATAACTCTTTACCCTGAAACCTTTGCATTTTTATCTTTCCATGGTATATGTTCTTCTTTGGCTTGCCTTCTTTTTCAACTTGTCTACTCCTTTAAGTGAATCATACCTTTTCTTTTTTTTTTATCGTTTTTATTTGTGCTTCATTGCTATACCACCTTTGCTTTGAAATGAGTCTCTATAGATCCTCTTCCCACATGCTTTCATCACGTGCAATAGTAAGAGATTTCCTGTGAATTCACCCTTGACCTCCGTCCAACCTTTACTTTTTACTCTGGAGTCCCCTTCACCCCCCCACCTCCTGCACATTCTCAGAATCAGTGGAGAAAGTTGCTCTCGCATGGAGGAGATGAGAAGGAGGAACGCAAACCTGTCTATGGATTCACGTTGCTATACTGAGAAATATGGAGACTAGGGGTGCTGATTTCACCCGATACCAGCTGTAATAGGCAGTTAATGACTATGTCCTTGGCTTTGGAGGTCTCCAGATTCTTCTCTTTGGACACTTGGAGACTAATTTGATCCACACTTGTCATGATGAGTTCAGACGCCAGAATCTGGGTGGGAGAACTGTCATGAAACTCAATGTCCATAATGTACTGCTTGTATAACTCGACCAGCTTCTGCTCCAGGTACTCGTTAAGCACTGCGTTAGAAACAGGCTTCTGCATTTGCAGGCTGCTTTTCTCTTTGACGCTGGTTATTCTCCAGTAGGACGAATACCGCTGTATGGGTTTTTGGGGAAGGTCGCCGGGCTGAGTGGAAACGGAATCCTCCATGGACAAAGGAATCTCAGACGATTTCAGCAGAGGGCCATAGTCAAAGCTGCTCTCAGGGGGAAAATCCGTGGTCACTGAATTAATAGCCAGCACCTGGCCCCCTGCAATATGTAAGTCATTGTAATTCTTGCAAATACTTTTACAAGATGGTGGAACCAAGTAGGTCTCTCTGCTGGAGTCTCTACTTACTTCCACTGCAGCCAAGCTGGGGCTTTCAAACACAGGATTGGGGTTCGTCTGCAGCATTGTGGTTCTCCGGTTTCTACTGTGTTGGCTCTCTCTTGAGCCCACTGAAGAAATAAACGTGTCTGAGGATTTGTAGCTCACGTACAGACTTCGGACTTGAGTTTCATCCACAGAACAATAAGAATGAGTAGCGGATTTTGTCTCTTCCTTCTCAACCACCTGCTCATTATAAGATGAACAGCTCCAGTGGATGTCCTTCTGGTAGGCAAGTCCACTGAGATACCCTTCCGACAGCATTCTGGAAAGAGAGTTGATAAATAACAACAGGGAAAATGAAGATTGGAATTCTAAAAAAAAAAAAAAAAAAAAAGGCAGTTGATCAAAAATAAAGGACAATAAAGGCAACGATTGCATTCATCCACCATGCCATTAATAATTAGGTGCCTGCTGTGTGCCAGAACTATGGGAGAAGAAAAGATGAATAGGACATAGTCCCATCTTTCAAGAAGGGACCATGTGAGGACAATTGGGGGGCAGACAATGCCCATATGACATCACTGAGAACTGTAATAGTGATGGGCACCGAGGAAGTACATAGAGGGGCCTCTAACACAGCTTGGGACAAAGGCTGAGACGTCAAAGGATGTGTCCTAGAGAAGGTGACCTTTTAGCTAAGCAGTGAAAATGGGGAGTTTCAGCCATATGCAGAGTTAGTAAAGAATATGGTGCACAGCCAGTGCCCCATGTGCGAAGATGCTGAATAGAAGTGGAAGGGGCTGGGAAAGAGATTGCACTGGGGTCTTGGAGGGCCTTGGAAGTCATGCCGCAGAGTTTGCTTTCTGCCCCAGAGAAAATGGTGAAGGACTGAGAAGCTGCAAATTGAGGAAGCAGCTAGTGGGTTATAGGAAAAACATTGCAGAAACTTCCACACATCCTGCTGAAAAGAAGGGCCGTGTCTTACTTATCTTCGTATTGATCCCTGGGAGCTAGCACAGGTGTTTGCATTTTGTAGGGACTTAAAAGATATTTGTTAACTTCAATTAAATAATAATGGATGGCACTGGCACATAGGAACATAATTCACTGCCCACCCATCACGAAGGACCAGGGAGCCTCCCCTACCTTTGCAGCCCGGGATGAGTTTCTTGCTCTCTCCTGCACGCTTCCCACCATGCCACATCCTAGGAATGTGTGTGTCCCCAACCGATATGTTTACCTCTCCCCTAGTTACCAGGGAGCTTTACTGACCTCGGGCTTTGGCTACACCTGCCTCTCCTCCCCACCCTCCGCGGTTGTGACTGGAGTCTGGAGTGGCTAGAACAGGCTGCAAACTAGCAGCTGCGTTTTCTAAAAAAGGAAGGCTGTGGCATTCCTGGCACTGGGGTGCCAGACAACAGAAAAGATAACTGGTCCTCTTTGGCTTCCAGGGCAGCCTTTTCAAACAGACCTATCAACTTGAGTCTGAAATTGAAAAGTGAAATTAGGAAATAATTTTATCTAAACAGAAGGGTCCTATTTTTATATTTTACTGTCTTCTATATTCAAGGTTATTTCCCAAGTGAATTTTTAATTGTAATAAGGGTAATGTGATAAAAAGAATATAATTAAGAAAATTAGTATCATTGTTTTAATTGTATAAGGGTCGTATTTTTGGTGTTTATTTTCCCTTATGGAACTACTTGGAGATTTATTCAGTAAAGATATCAATTAAATATTTACTATTTTCTACCCACTGTTATATACCATAAAGATACAAAGTTAAAGGTTTTCAACAAATTTGTGAGGTCATTGTTGTATGCTGGATAGAATTATAAGCAACAAGAAAATGTTTCCTGAAGAAGCTTTCTAAGTGTAGTTCTGCCTTCAAATTGAACATCAAGATGAAAAGGCAGATCTTACGTATATGAGAAGCAGATAATTTACAGAGCAAAAGAGTTTATCATGAAGCTTTAACAGTGATAGTTAGTTCATGACTCGACTGCAGTTGGGGCCTTCAACCTTCAAGGTCCCAGAATATCGTTATGGAAAACCAGAGCAAAAATGTCACTGTCTACTTTTGAGTTTATAGATGAGCTTCTAGAATTCTTGGCAGAATTCAATTTTAGAAAAATGGCTTTTGGAACAACATAACTTGAGCTTTTAAACTTGAGAATCCAGAGCCCCAAAGGATCCAGAGCACAATATTTATGCATCACCAGCAGACTAGTGGATATAATCCCCCATGGATGAAAGTGGTATGACTCCAGATAGGGCACAGAGCTCTTTTCTTCCCAAATCTATCTCCCACATAAAATCTGGGGAATCAGAAAATCTGCTCCTTCTCCCACACTGTTCAGCACGCTTTGGGGAAGGAGCAGAGCCAGCCATGTGGATTACTGGAGTGGACAAGCCTGAGGTGGCCTCCTCAAGTCTGCTCACAAACCAGTATGCCACCCAGAGCCTCCAAACCTGAAGACCAAGAATTGGGTGAGAAGAGGGGCGCCTGGGTGGCTTAGTCGGTTAAGCGTCCGACTTTCGCTTAGGTCATGATCTCGCGGTTCGTGGGTTCGAGCCCCACATCGGGCTCTGTGCTGACTGCCAGCTCAGAGCCTGGAGCCTGTTTCAGTCTGTGACTCCCTCTCTCTCTGACCCTCCCCTGATCCCACTGTCTCTCTCTCTGTCTCCTAGAAATAAATAAAACATTAAAAAAAAAAAAAAAGAATTGGGTGAGAAGATTGAAGACATATCTATAGACTATTCACCAGGGCCCAGTGAATGGTAAGTTTCCATGGATGCCAGTATGACTCCATGTTGACAACCAAACATGGCCGTACTTCCGTATCCATAACGGACCCTGTAGCTCTATGGGGTCCCGTAGAAGAGGGAGAATTTACAGGGGAACCCAAAGAGGAGGGAGTCCTGACGAGACTGAAGAAATCCTGATTGACAGTGATCACTCAGGAGACTGTGAGCTCAAAAGCAAGATCAAATTGAGATAGAGGAAAGCAAAGATCTCCAGGAACATATAGGAAGTAAGACCAATCCATGTATTCTTTTCTTTTTCCCCAAACTTTAATAGAACAACAAAAAGTATTTATTTGAAATGTTAATATTCAAAAGAAAAGTGAAAATGGGAGAAGAGACAAGTTCAATAACGTTTCAGAAGCTGAAAAGCAGGAAGCCAAGATCAATGTCTTTGGAGACCTGAGAAAACAGATTCTTATAAGAACCATGGAGAAACCGAAGAGCCAGTCTTGTTGACATTCCCCTACATGTTCAGGAGTTGGTGGTACCATGTAACTTTTGGGAATAGGGTTCTCTCATTCATTCCCTACAACCAGGTAACCATCTCCCCTTCTCAGCCCCAAAGGAAAAGTTGAGATTTATTCTCTGAAGAATAAAATAGAGTCTCCGGAGTATGGGATACCACCTGAGGGTGGAATTACTGAACCGATAATAGGCTACAAAAACGTATGCATGTGGGATTGTGAGATCCCCAACCTCCCTACCCCCCTTAGTTTCCAGAATGCTGCCACAGGGGCATTCACGTTCTAGGCAGGATTCAGGGAAGACTGTTCTGGGGAAACTGGACTAGTCTGAGAAGGAGAGCAATTGACACCAGAGGATTCACAAGTAAATGGGGCATCCAGACCACCCTTCATTCAAGTTCACAACCACAAGAGCCCACTGAGCTTTTTGGATCTCCATCCTTAAATGTGAGTAGAATTTTGAAGCATCCGAAGAAAGCTCTGAATGACAGAGACAGAAGGAAACACTTAGAGGAATTAATTCTGGGTGCGTGGAACATGAACTACTGTCAATAAGCTCAAGGGGAAAGGTTAGTAACACTACGATCTTTAAATTAAAACTAGGTTGCTATAGAAAACATTCTGAAGTTGTTTGAAGTGAAAACTGTTAGAGAATTTTAAAGCCCAGTAGAAAGATTGAAAAACAAAGTGGAGGCAAACTCCCATTTTGAAAGTAGAACAAAACTACAAGATAAAAAATAGTAAAGATAAAACTAGAAAACCAGCCCAGGGGATTCATTATCTGAGCAATAGAAGGCTCAGAAGGAAGAGAATATAGGAGAGAAATTTAAACAATTAGAGTGTTTCCCAGAACAAAAGGATGTGAGTCCACAAAATCCTGGATAAAAACCCACTTTCTTGGGGCGCCTGGGTGGCTTAGTCGGTGAAGCGTCCGACTTTCGCTTAGGTCATGATCTCGCGATTCGTGGGTTCGAGCCCCACGTGGGGCTCTGTGCTGACTGCCAGCTCGGAGCCTGGAGCCTGTTTCAGTCTGTGACTCCCTCTCTCTCTGACCCTCCCCTGCTCATGCTGTCTCTCTCTCTCTCTCTCTCCTAGAAATAAATAAATAAAAAAAAACATTAAAAAAACCCACTTTCTCTATACTTCCCTTCTCGTTATTGTAAACCACTTGGGAAAAAGAGAAAACACTCTACATTTCCAGAGAGAGAGAGAAGGAAAAAAACCCAAGACCCAACATGTTTAGACTTCTCAACAGCAACGTGAGAAGCAAGAAGATTATGTAACAATATCTAAAACTTTCTGAATGAGGGATGCCTGTGGGTGACTTACTCGATTAAGCATCTGGCTCTTGCTATCAGCTCAAGTCATGATCTCATGGTTTTGTGAGTTCGAGCCCCGCATCAGGCTCTGTGCTGACAGCATAGGGCCTGCTTGGGATTCTCTCTCCTACTCTCTCCCTGCCTCTCCCCAGCTCATGCTATCTCTGTCTCTCTCAAAAATAAATAAAGTTAAAGAAATTATTGAAAAATGTTTAATGAAATTTGTATTCAACCTAGAATTTAATGACCAAATAATCAAGTATACAGATAAAATAGAGATTTTATTTTTAAGTTTGTTTATTTTTGAGGGAGAGCACAAGCAGGAGAGAGGCTGAGAGAGAAAGGGAGAAAGAGAACCCCAAGCAGGCTCCACGTTGTCAGTGCAGAGCCTGACGCAGGGCTTGATCTCCTGAACCATGAGATCATGACCTGAGTTGAAATCAAGAGCTCACTCAACTGACTGAGCCACCCAGGCACCCCAGAATAGAGAGATTTCTTACGTACAAGTCTCAAATAGCTCATCTCCCCGCCACCTTTCTCAGGAAGTCAGTGGAAGATGTGCTCTACTGAAAGGAGTGAGTCAATGACAAGGAATGCAGGAAAAAGGAATGTGGCACAGGAGAGACAAAGGAGCCCTCAGACTGTGAGAGCCTCAGCTCCTGTGCCAGACCCTGCACTATAAAGGGCCCCACTCTGTCCCTCCTCGAGTTTGCCTGTCCCAACAAGGTAAGACGTTCTAGAGGCCAACGTGAGGAAGCCCAACCGGCTGTCATGGTACTCTGGTTCTCTGCTCAAATTGCCCACAGCCTGTCTGCAAGTTGGCACGGGCTTTTCTCCCAATCCTCAAGACTCATGCTGACTCACGGACTGGGCGCGCATATGTGCCCAGACCCTGGAGGGGAGGAAGGGGCAGCTTTTTGTTGGGGCCGTGCACTGAGATCCGAAGTGTGGGCTGAGTGCGAGGGGTACGCAGACTAGGAAGAGAAGATGGGAGTGCTATGGACTGAGGCTCCCTGTTTCTGTCCTAGGTTCAGGAAGTTCCAGAGTCCTACTCAGGATGAAAGTGGAAGGCCATTGTGGCATGAAAGCTGCATAACAGACTCAAAAGGCCAACTGCCAGGTTGGAACAGACCAGAAGCCTTCTGGATTTGAAGATGAAATTGAAGACAACTTAGTAAGTCTGAGCACCATGAATAAGAGTTATATAATGGGCTGTGGACTTGGGGGTAAATTAGGAGAATGTAACAAATGAAAAATCTGGACCCGTGCTGCCCAACAGAACTATCTGAAATGATGGAATGATTGATATCTGTGCTGTCTGAAATGTTAACTGGTAGCCACATGTGGTTACTGGGTACTTGAAATGTAGCTACTGAAACTGAATTTCATTTCTATTTAAATTAATTTAGGGGGTACCTGGAAGTTAAGCGTCTAACTCTTAGTTTCGGCTCAGGTCACGATCTCATGTTTTGTGGGTTCGAGCCCCACATCAGGCTGTGCGTTGGCAGTTCGGAGCCTGCGTGGGATTCTCTGCTTCCTCTCTCTGCCCCTCCCCGACATGTGCTTGCTCAGTCTGTCTCTCCCAAAATAAATAAATAAACTTAAAAAGATAAATTAATTTTAAGTGCCATGCCACACGGCACTCTCGGACAGTACAGCCTATGAAGTTGATAACAAAACTTGAAAATCCTGAAAACAAGCAGTTATAATTGAAGTTTAAAGATGTTTGCCATCACTCAGTGCCACAGCACTAATTCTAGAACAACACCTGATTCATTCATCTCTGGCCTCCTTTCAAGGGGTGTTGGAGAGGAGGTAGCAAAAAATAGCCGAGGGCGTAAACTTTAAGCTGTTTGGTGATGATATGGGACCCTTATCTGAGACACTGTGTGTTTAGTTATTTTGAAACTAAGATTATATGAAACTTCCTTTTAATATTTTTTTCCATTACTGTTTGGGGAAGTCTAGAATACCTGTGTGAATGGTTCAAGGAAATTTTTTAAAGCTATTTTTGTTTTAATAGTATGGTTTCTTGGGTTGTCTCTGAGGTGATGAAAGTGTCATCCAACATAGGTTTCTCTGGCGATGGAAATGTTAAATCTCTCTGCTGTCCAGTATGAGGACCGAGAGCCACTTATGACTAGTAAGTGCGCGAAATGGAGCTAGAATGAGTGACATTCTCATTTAATTTAAATTCCCACGTGGGCCTACCATAGGAGACGCCACAGATCTAGGCAGTGATAAACTCCAGCTCAAACTTTAAGAAAAAGTGGTGCAAGAAAAAAAAGCATGGCTCACTGCATGGCTGAGGGTGACGTAATCTGTAAAGCAGTGAAAATTGATCTCACCAAATTTGAGATCTCGTCACAGGAGGACAATCAATCAGGAAGCAAAGTTGATATTATACCACGTATAGTAATGTGGTATCAATAACAATTGTCTCAGGCATCAGCCCATGTGGCCAGATGGGGCGGCCAGCCCATGGAGTGAGAGGAGCACTGACTTGGTATGTACTTGGCATGTGTACTTGGTAGGCCAAGGTTGTATGTTCCTGGCAGAAGGGAGGGGAGGAAGAAAAACTAAACCGTTATCTGGTTGGTGACCAGTCAATAAATAAAGCCCCAAACTGAAAAATCCAAAAGTTGGAATATAAGCATGCTACTTCAAAGAAATGGAGGCAAACACTAAATAGTGAGTTAAAAAGGAGATAAAAGTAGTTGCTTTTGGGAAAGAGGTACAGGGATTGCTCTTCTTAGGGTCATTTGAGCCCAATTACGTTCCTGTAAAACTTGGATTCGTTTCTTAATTAAAATAAAAACTAAATATAAATATTTTTTTAAGTAACTAAGAGCAGGGGAAAAAAGACTCTGGCCCCTCCTGTACAGCTGAGTTTGTGGGTAAAGGCACACCACATTCTGAGGGTGTAGAAGACAGAGAAAAAAGTCACTGTGTGAAATGTCAACTTTCATTTGGTCCCAAAGAATAAGAAGGATTCAGGGGGGCCTCGGTGGTTCAGTCGGTTGAGTGTCTGGCTCTTGATTTTGGCTCAGGTCATGGTCCCAGGGTCATGGGATCAAGTCCGACACTGGGCTCCATGCTGAGTGTGGAATCTGCTTAGGATTCTTTCTCTCTCTGCTTCTGCCCCTTTCCCCCGTTCACTCTCTCTCTAAAATAAAATTAAAAAAAAAAAAGAACAAGAAGGATTTGAACAGGCCTGAGAGAAGGGAAAAATCACTGCAGAGAGAGAAGTCAATAAAAGTGAAGAGGCCTGTGTCGTGAGTCTCGTGCCATCAGTAACAGACCCCGACCTAGGTGGGATACAAGTATTATTTCTCCAAGTGCTGGTCACCTAAGGCTTTTACTGAAATTTCACAGTCACTCTTTATTAGCCTTTGTTCCCATCCAGCCCTACTCCAAGTCTTCTGCTACTTATCCTATTTTTTTCATACCAGAAGTTGAGCCCGAAGACAGTCTTCTGGCATTTTATGTGGGAGATATGTATGAACACTCGAGATCATCTCCGCTCCTTCAAAGCATTGAAGAAAGAGGGTCTAGGATTTTGTTTGAAATAATGGGGCCTTTTTGCTATTTGTCATCATCCGAGAGCTTGGTTGATAGCTTGATGCTGGTGGAACAGGAACCGTAGCATTGTGATGTGCGGGGCCCCAGGCAGACCAGTAAGGCGGAAAGCGGTAAGTCCAATGATGAAAAAGCAAAAAATAACATCCTCGTTTCTAGAGAGGGATGCACTCGTGGCTACAGGAAAAGACTCATCAGACGGAGGAGCATTCAGGGAGGTGCGTTGGGACATGGAAGGCTGAAGACAGCCAGTGTACCCTGCAGGCCACAGCAAGCTCCGGAAGCGGATGCAGGCCATGATGCCGTCTGTCACTTCCGTGCAAGACACATTTCAGCAAGTTGATATTGGAGTGAAGGACCCAAGTTAGAAGGCTGGTAAATTCATCCCCCCCTGAAGAGATTGGGACAGGAAATGGGGAGGGAGGTAGCAGAAGAGGAAGAGAAGGAATGAACTTGAGAGACGGAGATTCCTGGACATGGAAATGAAGGAGAGAGAGGAACAAAAAGTGACGGGAGTCTGGGCCTGCGGGGAAATGGCACCAGCACTGACCAAAATGAAGAGATCGGGAGAAAGTGCTGGAAAATGAGCTAATGGGTTTAGTTTAGTTCCTCTTGCGTTTCACACGACATGAACTCTCCGAGTGCAAGTGTCTCATTGTGCAGTGGGGATTCAGGCACGGAGTCCATTGGAGAGACTACTTACAACCAACAGCGAAATCATCTTCCAAGTGTGCACATTAGAAATTTATATTGGAAGGGGCGCCTAGGTGGCTCATTCGGTTAAGTGTGCGACTTGGTTTTGACTCAGGTCATGATCTCACAGTTTGTGGGTTCGAGCCCCATGTTGGGCTCTGCACTGCCTGTGCGGAGCCTGCTTGGGCTCCTCACTCTCTCATTCTCTCTCTGCCCCTCCCCTGCTCACACTCTGACGCTCTCTCTCTCTTTCTCTCTCTTTCAAAGATAAACTAAAAAATATATTTTAAAAATAAAATAATAAAATCTACATTCAAAGGTAAAGTTTTGGGGTGGCTGAGTGGCTCAGTAGGTTAAGTATCTGTTTCTTGATCTCAGCTCAGGTCTTGATCTCAGGGTTGTGAGTTCAAGCCCTACCTTGGGTTCCACGCCCAGCGTGAAGCCTATTTTAAAAAGGTAAAGTTTCATCATATATTCAGACTAGTGCAAAAAAAAATTCTTGAATTAGTAGTCAGGGTTCTGACCTGAATTCTGGTTCTGACCTTGTCATTAGCTCTGGTTTTAATCTTATTAATGACAAGTCAATAAAATAGCTCGCATTAGTACTAGCTACAACCCACAAAGTATCCTAAGTGCTTTCTATGTACCAAATCACTGGATTCCCCCAGAGACTCTAAGATGTAGGTAGTGTTATTATGCTCGTTATATAGGTGTCAAAATTAAATAACATGTCCAAAGCCACCAGACATTCAAACATTGGCAATCAGGAAATGAGCACACACTCACATGTTGCTTAACGTCTCAGAGACTCCTGATCTGTAAATGAAGCATGTAGGATTAAATTATCAGTAGGTTCCCCGCAAACTTTAATATTGCATGAGTTTATAAGTATATATTAAGAGAATTTAAGCTAGCATTACTCAGAATCAAAATCAGTTTCTGAAAATTAGCAGCAGAGGGCAGCAGAGAGCATGCTAAAACAGCTTTTGGAAGCTTGCTCTAAAGCTATGCAATGTGTGAAATCTATAAACAAAAATTAAACATATGTTAACTCATTGAATATTCATAAACCTTTTAATGTACCATTAGAGTGAAAGCAATACTGTGTATCATGACATCCTAAAGTTTAAAAACAGAGAACTAAAGAATGTTCTTTGAGTTGATTTTGATTGTTAGTATTTTAAAAAATTTCAGTGACTATCTGTGAAATTTTTATGACGTTAATTTCTTCAAAGGTATTATAAAAGGTATACTCCAAACAAATGCTATTACATGTTTTAGAGTAAATTTCATCTGAGACCTTGAAACTTATGCCAATGGATTATTTTAATCGTTCCATGATATTTTAGCGTTGAATTTTGTCATTGCATTTTGAGAAGATACATAGATATATTTAGAATTGCTCATAACTAAGTGTGAAGGAAAAGACATCCAAGGACTTGTGCAGATGAGCTGTTCCAGGCAGATTTAGCCTACATTAATCATTACCAGACAGGGGAATCCCAAAATTAACCTTATGTGCAAATTCACATCTTAGAAATATGTGCTAAAGTGCAGAACCTTGTTAAATCAGTTACTTGGATTTCAGAAGAAACTGCAATATAAATTCTTCTTTCTGTGCTAGCACTTACGTCGTTTTTCAGAAAACTCTTGTTATACTCTGTACATGGAAATACTTTTCATTTACACGCAAACAACGCAAGCGTGAACTGAAAGAGAAAACATAAAGAAGGAAGAACTTTACAACAGGAAACAGTGGGGAAGACCTAAGTCAGGGATCAGCAAACTTTTTTTATGAAGGGCCAAATATTTAATATTTTAAGTCTCTGCCACAGTTGCTCAACTCTGTCTTAAAGCAGGAAAGCAGCCATAGACCATAGGTGAACAAATGGATGTGGCTGTGCTCCAATAAAACTTTATTTAGAAAAACAGGCAAAGGGCCAAGTTCATTCATGAGCCATGGTTGCAATGGTTGTGACCTAAGTCAAAAAGCAGATGCGGTAGTGGGATAGAGCATGATAATAATAGCGCCTGTGTCAGGTGCTTTCCATATATTATGCCTAATTTTTTTTTTTTAGTTTATTTATTTTTGAGAGAGTGCATATGCATGGAAGGGGCAGAGAGAGAAAAGAGAATCCCAAACAGGCTCTGTGCTGTCAGCGCAGAAGCCCACATGGGGCTAGATCCCACAAACCATGACATCATGACTTGGGCCAAATCAAGAGTTGGACGCTTAACCACCTGAGCCACCCAGGTGCCCCTAAGCCCAATTTTTCAGTAACACTGCCTGTTAGCTATTATCACCATTCGGATTTCCCTAATGAGAAAACCGAGTTTGAGATTTGACAAATGACCTTCCCAAGGTCACAAAGCAACTAAGTGCTGGAGGTAAGATTCAAGTCCTAATTTATGAACTCAAAGGGCATGGTCTGTTCATAAAATAGATCACACTACTGCCTTGCTGAGAGCAGTTAACGTCAAGCAGGAGAAGGGTATCCACCCTGACTCCAACAACCCGGACCCTGACTCTAAACAACCGCCCTTGGGGGCATGTGTGTGGCTCAGTAGGTTGAGCATCTGACTCTTGATCTCCGCTCAGGTCATGATCTCACAGTTTGTAAGTTCTAGCCCCACGCTGATTTCTGCACTAACAGTGCAGAGCCTGCTTGGCACTCTGTCCCTCTCCCTCTCCCTCTGCCCCTCCCCTGCTCACACATGCATCTGCATGCATGCTCTCAAAATAAATAAATAAACTTTTAAAAAGAGAAGAGTATAGACTAACAACACCACGTGGGAACAAAGGAAGGGCAGTACAGTGAAGTAGAGAAAGCGCCACGAAGGCAGCCAACATGTGCCCGAGAGTGGGCCAGAGGACTATACACGTGTTCTGACGGTGCGGTACTACGAGTGTGCCTCAGAGATACACAAATAATGTATCCTCTCTGGTCTTTTCATCTAGCTGTGTGAACGTTTTCCCTAACCGCTCCCACTGCTACAGCCTGGCATCACCTCCCCCTTAATTTTACAACCACAGAGTAATTTAATATTACAGATACACTATTTTCTTTCCATGGTTCAAGTTACTGTTTAAGTTTTAGTTAGCATATAGTGAGTGTAATACTCGTTTCAGGTGTATAATTTAGTGATTCATCACAACAAAGAGCTGCGCCATCTAAAGAGCGACATTACCCCGTGATCTCCAGGAGAAAGTCCACGTATGGTGGGCCCTCGAGCTTCATGCTTCGTATCTGTCTTCCCAGCCTACTCTCTGCCTGTTGGCCGCAGGCCCCAAGGCCCCAGCCAGGCCGAGCTGTTCCCGGCTCTCCACACCATTACACCCACCCCAGGCACTTGAGCATTCTTATTTCTTTTTGTGTATGTGTATTTTGATCTCTGTCCTGAGAGCCATGGTTCCCCATCCAGGCCCTGTTTCACCGCCCATACCCTTCGGATCTCCTATATCAACAGGCCAGCATCCCTACCCCGGAATTAGAGATTCTAGGTTATTTCTGTCCCTGCCCTCAAGATGTTTATCGGGGTTGCATGGAACTTGAGCAAAATCACCTGCTACCTTAAATAAATCAGGGAGCTAAGTCATTGGGGTAGTCCTTTAAGAGAAGGAGTAATTGGCAATAGCAAAAGGAAAGCAAGAAGTTCGGGGATTGGTGGGAGGTGGGGGACCGGGGTGATAGGCTGGTAAAACAGAATGGTCCCTGAAAGGACAGTTTGCTCACACATGAACTAAGACGTCTGAGGGACTCTGGGTCGAGACAGGGGCGCCTGGGCAGCTCAGCCAGTTAAGCGTCCAACTCTTGATTTTGGCTCAGGTCACAATCTCACGGTTCATGAGATAGAGCCCCACATCGGGCTCCACGCTGGCAGCCTACAGCGTGCTTGGGATTCTCTTTCTCCAAAATAAATAAACTTAAAAAAAAAAAAAAACTATCTCCAGAGCCATGCAGAGGCAGCAGTTACAAAATAGCACATCTACAGGCACATCTTACATTAGCAAATTATTTCTCAAACGGGACGTTGAGGTTTTTATTGCTTTTTTACTGTATGTAATCACTGCATATGCCTCCACGAATTTTTTTTTCCTTAGGCCAGATTTGAAGAAGTTGAATTACTACCGCACAGCTCTTGCACATTGCCTTTCAAGTAGCTTGGGCCAGCTTATTCTCTCATCAGCAGTGTTTGAGATTAATTGTTACGCCGACATCCTTCAGTACAGTATTACTATTAATTTGCCAATCAGATAAGCAAATTTATTTTTGCCTAAAATTCCAGGATGAAGCACTGGCTTACTAGATTATGTGCAGGTGACCTGTCAGAGATGTTATGTTTTTAGTAGCCCCAAATCCTCCAAGTACTCCATTTCATCTCTTTGCCTGTTCTTCCTACAATCTAAATCCTAGATCCCACAATTCCAATCTTTTTGTTTTGTTTTGTTTTGTTTTGTTTTGTTTTGTTTTAAGATCTTGATCTCTGGGTCTTATGAATAAACTACCAAAAGATTATCACTGAAAACCCTGGATGCTATTTTGTTCATAATCTAGTTAGTATCATGTAGCCAAATCTATATCAAATGTTTGTTTATTAGGATCAGTAAATCTATTGTGCGTTTGGTTTTTCAGTGAATGATGCAAGAATTTTTCACCCAAAACAAAGTGCTTTAGGAGGGCTATCCCCACATTAAAAATCTCCCACAGTTTCCGTTACTATTACCTTTGAAAGTTTATGTATTTTAGAGCTAGAAATAAGCATTTACTTTGTCATATACCTTGGTTTATATTCCTCTTACTTCATCTTTGGTGGCATATGTTGACAAATGCTCTAAAGTATCTCTGATCCATATGTCAACTCTTGTTACAAAATAAATAATTTGGGATCATCTAGTCTTTCAAATCTGAAGTGATTCTTAATTTCTGAAAGTCTAATTTGATGGCTAAGATTATATAAGTCAGAAGGCCTCTGTTTTCAACATTAACATCACCAAGTAAATAATGTTTTGTTCATTTCTACTTCTGTCCTTTTGACCAAAGGTAACAGCTACTTCCAAGGGCTTTATCTGGGTATGTGGATTTTCTTATTTACAGAAACTGTAAATTTTGATGAAGAAAATTTGTAAATATACTTTTGTAGTAGTTTGGATTTTCTTCATGTTCAGTCTTCATATCTCCCAAATGAAAAATATTAAAGCTCATGATCATTTTTTTAATTTGACACAAAATGAGAGGACTACAAAAATAAGAAAAGGGATGTTAATAATCTTGACTGATGTTAAATTTGGTATTAAAATTTTTAATCATTATTAATTATATTGTTTTATATCTATTACCATTATCACTTACTTAGTAGTAGTCCTAGCAACAAAATGCCATGCCATGTACTTAAGTGGATTGTAAATTTAGAAAATAAAATCAGGAAGTAAAGTGGAGAAATAATTGGAGAAATTTAAATTTCAGTATGAATCCTGTATGGAAGAATAGTATTGTATTGGTGTTAAATTTCCTTAGGAGTGTAATTATGTGGAAGACGGCCCTTTTTCTTAGGAGATAAATGCTCAAGGATTTGGAGATGACATGTGTCCTAAAGTCACCAAAGGGACTGTGTATATGTTAGTGTGCACATGTGTATATGGATGAAGAGAGCAAGAGGGTGAGAAAGTAAATACAGCAACATGCTACAACTGATTAATCTACATGACGGAAATATGGGTGTTCATTGTACTATTCTTTGCATTTTAAGATAGGTTTTGAAACTTGGCAAAACAAAAGCTGGGAGGAAAGTAACTCTATATACAGTTAATGAAGGCAAATTTCCGTCGTATCATGTTTGTAAAGAACTTATTTAGCCCATACCCCCCACACACCTCCACTCTGTCAACCCACAGTTTGTTCTCCGTATTTAAGAGTCTGTTATGGTTCTCCTCCCTCTCTCTTTTTATCTTATTTTTCCTTCCCTTCCCCTATGCTCATCTGTTTTGTTTCTTAAATTCCACATGTGAGTGAAATCATAGTTATGGGTCTTTCTCTCAGTGACTTATTTCTGCATAATACTCTCTAGTTCCATGCACGTTATCTCACATATCTAAGCTAATCTTTAGGTATGTGATTAGAAACAGTTCAGTGACTCGATGTAGCTTAGAAACACCACTTTGATATGAGATAACAGAATGAGTGCACTTGCCTTTTTAGGTCCCCTAGATTACCGTAATGTGAATGTTTTGTACGCAAATTTTAAATACTCTCCACTCCTCCTCGGAGAAGCTTTCCAAGGTCAGAAACACACTGTTCTTACACTGACCTATGCAAGAAATGTTCCAAAACTATCAGTATGAACATTCTGGCCAAGTCAGGTCTATACCGAAGTGCAGATGGATGCGCACAAGAAACCGTATGTTGGAACAGATCTAACAATAGTTCACACGAAAGCCCACCTGTGATCGCAGCCTCCAATACCAATACCAACAGGTAGACTTTCCCCAAATCAGCCAGATGGCAACTCGAAAAACAGCAGCCCTGGAGATCACATTGGCTTTGAATGGGCCCTGTCACACAGGAAAACACTTAGCTCAAGCTCTCGGAATGAATAATTGAGAGTCAAAGCCACCCGCCGCTTACTGTCCTCCTATTCCTCTCTAAAACTCTATCACTGTAACTAAATTCTAGAGACATGCTGTCCCTGCAAAATTCTGGTCAGGTTTGGAGGCCTGCTTTTTAAAACGTGGAAGCTGATTCTCTGCAGCAATCCCTGAACAATAACTGTATAAATCACACAACAAATACTTGATCTGACTTGTCCAAATTTTTAGGTTAAAAAAAAATATTTTAGAAATGCCCAAAATGTGGACACAAGGAGCTAAGGGAAGGGAGCATTTCACTTCATTTCTCCTGACTGTCCGGCTCCCTCAAATGCTTGTCGAGGCTCCCACTTGCCTCTGATTTGGTCAACTAGAAAAGCATCTGAGATGTCGCAGTTGCGTCTGGCTTCTGATGGTAAAGGACTCTAAAAGTGAGAAGAGAGATGATAGAAGGATTAGCAATTAGAGGGCCTGCTGCCTCCTTTTTCTTACCTTCGCTAACCAATCTGCTCCTTTGGTCCGGAAGAAACAGCAAATGACCATATAGAGCCAAATAAGCCAGCCAGTGCTTTTGTCACAAATGTCTGCCACCCTTTCACCAGTAAGACCAAGAAACTAAGCTGCTCTTTGTACGGCCATTCTTCTTATAGCTGATCCCATGGAAAGAGTTGTTTTTGCTCAAGTCTGATTTGTGCTCATGACCAGTGGGAAGTCCCAGGAAGAGGGTAGGCAGTAACTGACAAACCCACATCGAGCCACAGAATGGTGTTTCTTCCCCTTTTTCAAAAAATGAAACCTATCTATGAAACTGTCTCTTGTTAAAATAGTTGATTGCCACACTTTATAGAAGAACCCTATCCACATAAATGTGCTCCTATACCAGTAAATTCTCTGGGACCCCTTCACCAAAAGAGAGCCAGAGTCCAAGAGGATTTAGAAAATTCTCTGTTTCGTCCCTGAGCTATAATTTTTAAGAAGTACTCTCAGATTTGTACTCAGAATTTTGAAAAATGCTTATGAAAACCCTTTTCCCTCACAAAATAACCAAAGTAAAAAATGTGATAATATACCCAGCGGGCAAGGCTGTGGACAGACGCATTCTCCTGCATTAGTGGGGAGATTATGCACATTTGTAGAGGACAGTTTCCCAGTATCTGTTGAATTTTTTTTCTAAAATTTGAAGTATTCATACCCTCTGCCCCACCAATTTTATTTGCATAAATTCACTCATGTCCATGTTTACAGCTGTGCACAGAAAAGTTGTAGCATTAAGAAAGTAAACTGGAAAAAATACTCAAAAATAGGACATTATGCTAAATGAATGTAAATCTGTATACAGTACTACACAGCTGTTAGAATCATGTGGCTTTATATCTAATCATAGGAAAAGGTCTCCAAGATACATTGTTTAGCAGGAACATCTAATAATATATAAATATATATATAATATAACAAATATGTATATATTTTTACGCAGAGACTACTTCTATAGGGATATGCAAGAAACTGGAAAGAAACCATTGCCTTTTGAGAATAAGTCTTACTTTTCACTCCATACCCTAAGATTTCTACTATGTATATGTATTACTTTTTCATTTTTAAAAAAATTTTTTAATGTTTTCTTTATTTTTGAGAGAGAGATAGAGACAGCATGAGCAGGGGAGGGTCAGAGAGAGGGAGACACACAGAATCTGAAGCAGGCTCCAAGCTCTGAGCTGTCAGCACAGAGCCCGATGCGGGGCTTGAACCCACAAACTGTGAGATCATGACCTGAGCCAAAGTCGGACGCTTAACTAACTGAGCCAACCAGGCGCCCCTACTTTTTCATTTTAAAAACCAGTCTTTTGGGGGCACTTGGGTAGCCCAGTCAGTTAAACATTCAACTTGGGCTCAGGTCATGATCTCACGGTTCGTGACTTAAGTAACATGTCAGGCTCTCTCTCCCCTGTCAGCACAGACCCTGCTTCACGTCTTCTGTCTCCTTCTCTCTCTGCCCCTCCCCAGCTCTCTCTCTCCCTCTGTCTCTCCGTCTCTCTGTCAAAAATAAATATTTTTAAAAAACAAAAATAAATAAAAAGCAGTATTTTTAAGTTCTATTTACTTTTATTTGATTTTACAACCCAAATGTATTGTAATCTGTGTTTTCCCTGGAGGATAGACAAGTCTATCTGCCAGTGAGTCAGTTGTTCTTGCCCAAAAGCAGAAAAATGTTGAGGGTTCTGAAAATAATTGATCTGGTTTACTCTGACTGCTTTGAGTGAACCCACCAAGAATAATGCTGCCCAAATAATACCTACTTCTATTGTCTTTTTCTACCTAACTAACTGATCAAAGCTCAGTTCCGAACCTTGAATATGTGACTACGTCCACTTCATGGGTTCATTTGTTGACCTTTGATCTGTGACTGCCTTAAAAAGTTATATCTTTAAAAGTGCACTGGCATTTTTATATATGTTAGAGTCTTTGGGAATTTTCAGCATTATTTCATGGGGCATTACTTGATCCGGTTGAAAAGGCAGGTGCCCACATGTGAGCCCTACTATGATTTCCTGTTGAATGGGACCATCAAGAACTTAGTTGTGAGCAAGAGGTTGTCGTAACTTGAGGGCCCAATATTGTTTTATTTCATTTGATTGTAGGTTCAACCCCAACCAGATATACTCAGAATATTCTAGAGTGGGTCATACCTACCTCCAGAAGCACTTTCTGATGGGTTCCCGAAGAGCTCCCCTGGCAGTACCATGCAATAGCCATCATGGGGCGATTCTGTCTGCTCTGGGTTGGGTTAACTCACATTTATTGTTTGTTTCAAATAGAATATGCAAAATTTGTATCATACTCACTCTTGGTTTTTGTCTCTTAAAGTTATTCACTTTATGGAAATCATTCTTTGCAGGGAATATTTGCTGTCAACAAAAAGTTAGCCCTAGGTCACCTGGGTGGCTCTATCAGTTAAGCATCTGACTCTTGGTTTCAGCTCAGGTCATGATCTCACCGTTGTGTGAGTTCGAGCCCCTTGTCAGGCTCTGTGCTGACAAGGCAAAGCCTGCTTGGGATTCTCCCTCTATCTCTCTCTCTGCTCCTCTCCCACTCACACTGTCTTTGTCTCTCTTTAAATAAATACATAAACTTAAAAAAATTTTTTTTTTAAGTTAGCCCTCTGTGCGCCTGGCTGGCTCTGTCAGCAGAGCATGTGACTTGTGATCTTGGGGTAGTGGGTTTCCAGCCTCACATTGGCTGTAGAGCCTACTTAAAAAAAATTTGCAAAACACAGAAGGTTGGCATTCTGCCAAGTTGGCTTACCACTTGTCTTTTGACCAGACCTGAGCTTATGAAATGGGTTTAAACTGCTTTGTCTTTGCTGACTAAAATAAAGGAGAATTATGTCCTCTGTAACTAAAATCTTTTAATAAGATTTTCTATCCATCTATTGGATGGTAGGTAAAGAGTTACTACCTTGATTTCTGTGCCTCTAAAAGAATATTATTCCTGGGTGGCTCAGTCAGTTGAGCGTCCAACTTTGGGTCAGGTCATGATCTCATGGTTTGTGGGTTCGAACCCCACATTTGGCTGTCTGCTGTCATCACAGAGCCTGCTTTGGATCTTCTGATCCCCCTGCCCACCCTTCCCCCACTCATTCTTTCTCTCAAAAATTAAAAAAAAAAAAGATTTTTTAAAAAACAAATAGAAGGGGGGCGCCTGGGTGGCTTAGTCGGTTAAGCGTCCGACTTTCGCTTAGGTCATGATCTCGCGGTTCGTGGGTTCGGGCCCCACGTCGGGCTCTGTGCTGACGGCCAGCTCGGAGCCTGGAACCTGTTTCAGTCTGTGACTCCCTCTCTCTCTGACCCTCCCCTGCTCACGCTGTCTCTCTCTCTCTCCTAGAAATAAATAAAACATTTAAAAAAAAATAGAAGGATATTATTCCTGTTATTCATTTATCTCTCCTGGTGTCAAAACTTCCTCCAGGCTCTTTCCATTATGGTTTTACCCATACTTAGCTCACCCCCAGCCTTCACCAGGTTTCTTCCACCCTATGCTCACCTCCTAGCACTCTTACCAGAACTCTCAAATTCCTCAAACGTTGGTCTTTGTGTCACATCATACTTACCAGCTGCCAGTTAGCAGTAAAATCTCTCACTGCCCTTCCCATAACTAGAGAAAGGTGTACATGCGTGTGTAGGTATGTGTATTTTGCACATACACACACTGATCATTTCACAAGCTTATTCCCTGAGACATCAACACTTTCAGGACAAAGTCTTTGTCTTCCTGAATTACATTCTCCAACCATGTACAATACAGTTTCCTCTCTCAAGATGAAATGACTGAACTGGACCTACTTTCTCTAAGTTACGAAGACCCCTTAATCAAGTGTGATGATTTATTTCAGTCTGCAGCCTCTTTGACATTGCTGTAGAATTTGGCACTGTTCACAAATCTCTTCCCTTTTTTACCGGTTCGTTTCAAGAAGTTCATGTACATGGTAAAAGTGTAAATGGTACCCCAAGAAGGTATACAGTGAAAATTCAAGCTCTCTTTCCATCTGATCTTCAGCTCTCAGGACCCATCCCCGGAGGCACCCAGGATTGTCACCTTCTTGTGTATCATTCTGAAGATGACGCATGACGTACATCCTTTTGGATCCCAATGATAGGATACTACATAGGCTATTTTGTCCAGTAGCTTTTTTTGTATTAATTTTTTCAGTGTCGGTGCATGTAGATTGACCTCATCCTTCCTAACACCTACATAGACTTTCAGTGCAAGCATGTGCCAGTAATCATGCATTTATCCAATTATTTGTTGATAGAACCCCTCCTTTAGCAAGGCCTCCCTTCCATCACCTGCTGGGTGTCGTGTCATGGCACACTGCTAGTCATTCTCCTACCTCCCCACTTCATCCTTCTAAGAACTTTCATTGGTTTCCTATCAACCTTCCATTTCCTAGAACTGAAATTCTTGCTTCCCCCTACCCACCCCTCCCCGGTCGAAATTCTCTCTAATTCCACGTTATCCCTAATCTCCAAAAAAATTGATCACCAGTGTCTTCCGACTCACTCAATAGAGCACGTTGGTTTATAACTCCATTTCATCTGTGCCTCTAGGAAAAGTAAACGAAACGAAAGCCCTAGCATCCCCATGACTACATAATGGAATAACGGTGTTTAACTCAGGGCATCTTTAAAAACAGTCCTGTTTTCCCATATTCATTTTCACAGTTTACCTTAGTCATTTTTATAATCACTATTTCCTGAAGACGCACTTACGGTTTTATATATAAAGTTGTAATGCATTTCCTCCATAGAAGATTAATCTTAAACGATATTCTATAAAAATTAACATAAACATGCCCGAGTTTAAGAGCATGTTACATATTCCAGGAAGTAAAATGAATATGACATTTTAAAATTCTTGGTTATACTTGAGTAAGTCTAATTTATGCCAAAGAAATCCATAACGTAAGCTGTGGGGCAGTACCACTTACCTTGAGGACGGGATGACAGATTATAATTGCTTTATTAAGTACAACATTCAGAATTCCTATGAAGCTGTAACGGCTTGTTGTGCACTAGAGATTTTGTTATTTAGGGCATAATTGATTGTAATGTATACTGTTTGCTCTTGAGTAACTCCCATTTTCCACTTCAGAGAGATTTTCATTTCGGCATCAAATAATATGATTACTGCATTTATGAAGTTTCTGAAGCATTTGAAATTCTTTCAGTTGCAAAATGATTCAAAACTGAAATAAGATATCCATTAGAAGGACACATTGCGTTCCATCCCATATGTGTCATTTTAAAATCACGTGTGGTCTATAGAACAGCTCGACTTTGTGGACTGTTGCCCGGTAGTTGGCATTAATCGGAGGTATCAAGTCAAGTACCTTGAATGCTTAAGGGCTTAGCAGCCCCATGAACTCTTTTGGTTTCTGCTTTCTAATTGTTAGTCTTTGCCACTACTTGACCTTCTCTGCCTTAATGATCTAGCAAAACGTTCCTGACACCAAAACTGAAATCCCTCTCATTCACTCTAAAACAAATTACCCCAGAAACATTTGGCAGAGTTTTGCTACAAATTCTTGCTTCTTTTCGCCCACTGGTACACACTTGTGCCCCTCTTCCCGAGGTTTCATATTTCTCTCTCTTAACCTCTTACCTCTCCCCCCAGTCGAAGGTCCAGGTCTTGGGACACAGAGACACTTCCTCCTCAAGTCAAGATACTGCTTCACTTCCTCTACCATAAATTGGTCTTGAAGAGAAAAGCTTGTTCTGTTCCTTAGTTGAGCCCGTGAGAATTTCCATTTTGCTGACGGCGTTCGGTTACCTGTTCTTTGCAGCTCACACAAATGAGTATTTGTGTGCACTCTGCTTTTGCCTCTGAATAATTTATTTCTGTTGGCACCAAGAGGCCAAAGACTCAACCACACCGGTGGAGAATTTCAGTTTTTATACATCAGGCTTAATCCTCAACCCAGGTGCATCTCATTATTCTTTCTTTTGTCTACCTTTCAAACTTTTTCTTAATGTTTATTTGTGTGTCTGTGTGTGTGTGTGTGTGTGTGTGTGTGTGTGTATGTGTGAAAGAGAAAGAGTGAAGGAGGGACAGAGAGAGAGGGAGACACAGAATCTGAAGCTGGCTCCAGGCTCTGAGCTGTCAGCGCAGAGCCTGACATGGGGTTTGAACTCGCAAACTCCAAGATCATGACCTGAGCCAAAGCAGACACTTAACCGACTGAGCCACCCAGGTGTCCCTACATTGCAGAATTGTATAAAAGAAGGAAAGAAAGGAGAACTTGAATCTGTTAGTTTCCCTTCCTACTGGCACCTCCCTAAAGGAGTGAGTTAGAAGAAAGGGATGTGTTAAACCAATAGGTAAAAATTGGCTTTTGAGATAAGATATGGATTCCATTCTCTTCAGCATCCTTGTCTCTGCAGTTTAGGATAATCTGAACTATAATGCAAAGAATGAGTACAGTAAAAGTTCAAATCCGACTGCATCTTTCTCTCCCTGCCTGACTGAGGACAGTGGCTCTGGAGGGCAAAGGTCCCAAACAATTTAAATAATTTCCTACACCCAGGCTTCTAATGAAAATTTTAGTTTCTGTTCCAAAGCAGTTAGAAGGTTACAGATTCCTTCATGAAAGCCAAGTGAACAGCTCTTAGATGTTGGCCCAGAGATAAAAGGGCCTAGCAAAATTAAACCTACCTAACCTTTGCGAGCTCTGATCCCACCAGATTGTGCAATCTGGGCAGATATCTGAAACAAGTGGGAGACTACACACATTGAAACCACATAGAAATTTCTAGCACCCCAGAGAAAGTTCCAGATTTTTAAAAATAGGCATTCTCTTTGGAATGCATGTTCTTAGATTTTTTTTCCCCTCGTTTCTATTTTTATCATGCCATTGTACTGACTCATGTTTATGAAGGCAGCCAGGAACACATGAGGCCTATGGAGGAGAAACTAGAACTTCAGTCCAAAAACATTTCACAAAGCAATAGGGAAGTGAAAATAGTGCTGCGGAGTCCTTAGGTCTCCAGATTTCCTCCCTCCGTGAAGAGCCTTCTTGGGTAGAAATTTTCCATCTCTGTCTCCTGCTAGCCACATCCCACTCCCCTTTGTTTCTTGTCCCTATAGGGTAAAATTCAAGCCGTGTATATGTCAGATTATGGGTTTATGAGCTAGCTCTGTTTAAGCAACTTCTATTTACAGATAACTGTTTACAACAACAAAGTCATTTCTATTCTTTGTAAGTCTTTCGTTGCTCTTTAACTCCTAGAGATGAAAAGACAGATGCTGGCGTCTAACAGCAACAACAAAAAAAAACCTTTCAAGATAAGTTTAAACCTGTAAGTCCCTCTGCATTCACACATAAACAGAAATTAATTCATTGGTTTTGAAGTTTAGATAAAAAAGAAATCCTTTCTATCAGCTCTCTTGGATGACCTACTGTGATGTGGATGATGATCTGGGCTTTCTTTTGGGAGCTCATTATCAGAAGTTCCCATCAAATAATGAGATTAGATGAGCATCTAATCCAGTGGATATGAGCAATTAATTGCCCAGATATCATTTTAAATCAGTTTACAGATCTCTTGGCTTTGTTTTAAGGTCTTTTAAAGAAGTACTTCTCAAATTTTACCATGCATATGAATCACCTGGGAATCCTCTTAAAATCTGTATGCAGGAGATCTGGAATGGGGCCTTACATTGTCTGTTTCTAGTCGTCTCACGAGGCATGGCAACGCTGTTCGTCACCACAGGAGCATGCCTAGAGGGGCCAGGTTTTAAGGAAACTGCATTCTGCATCTTAACATGAGGCTTTTATTTCTAGTTTTCATTTAGAGCATGACTACTATGTGTGCAATGCTAATAAAAAGGTTTGAATTATTTTGAATACTCAAAATACTCAAAATAACTCTGTCAGGTGAATATGATTTTTTTTTTTTTAATAAGGAAAGATTGGCCTTCAGAGAAGTTAAGTCTTTTGCCCAAGGTCATCCAGCTAGCAGGGGCCAGGGATTAGAACTCAGTCTTTTTTGACTCCAAAGCCAGAAGACTGTTCTCTAAGTCGAATAAAAAAGGTCTTGTACAGAGCACTTTGAGAGAGAGATAAGGAAGCATTTCTACGCTTCGGAGTCAACAACATAATGTTAGAAATTGGGCATACACATAAAAAGATAACAGTTTTTAAGTGTTACATATGTATCAAACAAGTATAGACTATTGAGTTTAATGGTAATAAAGTTGAAAAGGAAAAATTTAATCAACATATTTCTATGAAATTACTTTGGATTAACTCTCAACGATCTCTGTTGTGTTAAACTACAGAAGTATTGGCAGTAGAATTCAAAACCTAGCACTAGCATGCATGCTTAACAGATAAAAAGCATGTATCAAAGTTTAGAAAAGAAACTCTTGGTCATGGAGAGGTAGGAGAATTGAGAATATCTTCAAAGAAGAGAGATAGGGATGCCTGGGTGGCTCAGTTGGTTAAGTGTCCAACTTCGGCTCAGGTCATGAGCTCGCAATTCATGAGTCAGAGCCCTGCATTGGGCTCTCTGCTGTCAGCACAGAGCCAGCTTCAGATCCTCTGTTCCACACTCTCTCTGCCCCTCCCCTGCTTGTACTGTCTATTTCTCTCTCTCTCTCAAAAATAAAATAAACATTAAAAAAATTAAGAAGGCAGATAGGCCTTGGATAAAAACTGAAGACAGGGAACATAAATAGGGACAGTGTATGAGCAAAAGTATATCAACAGTGATTTATTGTGGAGACTGACTGGACCTGTTTGACTAGAGCAGAGAACTGATCATTTAAAGACTGTATCAGTTATCAAGTGCTGCATAACAAACCATACAAAAACCTTGAGATTTAAAACCACCACCATTGATTTAGTTCCTACTTCTGTAAGAGGCTTCTTCTGGTCTGGGCCAGCTTGATCTCAGCTGGGATTGCTCATGTGTTTGTGGTAAGACAATCAGATAGTGGCCCCAGGTGGCCTTGACAACATGTGTAGTGGTTGGCTAGAGCACTGAGTACAAATGGGTCCTTGTCTGTCATTATCCACAAGCTAGACAAGTGAGAAGAGCACCAAAGTACAGGCCCCAGTGAACCAGTGTTTTCACTTTTGCTAACATCCCCTTGATCAAAGCAAATCACATGGCCAACCCATATTCAAAAGCTTCTACCTTGGGGCTCCTGGGTGCCTCAGTCACTTAAGCATCCGAGTTCAGCTCAGGTCATGATCTCACTGCTCATGAGTTCAAGTCCTACATCGGGCTCTGTGCTGACAGCTCAGAGCCTGGAGCCTGCTTCAGATTCTGTGTGTCTCCCTCTCTCTCTCTGCCCTTCTCTCACTCATACTCTTTCTCTTAAAAAAAAAAAAATTAAAAAAGTTTTTTTTTTAAAAGTTCTCTCTCTTGATGGAAGAGAATTGTCAGCATTCCCAGCACTGCCACTTGTACATAATAGTGAACAGGAAGTTGGACCAATTCAGAGGGTTGGGGTTGAGGATGAGGGCGGAGTCTCCCAGGTCCCTGGAAGGGCTCCTGTTACATGATTACGTGATTCAAAATGTAAATGAGTCATTTAAAACCTGTAAACTAGCTACTCATGGTTAAAAATATGTAATAGTAGAGAGCTATAAAGGGAAAATTCTCCTCTCCTAGCCCCCTCATTTCCACTCCTCAGAGGAAAATCTTGTCTTCAGCTTCAGGGTTGTCTTTTCTGATAGTCCTGTTTGTCTTATAGGTTTCTTATAGGTTGCTTCATTCAACACCAGTTACGTTAAAGAAATGCTGTGCATAAGACTTATTAATATTTTTGTACCGTTTTAGCATTGAGCTCTAGATAGGTGATCATGACTGTCATTGAACATTTATGATGAGAGCCAGACATTAGCCATTTAGCACATGAAAACTACTAAGGCTCAGTTTCTATCTCCACTCACTCGTACTTGAGGATTTCTAGTCTGCGAGACAAGCCAAAAGAATGACTGCGGTGGTGCAGACAGGAAATTACTATTTAACACTGGCAGTGCCTTCTTCCTGTTTCACCCAAAGATGAAAAGTAGGAATTTGAGGGCGTATTCTCTTGTGGCAAGTTTCACTTCTCCACAGTGATTCCCATAAACCACTCTCCAGTCAGTTCTTCAAGGAAATCCATCCCTTTGTACCCCTCCTAGGATCTGTTGGCCTCCTTATAACTCATGAGGAAATGAAATTATTGTATTGACAAGCTTTTTTCCTTGGTACGAGACAATCAAATCAAGAAAAACTGGTTCTTGCCAGCCTCCTGACACAGGCTTCCGTCCAGACACTTGGGCTGAAAAGTCCACTTCGTGCAAAATCCACTCGCCCGACCCAACCCGAGTTTACAAAGTACTTCCCACAAAACTGCGTGAAACTTGAGTGGCCCGGGAGAAAAGTCCCTCCATACAAATAATCAGCTACTCTGTCTTTATTCCTTGAAACTCTAAAGTCATTTCTACAGGCCGCACCTCACCTTAGAAGGTAATTTCCCAGGGGAAGTTTTAAGGTGTGCACCTCAAACTTTGTGGGTTGAACTTAGGTAATGCCTTTGTTCACTACTGATGGCCTAGCTAGCCTGCCATCAGAAATGAGGGTGTTAGATGTAAGAGATGAATCACTGGGTTCTACTCCTGAAACCAATACTATACTGTATGTTAACTCACTTTAATTTAATAAATAAATAAATAAATAAATAAATAAATAGGGGCGCAGGGGGGGTGGGTTCAGTCAGTTAAACGTGCAGCTCTTTATCTCGGCTCAGGTCATGATCTCACAGTTCATGAGCCTTGATGGGCTCTGTACCAACAATGAGGAGCCTGCCTGGGATTCTCTCTCTCCCTCTCTCTCTGCCCCTCCCTCAAAAAGATAAACATTAAATAAGTAAATAAATAAGTATATACATCTATGTATCTATGTATGTTTGTTGGTACAGAGCCCATCAAGGCTCATGAAATGTGAGATCATGACCAGAAAACGTTTTTTAAAAAGAATGAGGAGGTTAAGGAGAGAATGCTAAGGTGTTTCCTAAAGTTGTCTCATTTTAAGAGTCACATGAGATGCTTGAGCAGATTTCCCAGCCACTTCCCCCAGAGATAGTATTCATTAAATCCAGGAAGGGAACTGAGGCTGCTACATTGAACAACAGTCTCAGATGATTTTAACGACTGGACAAGTTTGGAAAACACTACACTGGGGCAATAGTTTTCAACCCTGGATGTACATTAGTATCGCTTAGAGGGTTTCAAAATAAACCTATTTATTAATGCCCAGGCTCCAAACCCAGAGATGCTGATTAAACTTATGTAGGGAGCGGAGGCAGGCACCAGTGTTCTGAAAAGTTCCTCCAGTGATTCTGAACATTTTTAAATGTTCAGAAATAATGGTTCACAGCAGTAGCTGTCAAATGTTTTGCTGTCAGGATCCTTTATAGACCTTGAAATGAGTGAGGATGCCAAAGAGATTTTGTTTAGGTGGGTTATTTTGATGTTTGTCACAATAGAAATTAAAACTAAGAGAAATTCTTTTTTTTAAGTCTATTAATTTATTTTGAGAGAGAGAGAAAGAGAGAGAGAGAGCCGGGGGGAGAGGGAGAGAGAGAGTAAGAGAGAATCCCAAGCAGGCTGGGTGTGGTCAGTGCAGAGCCCCATGCGGGGCTTGAGCCCATGAACCGCGAGATCATGACCTGAGCCAATGTCAAGAATCAGCCACTTAATGGACTGAGCCACCCAGGTGCTCCACTAAGAAAAATTCTTAATATGTATTCATTTAAGAGTCACAATAATAACAAAAGAATCATAAAAATAGACTCATTAATATAAATAACATGACTTTAAAGAAAAACACTTTTCTAAAAGCACTCAGAGTAGAATTATCTTCCATTTTTATAAATTTCATTAACGTTGGCTTATAGAGGATGGCTAGTCTGCGTTTAATCAACCAGGCTGTGTTGTGTGGGTTACAGACTTAAACTTGGGGGCTCCTGGCTGGCTCACTCGGTGGGGCATGCAACTCTTAATCTCAGAGTTATAAGTTCAACCTCCATGTTGGGTGCAGAGATTACTTAAAAATAAGATCTTTAAAAAAACTAAATTAGGGGTGCCTGGGTGGCTCAGTTGGTTAAGCGTCTGACTTCAGCTTAGGTCATGATCTCACGGTTCGTGGGTATGAGCCCCTCATCAGGTTCTGTGCTGGCAGCTCTAAGCCTGGATCCTATTTCAGATTTTGTGTCTCCCTCTCTCTCTGATCCTCCCTTGCTCTCACTCTGCCTCTCTCTGTCTCAAAAATAAATAAACATTTAAAAAATTAAATCAAAAAACCCTTCAACTTGAAGTATATGAACAAAATCCAACCTCTTAGAAACAAGCAGTTGAAAAAGGGAAGGGTATTTTAATAGGCTTTTCAGATAATTGTGGAGGTCCTTCTTCGACATAACACCAAAATTCATTAAGTGATAACTTCTTGAGGGTTTTTTGAATGTGAAGTCTGAAACCACATCAATGAATTTTTCATGGTCTGTTCCATTAAAATCTGTTGGTCTATCTTACACTTTGAATGTGTCTTTGACTCACACGTGATTTTGTAATGTCATGTGTTGGTCTTTTGAAAAATTACTGGTTCACTGAGTTGACTCTTGCAAATGCTGGCACGTTTCACATTGGATAACATCAAAAAAATCACATAATTATCACGATCAAGCTCATTAGAAAATCTTAAAGTATTGGGAAGTTGTCAAGATCATAATGTTAGATCAAGTTTTCTAAACTTTTCATTTTCATTTGAGAACGGTATGATTGGTGACATATACTATCAGTTGTTTTCCTTGAAGTGACAGATTCTATCCATTCTCAAGAATATTTCCACCCAAATTCCAAGTCCAAATAGCCATCGTTTGTCCATTGTTCTTTCAAGTGAAAATGGTGTTTAATGGGGCACCTGGGTGGCTCAGTCAGTTGAGCGTCCAACTTCGGCTCAGGTCATGATCTCACAGTTTGTGGGTTCGAGCCCTGCCTTGGGCTCTGTGCTGACAACTCAGAGCCTGGAGCCTGCTTCGGATTCTGTGTCTCCCTCTCTCTCTGCTCCTCCCCTGCTCGTGCTCTCGCTCTCTCTCGCTCTCTCTGTCTCTCTCAAAAATGAATAAACATTAAAAAAAGAGAGAGAGAAAATGGTGTTTCATGAGAAAAGCTGCTAGACCAACTTGCAACTCACTCACATCCTTTCCTGAAAGCAACAGTTCTACCTCAGAACGCAGCCAGAGTGCTTTATCTGTATTTCACATTTCATGACATAATTTTTTTTAATGTACTCAAGGGTCGGGATGTAATAAAATTAAGATTTCGTGCTGCTCATCAAGGACATTGTTTTAGTAGACACCTTTTTTTTTTTTTTACTCTGACTGTGTGGTGGTGAAGACTAAAATGATAACTAATCACGTGGGGTGCCCCTGCCTGAGGTGTGCCAAGGAGCCAGAAGTTTGTTTGTTTGTTTTTATTGCTTTTGCACATTCAGTGCAAATGTCAATACAGTGAAAAGGGCAGATAGCATCTTAGTACTATTATAAAGATGGTTTTGACCTCCTGGAGTCTTGGGGACCATACTTTGAGAACTGCTGACCTAAAAGAGCAGAGAGCAGTAGTAGTGGGGGAGTTGGGTAGAGCGAGTTTAGCATTCATTTACGTATATGTTGCTGAGCCTAGAATATCTACCACACATGGTTATTTATTATCTTATTTAAGCCTCACAGCAACATTCACAAAGTAGATACCACTATTCCCATTTTGCACATAAGGACATTGAAACTCAAAAAGGTTAAATAATTTTCTAGATGAAGTGAGGATCGAGATTTAAAGATGAACATCTAGATCTTCGGGATTCTTAGCTCATTCTCTTGCCACTACCCCAAGTCACTTTCCATATATTGAACTGTTTGGGGTTTGAGTGACAGGGACAAGACTTAATGAACACTTACTATGCCCTAAAAACTATTCTCAGAGCTTTCCATGTATTTGCTCATTTCATCCTCCCAACATGAGGAACAGAGGCAGAGAGAGGTTTCCAGGGACACAGAGCTAATTAAATTCTGGGATTTTAACCCAGGAAGGTTGACTTCACAACCATTTTGCTAAAACACCCCCTAACTTTAAACACTGAGAAACTTCAAATTATGTATATGAAACAACTTAAATACATGAAACAAATACTCTTGCCTCTTTGCATATAAAATACCATGTGATCAAAAGATCTTGGTTTATATGTTTCATTTCCTCAAGGCGGGCCAGAAGCATGTATGGAAAAACCTGAAGCCTGTGGAAATTTAGGCAAGAAGTTAATTCACATAAATCGCAAAGAATAGAGTGCTAAATGGAGCCGAGTTCAGTTTACATTTCACATCTTCAAGATTAGGATGTGGTGACCGAGTCTGCAGATGGGAAAATAGTGTGGTCTCTGTCATGCTGAGCATATGACAGACACCTGCTGAAGAGCACACCTGTTCCTGGAGAGGACCAGGGCCCTGGGACACTCATGGTGCAACAGTAAGACCGTTTCCTTTCCCATTTACTGCCTCAAGAATTAGTCATCCTGGGGTAGATTTCCTCTTTCTAACAATAATGGCAGCATTCCACTAAAATGCTACTCATTCCACTAAAATGGGTCCATATGTTAACTTCCAAGACAAGAGCCCTTTTTCTTAAGTGGAACTCCAGTTCTCCAGCCAATGAGAGACTCTTCATCTAGTAATAAAAGTTAGTCATTTTTATCTATGAAAAAGAATGAAAATGCCACTGGCTGCCCCCCACTCGGTCCTTCTGCCCGTCTGTGCTCAAGAACACGCCTCTCTCTGGAACAGGCCTTCTGCCAACCTTCTTGCCTTCCCAGGTCAAAGCAGGGTGGAGGATCACTGCAAGAAGGGAAGGGCTTTTAGTGGCAGGAACCCCTACTTGAGTAGGCAGCATCTGCCAGCAAGAAACGAGGGAAGAGAAGATCCTGTTCTGGAATGAAGGACGAACAACTTTTCAGCTACTCTTCCTTCTCCCTCTCCTTCCACCGGCTCTCTTCCCTGTGAGGCGTCAGTCTCCGCTTTTCACCAGAGGAAACTCCCCAGTGACATGGATGAGAAAGGAAGAGACCAGCAACCTGTCCTCTCCGCGGGAGCTTTTCTTCCCCCAGGCTCATCACCTCCCTCCTGCCCATGGCAGCCCCTCGGCTCCAATATGGAGCCCAATATGGGCTTCTCCCTCCGAAAGCGTTCCCACTTGCCATTAGAGTCTTCGTTCCCCAACCCTAGATTTCCGGCCCCTGCCCACATGGACTGCACCTGGGGCTTGGAACTGGAAGGATCTACTCTTCCATTTCGAGCTGCCTCAAGGGTCAGATACCTTTGAAGCTTTTTAGCCTAGAAGTACCGCTACACCTAGTGGCTCTGGTCTGTGGTTCTCCTCACAGAGACTCCAACTCCTTTCTGCTGAGATGAGCTGTTCTTTGCTAGCCTGGGAACCTAACCACATTTCTATCTACTCATTTATTATTTCTCCTTGATGCTACCTGGTATAGTTTTTGGAACACAGAGCTTGTCCTAAGAACTGTTTTCCACATTGTACAAAACAAAGTCCCAACTTTGATAAAGGAGACCAACTTTTTGATCCAACTAGAGATCTGTCCCTGGGTGTAAGCAGAAATCCCCGCCCCAATCCACGAATTTTAACACAAAGGACAGCCTGGGCCCCTTGGAGGGTTGGCAGAAGACCTGTTCTCTTAGAAAAATGAATGGAAGGGCACCTGGGTGGCTTAGTCGGTTAAGCGTCCGACTTTCACTTAGGTCATGATCTCGCGGTTCGTGGGTTCGAGCCCCGCGTCGGGCTCTGTGCTAACTGCCAGCTCAGAGCCTGGAGCCTATTTCAGAGTCTGTGTCTCCCTCTCTCTCTGACCCTCCCCTGCTCACTCTGTCTATCTCTCTCTCCTAGAAATAAGTAAAAAAAGAAAAAGAAAAAAAAAGAAAAATGAATGGAGCAGCCATTAATTCTCCAGGATTTCTCACTTAATTCTCCAGGATTTCTCACCTCTAGCCAAAAAAACAAACAATAAAAAAAAATAAAAAAAACCACGGAGAATCTGTGACAAGTGAAAGCTCTAGCACTGTGCTAGGAAGTCTGCTGAGTGACGGTGCCGGATCCCTGGGAGAGTAGGAAAAGAGTCTCAGGGGAGGAGGCGTTGATTTCCTCCTGGCACCTGGCCCAGCCATGGCAAAGAAGTCACTGCAAGCAGGGCCTCGGCAAACAGGCCCAGACTGGCCTTGAGAGTCCCCTCCCATCATGGCAGCCCTGCTTGGGAAAGGAGGATTACTAGGCAGGAGAACCAACCGCAGGCAGCACATGGAGGGCCTGCCATGAGCACGTGCTAGGAAGCATGAATTGGGGGCTGCCGCTAGGTAGGAATTTGCTTTTCCATTCGCCACGTAGCACAAAACCGCAGATTCCTCGGGGTTTCTGTAGTCCTTGCTCATTCTTTTCCCCAAATTTCTCTTTTCCTTCCAATCTCTAGTCACTGACTCTGGCCACTCCAGTTCTTCCCAGCTAAGAGGAAGCAACTCATTTCCCATTCGTTCCCATTCTTTGCCTTGTCCCTGTTCTCTGTGCCTCTGGGTATGGGCAATGCTCAGTATCAGTCAGCGGGCATTAGCTTCTCTTCATTTGTTTGTCTTGGTCTTACTAAAAAAGAGGTATCTTTAGCTGTATTAGTTCTTGCCACCTAGCCAAAACACTGAAACTTTCAGTGAGCTGAAATGTAATAGATCTCCAAGATCCATTGTAAGTTATAGAAACAGGAAGTTGCGTGAGGTTTGGGGTGTGCTGCCATTTGTAGGATAAATATACACACACACACACATATATTATATTATATATTGTATATATTATTTCTGTGAGGGTATGGAAGAGCTATAAACCCTTTGGTGACTTTTGAAACTTGTATTATGCATACGTATTGCCTTTTCTGCAAAAGGGAGTAAATCTTTTAAAAAGTTACAGGGTGTGAGGAAAGTTAGTTTCTACTCAGTTATGTTGTAGGCAAAATTACTAAGAGAAAGTTTTATCTGCACAAGGTTAGCCATCAAAAACCTAACAGTGATTATCTTTAAAAGATGCTACTTGGGAAAAATGTTCTTCCCCTCCCTTTTGGCTTATTCGAGGTTTCTCTGTTCTATTTATCAAAAGTAATAAAATGGAAAATAAAAATGAGCGTGACTGGGCAGGGAGCAAATGGGAAATCTTTGCTTAAATTTGCTGTACAACTATAACTGCTGTAAAATACAAAGTCTTAAAAAATTATTGGAATGTTGTCATACAGAAAAGACAAAATTATAGAAATTCAGAGAACAGAATAAAAGGCAGGGTTTCCAGAAATGTATCGTATACAGTCCCATATGTATCTAGCTGCCCAGCTTAAAGCTTGAACTGTTTTCTCCTATTTATCCCCTTAATGTACCGACTGAGTGCCTTATTTGCTATTAGAAACGTACACCCACCAGGAACAGCTTTGTGTCTATCTAGACACCATCAGCCCTCTGAGATCCAAGACTTGTGAGCCCCCTCGGGGTATTCTCATTTCAGGATCACCTAGGACATCGCTAATGCCTGGCATACAAGTACCTTCAGCCAAGTGCCCAGACTGGGACAAGTTCTGGTTTTGAGAATGTACCTGATCAAAGCACCATCTCCAGCAAGTCAAGGATTCCTGCATATCCCTCCTTAGTGTTCTGAAATAACATATCACACCGAGAACCACGGTAACACTTGCCATTTGTACATGCCCTCGGCCATGGCATTGCCATTTAGCCCCCACGTGTTGTCTTGTCTTCTAATCATTCCTTCTTTTTTTTTAATTTTTTTAACACTTATTTATTTTTGAGAGACAGAGCATGAGTGGAGGAGGGGCTGAGAGAGAGGGAGACGCAGAATGTGAAGCAGGCTCCAGGCTCTGAGCCGTCAGCACAGAGCCCGATGTAGAGCTTGAGTTCACGAACCACGAGATCATGACCTGAGCCAAAGTCGGACCCTTAACCGACTGAGCCACTCAGGCGCCCCTAAGCATTCCTTCTTTATCTATTCACTGAGTTAATGACTGCCATCTTAGGTATTTTTCCTTTCTCAAACTTTGTGTCAGAGGCTGGGAGACGGCTCCTACCATCCAGCAACTGTTTGTGCTTGACTTACCAGTTAGAGACTGCCAAGGTTGAGTCATAAAGAGTTTCAAGTCAGAGTATCATAAATACTTGAGTAGAGAAATTATTTAAAAGGTCCTACCAGAGCAATTAGTTACAGCCAGAGCCTTGAGGAAAATCTGACAGGGAAATAAACATTGGAGCTGAGTCATGAAGAAAAAAGAAGCAATCTCCAAGTAGAAATTGGTACAATGATATTCCAAGGACAAAGAGCAGCATGGGTAAAAATCAGGGAGATGTGAAAACTGACGCACATTGACGGAATAGCCAATAATTTACTGTCTATAGAGCACAAAGACCTAGAGGTAGGGGGACAAGGTGGAGGTGAATGGAAAGGGAAGATAAGAAGGGCCAGGACAGTAGGGCGGGTACCCTCACTAGGACGGAGTTGGCATGCCTATGGAGCCATGACTCCAGCCTTTACTGGAGTTGGGGGTTGGGCTTGCCTGATAAACTGGTAAGGTCAGGAGGACTATTTGTACAAGGATACCTTCAGGTAATGCAAAGAACAGCCTGATGTTTGTCCCAGATATGTGTTCCTTGCCCCTGGACTCATGACTTACTATTGGGAATATGGCCTGCAGACAGAAGAGGAGGCACTGGTTTTAAAAGGAAATGTTGGGAGGCGCCTGGGTGGCTCAGTCAGTTAATCGTCCGACTTTAGCTCAGGTCCTGATCTTGAGGTTTGTGAGTTCGAGCCCCGCATCGGGCTCTGTGCTGACAGCTCAGAGCCTGGAGCCTGCTTCATATTCTGTGTCTCCCTCTCTCTCTGCCCCTCTCCCCTTCCCACTCCGTCTCTTTCTCTCAAAAACGAATAAATGTTAAAAAAATTTAGGTAAGTAAATAAATAAAAGGAAATGTCACAGAGGCACAAGCAGGTCTTGGTCACCATCTTAAGAGATAAGCATTGAGTGGGAGGGAGTGGACGTTTTCCCCACTTCTGCATGTGACAGTCACTTGGCTTTGGTACATCAAGGACTCCGGAGAATGAGATGGTGTGTTGATACCTTGAGGGTTTACAGCATTAAGAACCTAGGAAGAGAGCTCACTGGATGCAAACAGCGGTGTTCATGGAGTGAGGGGCTCCCCATATGTGGTAGGTTACAGGTACCCACGCGCAGTGTCTTTGTGGGAAACAGACACCCACAAGTGTACTAAAAAGGAAGAACTTGAGATGACAGGTGATAAGCTTATGTGAGACTCCAGTCAACACTCAGAAAATGAATAGCTGGATGTACGTTTAAGGCTGTCGGAGGGATGTTCGAAGCCTTTGCTCTGCGGGAGAGGCAGAGCTAGTACAATGTGAAGGAATGAGACGATGCGTAGTGGAGCGGACAGAAGCCACCGCAGCCGAGCAACAGGCTGATTGCCACCTGTAAGTGAAGCCATCCCACACCACTCTGCCTCCAGCACACCCTGGCCAGAGAAGGGCGACTACGCGACTGGCACACATGCTCCTGAGAAACCGTGTGTTTAGTAAACGTCTTTTGTTTAAACCACTAAATGTTAAAATGATTTGTTATACAATAAGAACTAATTGATAAAGACCCGAGATGAGAATTGGTGAGGAAAATTGTAGAAGTATGGTCTACAGTTGTAAACCAATCCAGGTCCCCAAATGCAAGGGGCATAAACGTGAATGGCAAGGCTACTCTGGGAGGCTGTAGAGGATTTGTTTTGGGTCAGCTGAGATCAGCTGAAACTACATTTCCCGGAACTCTCTTCCTTGCAGAGTTCCAGTCCAACGGGGATCACGAGATCTTCTGCACCTTGTTCCCAAGATGGCAGTAGAATAGCAGTCGTTGTCTCTTTAATTCAGAAGGTTGGAGTGGGGCACGAGGTGCCAGTGCAGCTCACACGCAGGTCACCTGTCTGCAGGATTGCCCGCTTGGCATATGGCAGTAGCAGGGTCCTTAGCTCTTCCAACCTGTCACCTCCTCCTTCAGCTCCTCTGACTCTTGGACCAACTCTTTGCTAGATTGGTACCAGCTTCTCCTTTGGGACACCCCATAGGAGATTGGGAGCTTCAAGGCCATGAAAGACCAGCAAGGATTCCAGTCTCCCTTCCTGGGTCCTCATTTAGCCTCAAAGGTTCCAGCTTATTCTTGGTTGTCACATTTCATGTTTGTTTCCTTCCCAACTGCCTTCCTGAGCCTTCAGGCTTCGGCATCAACAGCCTTAGAAACAACAGACGTATGTCGATTTTTTAACTAGCTCTCACAGTATGAGGTCAGATCCCTATAATAAATACATAATACATACATATCATGTATAATATACAGGTTATAGGTCCAATATTCAAATTATATATTCATACTCAAATTGTTTATGTGCAAAACATTCTAGTAGTTCTGCTTCTGTGACTAACACATAGAGTCTAAAACCTTGGCTAGCCAGGATGACTAGAAGGTACGTCTAGTGGCCTCCTTCCACAACAGGCTGAAAACGCGATAGCCCTCGGGTGGCAAAAACTGAGGTATGTTCTCATTCTCAGTGAATGAGGAGACAGGAAATGCAGAGAACAGGCAGTGGTGGTGCTATACCACCTGGGTCTCACTACTAGGGACCCTTCAGCCCAGGAGCTCTGAGCCTTTTTCCTATTCCTTAAGGGAACATTGAAGGAGAATGATTTTCTAGAACACTGGAGAATTTCTTCAGAGGGGGGAAGACTGCAGCTGGATATCCCATGGCACAATCGACATGAAGTCCTTATAAAATTTGCTGAGAGAAGATCTTCAACTTCACTGTAATCAAAGGGATGTAAATTGGAACTAGAAAGCGATTCCATTTTCACTTCTCCAATGGCCAGAGATACCCATAAAAAATGTAGTGCCACAAACCCTCTGACGAGGCAGTTTCAGCCTTACTTATTTCTCATGGAGATCTTCACATGTGTGTGAAATGATGAGTGTATAGGGATATCCATTGTAGCATTTTTTTTTATAATAGCAAGAGATTGGAAATTACCCGTGTCTTCCAATAAGAAATTGGATAAATTATGGTTCTCCTATATCATGGAACATAATACATTTAGTTAAAAGATTGAAGCCATTGTATGTCTATTGATATAAAACAATTTTCAACATATATTGTTAAATGAAAAATAAGACTTGAATCATGTGTATACAATATACATTCCCTCCCCCCCTTCTCCTTCTGTTTTTTTTTAATTTTAATTCCAATATAGTTAGCATATACTGTTCTGTTAGTTTCAAGTGTACAGTATAGTGATTCAGCAATTCTGTACATTACTCAGTGCTCATCATGAAAAGTGTGCTTTTGATTCCCCAGCTCTGTTTTCACCTGTCTCCCGATCCCCCTCCCCTCTGGTAACCATCAGTTCTCTGCATTAAGACTCTGTTTCCTGATGTGTCTGTCTCTCCTTTGCTCGTTTATTTTGTCTCTTAATTTCCACATGTGAGTGAAATCATATGGTATTTGCCTTTCTCTGATTGACCTATTTCACTTAGCATAATACTCTCTAGCTCTATCCATGTTGTTGAAATGGCAAGATTTCATTGTTTTTGTGCCATTATAATGTTCTGATATATATTGCTACCTCTCCTTTATCCATCCATTCCTGGATTGATACTTGGGCCGCTTCCATAATTCGGCTGTTGTAAATAAAACTACTATAAACATCAGCATGCACATATCCCTTTGAACTGGTATTTTTGTGTCCTTTGGGTAAATACCCAGTAGGAAAATTGCTGGATTGTAGGGTAGTGCTATTTTTAATTTTTTGGTTAACCTCCATACTGTTTTCTGGAGTGGCTACACCAGTTTGCATTCCCACCAAAATTGCAAGAGTGTTCCCATTTCTCTACATCCTCACCAACACCTGTTGTTTTTGTGTTGTTGATTTTAGCCATTCTGACAGGTGTGAGGTGTTATTGCATTGTACTTTTAATTTGTATTTCCCTGACGATGAGTGATGTTAAGCATCTTTTCATGTGTCTGTTGGCCATCTGGATGTCTTGTTTGGGAAATGTTTATTCGTGTCTTCTGTCCATTTTTAAATTAGATTATTTCTTTTTGGATGGTGAGTTTTAGAAGTTCTCTATATATTTTGGATACTAACCCTTAACTGGATAAGACATTTGCAAATATCTCCTCCCATTCTTTAGGTCGCCTTTTAGTTTTGTTGATTGTTTTCCTTTGCTGTACAGAAGCTTTTAAAAAAAAATTTAATGTTTTTTATTTATTTCTGAGAGAAAGGGAGAGAGAGAGAGAAAGACAGGGTGTGAGCAGGGGAGGGTCAGAGAGAGAAGGAGATACATAATCCAAAGTAGGCCCCAGGCTCTGAGCTAGCTGTCAGCACAGAGCCCAATGCGGGGCTCGAACCCACGAACCGTGAGATCATGACCTGAGCCGAAGTCGGACACTTAACTGACTGAGCCACCCAGGCGCCCCCAGAGGGTTTTTATCTTGATGTAGTCCCAATAGTTTATTTTTGCTTTTGTTTCCCTTGCCTCAGGACACATATGTAGAAAAATGATGCTACAGCCAGTGTCAGAGACATTACTGCCTGTGCTCTTTTCTAGGACTTATGGTTTCAAGTCTCACATTTGGCCCTTTAATCCACTTTGAGTTTATTTTTATGCATGGTGTAAGAAAATGGTCTGTTCTCATTCTTTTGCATGTATCTGGCCAGTTTTCCCAGCACCATTTGTTGAGACTGTCTTTTTGTGGATATTCTTTCCCACGTTGTCAAAGATTAATTGGCCGTAGAACTGTGAGTTTATTTCTGAATTTTCTACTCTGTTCCATATATCTATGTGTCTATTTTTGTGCCAGCACCATACTGTTTTGATTACTACAGTTTTGAAGTATAACTTGAAATCTGAAATTGTGATACCTCCAGCTTTGCTTTTCTTTTTCAAAATTGGTTTGGCTCTTCGGGGTCTTTTGTGGTTTCACATGAATTTTAGGCTTCCTTATTCTAGTTCTGTGAAAAATGTTATTGGCATTTTGATAAGGATTGCATTAAATATATAGATTGCTTTCAGTAGTATAGATATTTTAACAATACTTGTTCTTGCAGTCCATAAGCATGGACTGTGTGTGTCCGTGTATGTGTGTATTAAATGGAAGACTATCTCTGGAAAAATTCACATGAAACTGGTAATTTTCATTACCATTAGAGAAAGGAATTGGTGCCTAGGAAATAATTTCCCCTTTCGTACCATGTGTCTCTGTTAGCTATCCCCCCCTCCAAAAAAAAACTTAATTTAAAAATTTGTTGTTGGTTTGTTCCAAATACTGCTTTTCAGGAGGTAGCCCTTGACCTTTTTTCCAATTGCAAGAATGGCCTGAACAGCAAGAGAATCAATTATACCTAAGATTAAGAAGATGAAACCCAGATTTCCCCTGCAAAAGAGATTCCTCGTAAAATATATTACAGTAGTGTTACATGTGAGTGATGAATCACTAAATTCTATTCCTGAAACCGGTACTACACCATATGCTAATTAGCCTAAATTTTTAAAAAATCTTGGAAGACAAGAAATTACAGTAATCTAGAACGTGTACAGGCGAGAAAAAAGACATAGACCCCAGAAGATGACAAAGAGTGATATATTCCAGAGAATAAGAGATTTAGTGTGATGAAGGCCTATCAGTTTTAGGAGGCGAGCATAGTGAGGAAGACTTGATAGGGACAATGAAGACATTTATGTGGCAGAAACCAGTAGGGCTAACAGAAGACTGCTTGAAGATGATTTGTGTTAGCGGGGGTCGGAGCCTTGAAAGACAGAGATAATCAAAACCCTATAATAAAAGGAGTTTGGGGATGCAATGAAGACAGTGAGGCAAACTCCAAATATTGACAATTATGTATATAGAATACATCATATAAAAGAATTTTTGTTTTGGTTTTTAAAGTAGTTGTTTATAATAAAGGGAAGTCAGAGGAATAGTCCTGAAACATAGGCTACCATTTAGGTGAAGGGCAAGTGATACTTCTCTAGCTAGTGAACTTCTGATGCTGAGATCCAGCAATATAGGTAGAGATGAAAAAGGCATGCATCTTGGTATACACTTTTTTTTTATTTTAGAGAGAGCATGTGCAAATGGAGGAGAGGGGCAGAGGAAGAGGGAGAGGGAGAGAATCTCAAGCAGGCTCCACATTCAACATAGAGCCCGACGCAGGACTTGATCCATGACCTGAGCTGAAATCAGGAGTCGGATGCTCAAACAGACTAAGGCACCCAGGTGCACCTTGATGCACAATTTTGACAAGACCCCCAAAACCCTTCAAAATCATGATGGTGGACATCTGGGCACAAGCACCTAGCATACTAATTCTCCATCCTCTTTGATCCAATAACGACTCATAATACCCCAGCTATGAATGAATTTTGCAAACATACATTTCAAATTTTGACTGCAGTACTTGAAAGTGGAATAATCACTCTTTATAAGCTGCAGAGTCTGCTCTTTTTAGCCATTTAATAAGTTGTTTCACCTAACACTGGATAAATAACTTGTTTTCAATGTCAAAAATAGTAGTCTCACATTTACTAAGTACTTAAGCATTTTTAAGAGGATTTTCTTAAATGCCTTTGTTTTCCAAACAACACAACTGTGTCTCAAAACACTTCTGTGATAAATGTAGGATATTATTACCTAATTATTACCCTTTTGTACCTGATTTTAGAGATAGAATGCACCTTGCTTACAAGTCACACTTGTTGGCTCATAGCTGGTTTCTCCAGCATTTGGTGGTCTTTAAATTTGTCGTCACCCTGCAAAAACAGACTAAACTAAAGTGAAATAAGTTAGAAACTAAATTAGTTGGTTTATAAGTCAGGGTTCCACAGAGAAACAGCGTATGTAGGCATAGACATAGGGATAAAGATGGAGCTCTTTTTCTTTCTCTCTAGAGACAAGGAGAGATTTTAAAGAATTTCCTTATGTGGTAGCAGGAGCTCGAAAGTTCTAAATGTGCAGGGCAGGCTGACAGGCTGCAAATTCCAACAAGAAGTTAATGCCTTCAGTCCAGAGGTCCCCTGGAGGCAAAATTCCTTCCCTTGCAGGGCCTCAGTCTGTTCTCTTAAGGCCTTCAACTGATTGGATGAGGCCCACCTACATTATTGGAGAGTCATCTACTCAAAGTCTATTTACTTAAATGTTAATCACATCTAAAAAACACCTTCAGCAACATCTACACTGATAGCTGGTCAAACACTTGGACTCCATAGCCTGGCCAGATCGACACATAAGATTAAACCCTGCTGTTGGGATTTGGAATGGCCGTACATAACTCACATCCTAGATAAACAATGGCTTAAGCAAGTTAACTTTCAAGTCAGCAGTCAAAAGCAGCAGTCCAGAGCTGGCATAGTGACTCAGCGATCCGATCGTTAAGGGTCCAGGCCCAGTGCAGGCCTCAACACATAACTTCTGCCTCATGGCCCATGATGACTGCTTTAGCCTCAACTATCACATTCTCGTTCAGGTTTGCAGGGAAAGGGGAAGAAAGAGGGGAAAAGCATCTACCTCACTTAAGAGACACTTCCTAGAAGTTTCACGGGTCTTACACACATGGTCTAGAATTCAATTATATAGCCACAGTTAGGTACAGTGGAGGCTGAGAAATACTGTCTATAACTGGATATGGTCACATGCACTGTGTACTCACATCTTCGTCTTTGCCACGGATTTTTTGGATTCCTGATGTGCTCAGTGTGGAAGAAGTGATGGTCACGTGAATGTCGACTGGTTCCATGTGTACTGTGTGCTCTGCACACTCAAAGGTGATGTTTACATCCTAGTTTATGACACGGATCTTTCTGGATCTTCATATGCTCACTTGAGGAAGTAAGTAATGGCACATAAAAGTCACTTTACTCCATATATGCTTGCGTATGAATGAGAAGCACTTTGCCAGGCTACAACTTGGAAGTGAAACACAGCAGAAATAACTGCATGCTTACAGGCTCAGAGTTGAGAGGACATGCGGAGTGTTTGTGGCATGAACAAAGCCCATGTTGGATGAGGCATCCAGAACGAGCAAAGCAGAGTATGGTTTAAGACAAGACAATCATTTTCAGAAGGCCAAGGTCACCAAACTCCAGTAGCCTACTTTCATTTGTTATTTTCTCAGGAAAATCAGAATTTTTTAAATCTTTTTAAAAGCCCTACACCCCCATGAAAACATTCCCACTTGCCATGTTTTGGTCACACTGCTAAGCCCTTTACATATTTTCTTTCATTTATTCATTTCCATAGCCTCATGAGTTAGATACTAGTCATTTCCCATTTTTAAAAATGAGGAAGCTGGGGTGCCTGAGTGGCTCAGTTAGTTAAGCATTTGACTCTTGATTTCCGCTCAGGATATGATCTCACACTCTGTGGGATTGAGCCTCACGTTGGGCTCTGTACTGACAGCATGGACCCTGCTTGGCATTCTCTCTCTCTCTCACTGCCCCTCTGCCACTCTTTCTCTCTCTCAAACATCAATAAACTTTAACATATAAATTAATAAATAAAAATGAAGAAACTGAGCATTTTTTTTACCCTCTCCACCCTCTTCCCAGGACTGCTGTGCCTGGGAAGAGGGTTCCTGGCTTCCTCTCAGCTCTGGGCTCCTGCTAAGCTAGCGCCACCATCCTTTCTCTCCAGCCACCATCACGATCATCTCCTAGGATCTCACCAGCTAGGATGAGATGTTGTCTATCATCTACAAGATGCATGAGATTAGAGAGGGCCTGTGCCTGGAGGTGGAGGGGCGGATGGTCACGAGAACCGAGGGCAACACTGATGACTCAGTCACTGGAGGAAATGCTTCAGCCAAAGGCCCCGAGGGTGAAGGTACAGAAAGCACAGCAGTCACTGGTGTCGATGTTGTCATGAACCATCACTTACAGGAAACCAGCTTCACAAAAGAATCCTGCAAGAAGTCCAGCAAAGATGGCATGAAATGAAATCAAAGGCACACTTGAAGAACAGAAACCAGAAAAAGCAAAACCTTTTATGACAGGGGCTGCAGAACAAATCAAGCACAACCTTGCTCATCTCAAAAGCTGCCAGTTCTTTACTGGTGAAAATGCAAATCCAAATGGCATGGTCGCTCTGCTGGATGACCATGAGGATGGTGTGACTCTCCCCATAGATGAGTTTCTTTAAGGATGGTTTAGAAATGGAAAAATGTTCATGAATTTGGCTCTCACTTTGGATATATCACCTCTTGTCATAACTGGCTGCTGCCTTTTGTCCACACATCACCTGGACTTCGAGAAATTGGACAGATGTCCATCTTGAGCTCTTCATTTATTTTGACCTTGACTTACTGAGAGTGAAGCCACTGTTTAAAAAAAAGAGAGAGAGAGAGGGACACCTAGATGGCTCAGTTGGATGAGGGTCCGACTTCAGTTCAGGTCATGATCTTGCTGTTCATGAGTTCAAGCCCGGTATCAAGCCACTGCTATCGAAGCCCATGTCAGATCCCCTGTCCCCCTCACTCTGTGCCTCTTGCCTGCTCACCCTTTCTCTGTCTCAAAAAAAAAATAAATGAACATTAAAAGAAAAACTTTAAAAATAAAAAGAATTTGGAAAAAAAAGAAACATGTCATATAGGTTGTATACAAGTAAAATGCATCTAAACTTAAAAAATGAGGAAACTGAGGCAGTTATACAGCTATTAAGTCATAAAGCCAAGATTTAAATTTAGGTCATTCGGAAACCAGAGCTCAAAGTATGCTGTCTTGTTAATATTCTTTAAACTGTATTGTCATTCTACTAATGGTCTTTTGAGCGGAGAAATTTAGCTGCTTCATAAATACTAAATTTTGGAAAAATGGAAAGTTCATTGAAGGAAAATGTGAGCCAGAAGATGTCAGGCTGTCATATGTATCAAGTGCTGTATTAATGTGCTCCAGTGGCTGAGATTCCAGTTCTCTTCAAAGGAGGTTAAGTTTAAGACTTAAAAAATTATGATTGTAGTCCACACTTGGATCTTTGCCTAATAAAACAGTCAAGTACGGCTGAAGCAAAAAAGGTTTATACACCCCTCTCGAAGGGCGCTCAATTCACACTGAGAAAAGCGAGTTACTGCAGAGATGAAAAGAATGTGTCTAGAGGAAGCTACTGTAGTGTCTTCTTTGTGCCGGGTCTCAGCCTCCCCACAGATCCTGGAACGGTATATCAAGGCCTTTCTAAGAGCATCATTATGTGACTTAATAAATCATTGAAAAGTGAAATTAAACCAAAATTCCTAGGAAAAGGAAGTGAATGTTCTAAGACAATGACTTTGTAGCTAAATTAGGCCAACATAATTAAATCCTAGCTTTTAGACCACTCCAGTTTGTCTATCAATGCAGTATTGAAATTGCTAACAAATTAGGGAGACATGGTCTTCACCCACAAGCTTCTCTTCATACACACCAGATGTTTCTAGAACCACCAGTTTGCTGGGGAGGTTTAATTTTGCCTTGCAATTTAATAATATCAGAATAGTTTGAATGTATTCTCAAAGCTGAAGTATTTCCCTAACCTTAGGGAACAACTAAGTATACTTACCTTTTGAAGTTTATTTATTTATTTTGAGACAGAGAAAGAGCGGGAACGTGCATGCATGAGCAAGAGAAGGGCAGAGAGAGAGGCATAGGGAGAATCTGAACTGTCAGCGCAGAGTCCGACGTGGGACTCCAACTGATAAACTGTGAGATCATGACCTGAGCTGAATTAAGAGTTGAACACTTGACCAACTGAGCCACCCAGGCACACCAGGTAAGTATACTTATCTTAAAAGTTGAAGTTTTGTGGTGAGCAATTCTATGAATATTGAATGTGTTTTTAACCTGTATGATACCACTCTTGATTGATTTTCCTGAAGGATTGATAATCCTTCAGTTTAAAGGATTTCAGCATGAGGTACACCAACTGATAGAAAGTTTTTAATCTGATTTTACCTTCATTGTTTTCCCCAACTCTGTGTGTGTGTGTGTGTGTGTGTCTGTACACACCAACAATGTATTCTCTTAAAATAGAAATATAAGGGCGCCCAAGTGGCTCAGCCTGTTGAGTGGCCAACTCTTGGTTTTGGCTCAAGTCATGGTCTCACAGTTTCATAAGTTCAAGCCCCGTATCTGGCTCTACACTGGTGGCAGGGAGTCTGCTTGGGATTCTCTCTCTCTCCCTCTCTCTCTGCCCCTCCCCTGCTCTCACTGTCTCTCCTTTTCAAAAAAGAAAAAGAAAGAAATAGGAACACCTGGGTGACTCAATTGGTTGAACAGCTGACTTACACACTAAGAAAGCCCTTGTGATTACCCTAGAAAAATGAATCCAATAATATAATTAAAAAATTATACATCAGGGCACCTGGGTGGTTCAGTCCGTTAAACATCTGACTTCAGCTCAGGTCATGATCCCGTGGTCTGTGGGTTCCAACACCACATTGGGCTCTGTGCTGACAGCTCAGAGCCTGGAGCCTGCTTTGGATTCTGTGTCTCCCTCTCTCTCTCTGCTCCTCCCCAGCTCATGCTCTGTCTCTCTCTGTCTCAAAAATAAATAAAACATTAAAAACAAGGCAAAACAAAGAAAAAAAGAGTTGGATATTCAACTGACTGAGCCACTCAAGCGCCCCTCATAAGAATTTTTAAGGATGTAGAAGTTACCTCCAAGAACCAGGACAAAGACTAGACCACTCTTTTGGCAAGGCCACATTCCTTATTCTCTCTCTCTCTCTCTCTCTCTCTCTCTCTGTCTCTCTCTCTCTCTCAAAAATAAAAAAAAAATAAATATTTTTTAAAGATTATACACCATGATCAAGTTGGGTTCACCCAGGAATACAAGGCTGGCTTAACATTAAAAGGTAAACAATAAAAACCCTCAAGAAAGTAGGACTAGAAGAGAACACCCACCACCATATAAACGGCGTGTATGAAAACCTACAACTAACCTTATACTGAATGGTGAAAGACCAAATGCTTTCTCTGTAACATCAGGAGCAAGGCAAGGCTATTCTCACTTACCAGTTCTATTCAAAATTGTGCTGGAGGCTGTAGCCAGTGCAAGAAGGCATAAAAACAACCGGGAGAGAAGAATAAAACTGTCTTTTTTCACAAATAACATACTTTCCTCTGTAAAAAAAAAAAAAAAAAAAAAAAAAAAAAAAAAAAAAAAAAAAAAAAAAAAAAAAAAACCTCTGGAATCATGAAAAAATACTATAATAAGTGAATTTATCAAGTTGCGGGGTACAAGATCAATATACAAAAAATAATTGTTTTTCTATATTGTAGCAATGAAAAATTAGACATCAAAATTATAAAAGTAACATTGACAGGGGCACAAAACATATAAAATAACTATGAATGAATCTGACAAAGACGTGTGATACTTGTCGACTGAAAACTAAAAGAGCGCTGCTTAAAGAAATTAAAAATGACCTAAATAAAAGGATACATATACCATGTTAATGGCTTGGAAGACTCGGTATTGTCGAGATGTCAATTCAGAGCACCCCAATTAAAATCCCAGCATTATTATTTGCAAAACTTAAGAAGATGATTCGAAAATTTATATCAAAATGCAGAGATCCTAGAATACTCAAAACAACTTTCAAAAACAGGAGAAAAGTGGTAGGACCTATATTACTTGATTTCAGGGCTTGTAAGGTTGCATTTGGTATTGGTGGAAAGATTCATAACTATATCAATTGATCAGAATAGGAAATCTCTCTATTTACAGACCCATACCTAGATGGTCAACAGATTTTTTGACAATGGTACAAGGGCAATGCAGCACAGAAAGCTTAGTTTATTCAACGAATTGTGGAATAATTGGAATAGTTGGATATCCTTATGTAAAAGAAAGCAAACATCATTCTATACTTCACATTATATACTAAAAGGTAGCTAAAAATGTATCTGACACACAAATGTGTAACCTATGCTAAAAACTTCTAGAATAACATGAAAGAAAACATCTGCAAGATTGGTTTAGGCGATTTCATAGATATGACACTGAAACTGCAGTACATAAAAGAAATGATAAATTGGACTTCGACTAAATTAAGAACTTTTGCTCTTTAAGAAACACGCTTAAGGTAATATGGGGCACCTGGGTGGCACAGACAGTTAAGCATTCAACTCTTGACCTCGGCTCAGGTCGTGATCTCACGGTTTGTGAGTTCAAGCCCTGCTTCGGGGTCTGTGCCGATGGTGCAGAGCCTGCTTGAGATTCTTTCTCCCTCTCTTTCTCTGCCCTTCCCCTGCTTGTGCACACACTCTCACTCAAAATAAGTAACCTTAAAATTTTTTAAATTAAAAATAAATTAAAAACACTGTTAAAGGAATAAAAGAAAAGCCACAGATTAGGAGAAAATATATGCAAATTACATATCTGATAAATAACTAGCATCCGAATATATAAAGATCTCTCAATCTCAATAATATGAAAACAACTCAATTTAAAAGTGGGCAAAAAAAATGGAATCAATACTTCATCAAAGAAGATAAATGGATGTCAAACACACTAACAGATGTTCAACATCATTAGTCAAAAGGAAATGCAAATTAAAATCAAAGGAGCTACTACTACAGACCTATTACAATGTCTAAAATTCACATGGCTTACCATACCAAGTTTTGGTGAAGATGTGGAGCAACTGGTACTCTCACACATTGCTGGTGGAAATGAAAAACAGTGCAATCACTTAACAAAAGTGTTAACCATTTATCAAGTAGCTACACATATGCCAGCCAGATGACTCAATTTATTCGTCTTCTAATTGTTTGCCCAATGAAAGAGAGATAAAAGCATATATCCACACAAAGACTTGCATACAAATGTTCATAGCAGCTTTACCTGTAATAATCAAACACTAGAAATATCCCAAATGCCCATCAATGAATGCATTTAAAAATATTGTGATGCATCATGCAGTGGATTATTATTTAACGATAAAAAGGGTGGGAGGGATCTGGCCGGCTCCATCAGTGGAGCTTGCGACTCTTGATCTTGGGGTTGTGAGTTCAAGCCCCACATTGGGAGATAACTTAAAACTAAAATCTTTAAAAAAAAAAAAAAAACAATAAAAAGGAATGGACTAGTGGTACTTACAACAACAAAGATGAATCTCAAAATATTTCTTCTGTATTAAAAAAATTCAAATAGAAATGAGTACATGCTGTATGATTCCACTTATATAAAACTCTGAAATATGCAAACCAATCAAGAGCAACAAAACATACACCAGTGGATACCTGGGGAGAGGGGAGGAAGAGTGCAGGAGAGGATTGCAAAGGAGCGTGCAGAAGATTTTGGGAGCGAAATGTTATTGATCTTGATTGTGGTGATATGTTTACATCTGTCAAAAGTCATCTAATTATACACTTTAAATATGTGAGGTTCATCATATGTTAATTACAGCTCAGTAAAACTGTTTAATAATTATTTTTTCTTCTGAAGTAAATTAGCTTGCTGTATTCTACAAGATAGATGTTTCCTGTTACATTTGGTGCCTTGGCATCAGTAAAGATTTAGAAGTACTGAGCAGAACGAGAAACATGGTCAGAGGGCAGCTGCTTTGTGGGTTAAAAGAATGTAAAAATAACTTCAGCCAACTGAGAGGTTAGTATAGAAAGGGGAACCAATTTTAGAAATAAATGCTAATTGTTTCTCATTTCATAAATTATTTCTAAATATATTTGGTGCGTAACCTGTTTTATTCCTCGAAATGAGAGGTTTTTTTTTAAACTTAAAATTTAAAAGTTAAACACACACCCATTTAAGTGAGGAAGGAGATTGCAATCATTGTGACCAGTTATTATCAGATACTGTGGCCTGCTTTGTAAAGTAAATTGGGGCTGAGAGAAGGCACATGATTTTGTTACGGTAATAAAACAAAGATGTTGCTTCTCCATAAATAATAGTCGAATATGTATTAGAGGGAAAGCTGCATTTCTCGTATATGCATTTTGGCTGTCTCTTATAGACAAGAGTTTTGGAAGAAAGTTAATGTTTGTGAAAGCAAGGTGTATTTGATTTGAAATTCTCTAGAAGGTCAGCCAGAGCCCCTCCCTCTTCATGACCCCTTTCTCACCAGAGTCTGAGATGATCTGCCTCCAAGTGATCAGTGATAACTTGGAATAGAAAAGCAATTCGAAATTAGGAGTCCCTGAAACTACAAATCTGCAAAGCTCTAGGAGAGGCTGATGGGTACTGTGGTTTAATTCTTCCTCCTGGAGGATTTAGCACGTACTTAATAGGCAACTACAGTAATCCACATTCACAACTGGATAGATCACCCACACAAAATCAATAACGAAACAGACTGGAACAACACTGCAGATCAAATGGAGTCGACAGACATACATAGAGCATTCAACCCAACAGCAGCAGAATGCACATCCTTCTTAAGCACACATGGAACATTCTCTGGGATGGATCACATGCTGGGTCACAAAATAAGTCTTAACAAAGTTGAGGAGATTGAAGCATTTCCAAGTATTTTTATGACCACAATGGAATAAAGTTAGAAATCAATAACAAAAGGGAAATGGGGAAACTCACAGATGGAAATTAAACAACACACTCTTGACAATTATTGAGTGAAAGAAGAAATCAAAAGAGATTACGAAATAATACATACACAAACATAAACAAAACATATGAAACCTTATGGGATACAACAAGCACAGCTAGATGGGAAGTTAATAGCTTGCATTAAAAAAGAAGATCTCAAATAAACAATCTAACTCTGAACCTCTAGGAACTAGAAAAAAGTAATGGGCTAAGCTCAAAGTTAGTATATGGAAGGAAAGAACAAAAAACAGAAATAAATGAAAACGAGGCTAGGAAGACAAAAAAAAATCAGTGGAACTAAAAGCTGTTTTTTTAAAAAAAAGATAAGCAAAAGTGACAAACCTTTAGCTAGACTAAAAGAAAGAAAAGGCACAACTAAAATCACAAGTGAAAAAGGAGGTGTTTCAACTGGTAACATGAAAATACTAAGGATCATAAAAAACTGCTTTGAACAATTACATGCCAACACATTCGATAATCTAGAAAAATAGGCTAAATTGCTAGAAACAACCTACCAAGTTTGAATAATAAAGAAATAGAAAATCTGAATTTACCAATTACTAGTAAAGAGATTGAATCGATAATCAAGAACCTCCAAACAAATCCTAGGATCAGAGAGCTTCACAGTTGAAGTCTACAAAATATGTAAAGAATTAATACTAATCTTTCTTAAACTCTTCCAAAAAAGAAAAAAAAAAGAGGTACTACTTCCAAACTCATTTTATGAGATCAGCATCATCTTGATACCAAAACCAGATAAAGACTCCACAAGAAAACTACAGACCAATTTCTCTGATGAACATGGGTGCAAAAATCCTCAACAAACTATTAGCTGATTTAACTCAGGAGCATATTTTTTAATGTTTATATATTTTTGAGAGAGTGTGTGTGTGTGAGCAGGGGAGGGGCAGAGAGAGAGGGAGACACAGAATCTGAAGCAGGCTTCAGGCTCCAAACTGTCGGCACAGAGCCCAACTCAGGGCTGAAACCCACAAACCACGAGATCATGACCTGAGCTGCAGTCCGACGCTTAACCGACTGAGCTACCCAGGTGCCCCTAGGAGCTTATTTTAAAATATCGTACACCAAGACCAAGTGAAATTCAGGGATGGTTCAAGATATGCAAATCAATTCATGTGATGAAGGCCATATATGAAAAGGTCACAGATAACGTGACCACGCTCAGTGGTGAAAAATGAACGCTTTTCCTCTAAAATCTGGAACAAGGCAAAGATGCCAACGTTTACCACTTATATTCAACGCAGCCCTGGAAGTTCTAGGCAGAACAACTGGGCAAATAAAAGAAATAAACAGCATTCAAAAATAGGAAAGGAAGAAGTAAAATCACTTGTTTGCAGATGACATGATCTCATATGTAGAAAACCCTAAAGACTTCACAACAAAACTTGTTAGAACCAATGCAGAAATTTAGTAAAGCTGTCAGATACAAAGTTGGCATACAAAAATCACTTGCATTTCTATATACCAACAAAAAACTATCCGGGGAAAGAAAACTAAGACAACAGTCTCATTACAATAACATCAGAGAGAATAACATACTTAGGATAAAGTTAACCAAGGAGGTGGAAGACTCGTACCCTGAAAACTATGAAACTCTGATCAAAGAAACTAAAGTAGATAAAAATAAATGGAAAGACATCCTATGTTCTTGGATTGGAATAATTAATTCTGTTAAAATTGCTGTACTACCCAAAGAGTTCTACAGATTTAAGGCAGGCCCTATCAAAATCCCACTGGCATTTTTTTTCCAAAGGCATTTTGAATAGAAATAGAAAAAATAATCCTAAAACTCATATAGAACCACAAAAGGCCCCGAATGGTCAAAGCAATTTTGAGTCAGAAGAACAAAGCTAAAAACATCACACTTTGTGGTTTCAAAATATATTACAAAGCTACATTAATCAAAATAGTATGATCATGATCTAAAACCAGACATATATAGACCAATGGAACAGAACAGAGGGAGCCCAGAAATAAACCCACACACAGATGGTCAACTAATCTTGCAAAAGTGCCAAGAACACACAATGGGGAGAAGATACCCTCTTCAGTAATTAGCAGTGGGAAAACTGGTTATCCACCTGCAAAAGAATGAAATTGGACTGTTACACCATACACAAAAATTAACTCAAAATCAATTAAAGACTGAAACATAGGACCTGAAATCATAAAATTCCTAGAAGAAAACATAGGGGAAAACCTTCTTGGCATTGGCCTTGGCAATGATATATTTGGTATGATGCCAAAAGTTCAAGCAACGAAAGTAAAAATAAGCAAATGGTACTACAGCAAACTAAAAAGCTTCTGCACAGCAATAATATTTCAGTATTTGTTAAAATAATCAACAAATCGAATCAGTCACCTACAGAAATGGAAGAAAATATTTGCAAACCATGTACTTGTAAAGGATTCATATACAAAATATAAAACAAATTCCTGGGTGGAGCATCTGGGTGGCTCAGTTGGTTGAGTTGGTTAAGTGATGCTCAACATCATCCATCATCAGGGAAAAACAACAAGGTGGTAATACCTCCCACCAGTCAGAATGGCTAAAATCAATAACACAGGAAACAACAGGTATTGGCAAGGATGTGGGGCAAAGGGAAAAGGGAACCCTCTTGCACTGTTGGTGGGAATACAAATTGCAGCAGCCATTCTGAAATACTCTATAGAAGTTTCTCAAAAAGTTAAAAATAAAACTACCCTCTGTTCCAGCAATCATACTACCAGGTATTTACTCAAAGAATACAGAAGCATGAATTGAAAGGGATACATGCACCCCGATGTTTATAGCAACATTATCTACAGTAGAATTGTGGAAACAGCCCAAGTGTCCATCGACTGATGAATGGATAAGGAATATATGATATATATTTATATCACACATATATATCACATATATACGGGAGCCTGAGTGGCTCAGTCTGTTGGGTGTCCGACTTCAGCTCAGGTCATGATCTCACCACTCGTGGGTTCGAGCCCTGTGTCAGGCTCTCTGCTGACAGCTCAGAGCCTGGAGCCTGCTTCGGATTCTGTGTCTCCCTCTCTCTCTGCCCCTCCCCCACTTGGACTCTCTCTCTCTCTCTCAAAAATGAAAAAATGTTAAAAAATATATATCACATATATATATCATAGATAGATGGGTAGATGATAGATATGCACACAGTGGAATATTACTCAGCCATAAAAAAGAATGAACTCTTGCCATTTGCCATGACATGGATGGATCTGGAGGATATTATGCTAAGTGAAATAAGTCACTCAGAGAAAGACAAATACCATATGATTTCATTCATATGTGGAATTTAAGAAACAAAACAAAAGAGGAAAGGGGAAGAAAAGAGAGAGAGAGGCAAACCAAGAAACCGACCCTTAACTATAGAGAACAAACTGATGGTTACCAGCGGGGATGGGGTAGGGGGATGGGCAAATTAGGTGATGGGGATTAAGGAGGGCACCTGTGGTGAGCACGAGGTGATGTACAGAAGTGTTGTGCATATATATTGTACACCTGAAAGTAATATTACACTTCATGTTCACTTACTAGAATTTATTTTTTTAATGTTTCTTTCTTTCTTTCTTTCTTTCTTTCTTTTGAGAGAGAGAGGCAGAGAGAGAAGAGAGAGAATCCTAAACAGGCTCTCTGCTGTCAGCCTGGAGCCTATCACGAGGCTCAGTCTCTTGACTCATGAGATCATGACCTGAGCTGAGAGATCAAGAGTCAGATGCTTAACCAACTGAGCCAGCTAGGCGCCCCTACTAACTGGAATTAAAAAAAAACTTTAAAAAAAAAAAGGTAGGGCGCCTAGCTGGCTCAGTTTAGCATATGTGACTCTTGATCCCAGGGTCATGAGTCCAAGCCCCGTGTTGGGTGTGGAGCTATTTAAAAATAAAACAAAATAATAGAACATTAAAAAACATCTTTTAAAAACTTTTAAAAAAGGTAAAGAGAATTCTACGGAAGATAAGAATAAATACAGAAGCATTACCACCCGTCGACTCAAAATAGAGGACCCAAGGAAGAGGACTGAAAACTGAAGGCTGAAATCCAGGTCTTGTTGAGAAGTCAGGGTCATGACTCACCGGATGACAGAGAGGTCATGTGGTGTCATGCCAGCAGAAGTTTCTGGAAACCCACCAGGAACTTGCTGGGGAAAATCTATCCTTTAAGATCCCTGGGAAGCTTTTCATAGGAAGTGTCTTTCCAGAGGCACCGAGCTATAAAACCTGTCAAGAAGGGTACCAGGAGAGGCCTCTGGACAATCGCTGCTGTGGCTTCTGTGCACCGTGGGGCCTGCATACCAAAGAAGCTGCACTGGTGAATCCCAGCATCTAAAAAGCCTGCTGAGGGACACCTGGGTGGCTCGCTCAGCTAAACATCCGACTTCGGCTCATGTCATGATCTGAGTTCAGGTTTGTGAGTTCCATCCGCGCATCAGGCTCTGCCCTGACAGTGCAGAGCCTGCTTGGGAGTCTCTGTTTCCATCTCTCTCTGCCCCATCTCTCTCTCTCTCTCTCTCAAAATAAACAAATAAACTTTTAAAAAAATAATAAAGGAGCCTGCTGAGCACGCACATCAGACCATGATCCTTTCCTCCTGCGATAGCTCTCCCACCACCTTTTACTGCCAAAGCTTAACGCTGTGCAGCTAGCTAGGGAGGACAATTTAAAGGGTCCCAACCCATTTATCTACCGCACATGAAAAGGCTAAATTTGGACCTGACAGTCAAGGAATCAAAATTGGCACAAGAAGTGAGAAAGACGGAGGACAGGAAGCAGTGCACGAGGTGATGAAGGCCTGAGAAGTGACCATACAGCACGCCTCCCACATAGCCACAAGGCCCTGAAGAACAAAGAAGCCGAGTGCTAGATCACAAGGTTCTGGATCAGCTCCTAGCTGTCTGTGGATAAAAACCATTCAATACTTGCTCTGGGTCCCATGCTCATTCCCTTCAGAAAACTGTGGTGTCTCATGCAGGAAGGAGTGTCCGCATCCTCCAGGGCCTCCACCTTCCACTGGCTGGATCTGTCAGCTGGTTTACCAGGGACCACCAAGGGCCGACCCAACAGAACGGGAAGGGACATGTAAGCAACATTGAAGTGTTCTTTACCGTGGTGTAGGCATTCGTGTAGACACTATGCACGTACATATATATTTTGTGCACATACATTACACAGACGAGGCATCTGAAAATGAGTGACTTGTCCAAGTGAGAGCTGTGACTTCCACTCATAGCTTCTAACTCCAGTTCCAGAGTTCAGTTTACTAATCCACGTGGAAGGCTGGCTCCCCATAGGTATTGCCAAGACAACTTGTTGATAAGACGGGGCTGAGTGTGTCCTCACTGCAGTAAAAGAGAATGACCTTAGTGGAATCTGGGGTGTGGAGGAAAAGCCAGGGGATTTCTGAGATATTCCAGTCTGCCTTAAGGAAGGCCTTTCAAGTGAGCAGCCTTGGTTAGGATGAGGTAAGGATGGTGAGGTTATTGAGGACTGGTGACCACAAGGTGAAGATATTTAAGGCAAGGAATTCAGAGAGTCTGGGGGAGTAATGTGTCTTCCAGTAAGTTCCCAGAATGAGCAATAAAGTTATTTGCAATGATTAGCTTCTTGGGCAAGAGTAGTTAAGGTGGTGACGACAGTGGAGTATGAAGTAATAAAATCACATTCATGAGTATAGACACTAAGCTCTGTCAGTGTGTATGGTTTGGGCTGTCATCCATAAAGGTTTTTCTTTTCTCCTTCTTGATGGTCAAATCCCAGCGTGATGTATGACAGGTTATGCTGTTAATGGAAAGATCATTAACCAATTTCAATAGTAAGACTGCTCAGCATGATAGCTAACTCCTACATGGTACTTTCCATGTGCTTTTATTTACTAGCTCATTAAATCATGGTAACTCTGTGAGGGAGGTGCTATTTTCTATTTATTTATTTACTTACTTACTTCACCCAAGTTAGTTAGCACATAGTGCTATAATATTTTCAGGAGTAGATCCCAGGGATTTATCCCACATGTATAACACCCAATGCTCATCCCAGCAAGTGTCCTTCTGAATGTACCTCACCCATTTAGCCCATCCCCCCTACCCACAACCCTTCAAGTAACCCCGTTTGTTCTCTGTATTTAAGAGTCTCTTATGTTTTGTCCTCCTCCATGTGTTTATATTTATTTTTGCTTCCCTTCCCTTATGTTCATCTGTTTTGTATCTTAAATTCCACATATTAGTGAAGCCATATGATCTTTGTCTTTCTCTGCCTAGGGAGGGGTATTTTCATCCACATTTTATAGAAGATGAAGTGATGCACAGAGAGGTTAAGTAACTTCCTTCACGTTACCGTGTAGTAGGCAGCTGAGCTGGGATATGACCAGATGGTCTAACTCCAGAGTCCTTTTTAGGACTGAATTAGTATACTAATTACCCTAGGTTAGGGTTTTGCAGATACTGTTCGTTCAATTCATATTCAATTCATATAATTCAGGCCTGACAGGTGATTCAGATTAATCCGTTGCTCAATGTCACCCATTAAGTAAGTTATGGCCTTCAAAGTAAGTTTTCAGACTTTCTCACCTGAGGAATTATTTTCCCCACCCCCACTTGGTTTTCTAGAACTACCTCTTGATTTCCAAAGAACATTTAATAACTTCATTAAATACTGTCCAACAAAGACAAAATACACAAAAAAATCTTGTTCTGTATTAAGTTACAGGTCTCTGTAACTCAGAGCATGGACTGAATTCTGATTCTTTCTATAAAATAGGATAAGAAAAAGACAGAATCTCCAGGTCCTCATAACTTTGAAGTATCATCACTAAATGACTTTCATTAAAAGAAGTGACTGAAAGTAATAGTCTTTGACTTCGAACAAATATTTAACTTTTATGATAGAAATGTAAACAGAACATTGATTGGTGATGTCTCAATGTTCTTTCTTGCTAAAGGACATTTAACTAGTTGTGGCCTGTAATCAGGGTAAACACAGGGCAACACTAAGGACACACAGACAGAAAAGATAAGCCACAACATAAACCTTATTTGGAAAAGAGAAAATAAAGCATGGCACTGTTAAATTTCTAATGCTAAAGAGCTGTTTCTATTAATTCAGGAAATAAAGCTTTATAGAAGTCACGAGGGTTGACCTTCTTTTATTCTTTAACAGAAGAAAAGCCTTCTCTCTTTTAGTTGATGTGCCCTTTCTTCTGGACTCCTAAGTTGATGGACTGGATGAGTTGATCTACAGTCACTCTGGGTGCTGGGGGCGGCGGGGGGGGGGGGGGGGGGGGGGGGGGGGGGGGGGGGGGGGGGGGGGCGGGGCGCGGAGAACAATAGGTGTGCAATTAACAGACAATTGCCATAACTTTGTTGTACGTTTCACAAGCAGGTTACATGACCTTCCTGGGGTAGGTCATCAGCAACAAGAACGTTTATTTGTTTATTCCAGTTTTTATTTGGTTTTATTTTTTATTTTAAGTAGGCTCCATGCCCAACTCATGAGCCTGAGATTGTGAGTCTCATGCTCTACTGATTGAGCCAGCCAGGCACCCCTTAAGGTTTTATTTTCATTCTGTTTAGTTAACATACAAAAATATGGAAAGCTTCACAAATTTGTGTGTCATCTTGCACAGGGGCCGTGCTAATCTCTTGGTATTGGTCCAGTTTTAGTGCGTGTGTGCCACGAACACAGCAGCAACATATCTCAATCACATAGGCTAACTACACGGGGATACTTGGCTTTTTACTAAGTGTAGTTGGACGTGTGCTTTGCCGCTTGCCTTCTTTCCTCGTGGTGGATAGAGAGGGCGGAAATTGGAGAGAGACGCAAGGGTGACAGGAATGTTCTAGTAGGCCTGTTTGGAGAAAGGTGGGCATGTGTTCCCTATTCATCTCCCCAGCCCAACACACACCCCCACGTTACATACAGAGCCCTATGCAGGTGAAAGGAGCTCTTGATGTTGCCTTGAAAATGACATAGTGATTGTGTGTTACTCGGTTGCCTTTCCCTGGGTTTAAATGCCCAAACCCATGCGAATTGCCACTCCTTATCCCACCCCAATCGGTCCCAGTGCTGTGCTCTCCCGACATCATTTCCTTGTGAGTAAACCACCGTGAAGGCTGCCACCTGGTTTCTAATTCTTTTCACCTTTAAACCAAATTTAAAAGATCATTACACTGGAGAAAAACTCCACATCAATTGGCAAGTGAATATTTGCTACGAGACTGTGATGGGTCCACACCTTTACCTGATAGCAAGTACATCAAATACAGGAAGTGCCTTCCCAGCAGGAGTGTCTCACCTCGTTCTTTGCCCACGAGTTTGGGACGGCCGCCTCGGCCTTGAGGCGTTGCCCATCCTTCGGAAATGCCAGCAAATCAGCGTGTTGTCTCCACTTCAAAGGGTAAAACTTCTGGAACTGGAAGTCCAAAGACATGCTTATGCTCTGGCTTAGTTCCCTCAAAACCCATATCACTTCTCTAAGTAGATCGCTCTTGCTCATGATTAATGTCTCCCATCTTGAGTCGCATTAGCTCCATTTCAGGTGGTGATATTTTCTTTCTGACCTCATTTTCAAATTCTGAGTTGAATACTACTCATGCAACAAAATTAGAAGGGATGATTAAATTTAGGGGGAAAATGGGGGCGCCTGGGTGGCTTAGTCGGTTAAGCATCTGACTTTCGCTTGGGTCATGATCTCGCAGTTCGTGGGTTCAAGCCCCGCATCAGGCTCTGTGCTGACTGCCAGTTCAGAGCCTGGAGCCTATTTCGGAGTCTGTGTCTCCCTCTCTCTCTGACACTCCCCTGCTCACGCTGTCTCTCTCTCCTAGAAATAAATAAAAATATTTTTTAAAAAAATTTAGGGGGAAAATTATTTAATTGTTCACAACAATGTGCGCTTGAGACCTTAGAAAAGAACTCATGTTCCTAAACAGTATGATTTTGTTTAATTATAGAGAAAATCTCTCTTATTATCCTCAAATTAACTTCTCCTTAATTTTGAGCGGGATTTCTACTTAAGGTCAAATTGTATTGTCCGCTTCTTTCCCTACCTGAATCTTCCTTTTGTGTGTGTGTGTGTGTGTGTGTGTGTGTGTGTGTGTGTGTTGTGAGACACACACACACACACACACACACACACACACACACACATATATATACACATACACATCAAAAAAGCATTGCTAACATGCACCATTTGCTAATGAAGAGTGATGATGAATGCTTCAGCAGACGTTCTGGTGAATGGTAGAACTTTCTCAGGAAGTACGCGGAGGATGGAGCACTGTGGATATTTTAGCCATAGGGATGGGGTTGTGTTGGTGCATTAAGAATCTCACAAAAGAGCAAAAGCCCCGATGCAGAGTGAGAGACGGCAAATACATCTTAAAGCTTAAAATGGAGGGGAGATAAAGGGATTGAGCAGTTGGGAGGCCTCTTGGCGTCCAGGTTCAAGGCAGGTATGAAACTAGCCTGACAGGTTTCCCTCCAGGCTACCCTAGACGGAGATACTGTCAGCCTGACATTATAAAGTCATATTCATCCTCTCCCCATAAATGACCCACATTCCAGCCCCTCAGGCTCACGTTGGGACTATCCTTATGTAGTCACAGAAGTCATCATTGTCCTGACATCCTATAATAGGCAGAATAATGGTCCCCACCCCAAATGTCCGTGTTATGATCCCTGGAGTTTTTACATATATATCCTTACGTGGCAAAGGGGAATTGGGGTTGGGGGTTGAATTAAGATTGCTAATTGTTTGACATTATGATAGGGACCTTTTCCTGGATTATTCGCTAGGCCCAGTGTAATCACAGGAGTCATTAAAAATAGAAAAAAGATGGGCACCTGGGTGGCTCAGTCCAATCAGTGTCTGACTGACTCTTGATTTTGGCTCAGGTCATGATCTCACAGTTTGTGAGATCAAGCCCAGCGTTGGGCTGTGCACTGATCGTGGAGCCTGCTTGGGATTCTGTCTCTCCCTGTCTCTCTGCCTCTAACCTGCTCACTTGTATGTGCTTGCTCTCTCTCTTTCTCTTTCTCTCTCTCTCTCTCTCTCTCAAAATAAATAAACTTCTAGAACACAAGGAAAAAATGGGGAAAAGAGTGTTAGAGTGATGCAATATGAGAAAGATTGGACTAGCGTCACTCACTTTGAAAATGGCCTGAATCAAGGAATGCAAGCAGCCTCTGGGAGCTAGAAAGGGAAAACGGGCTCTCCCCTGGAGTCCCCACAAGTGTAGCCTGGACAGTGCCTTAATTTAAGCTCCATGGGATCCATCTTGTACTTCTGACCTCAAAACTGTAAGGTAGTAAATGTGCGTGGCCTGAAGCCACTAAGTCTGTGATAATATGTTACAGCAGTAGGAAGCTAAAGCAGGCCCCTTATGGCTTGTTGACGATATTTTTTCATTTAATGTTATTACTTTATTGGAATTTTTATTTAAAAAAGAGATTTTCTGCCCTTCCTCACCAATCCTCCTCTAAGGTTATAATGTAATATTTATTCTTCTCCAGGTTTTTTAAGTGAAAAATTTCACTTTGCAACGTGTCTTTTTCACTTAAAATTCTCTGGACATTTTTTAAGGTCAGTTCAGCTGTAACTCAGTATAAAAGTTAAATATTTATTCTTTTCATCAGAGCAATATTAATATATGGAAAAGTATAAAGCTGAAACAAGAATCAAAGGAAAAAATTAGCCCATGGCTCTATGACCTATATAAAGTCTTCTGATAATTTTAAAATATCAGTAGTAGATGTAAACAGGTAGAAAATCCATATTGTACAGATTAGTACAAGATATTATATAAAAGCTTTCTTCTTTTCCTTCCTCCATGTTCCTCTCCCCAAAAACAACTACTATTCAGGATTTCTTGTGTGTTCTTTTAGAACGTCTGTGTATGTGTGTTTGTATATATACGTGGTGTGTTTGTGTACATGTCTCTCCTGTACATCCCAGAGACCATTCATGATTATGTACCTTGCTTTTCTCCTCTTATTTAATGTTGTAAATCTTTCCCAATTTGACATACACAATCTCATATTTAATGGTTGTATAGTATTCCATATGAAGGCTCTTCCCAATGTATTTGACCAGTTTCTGATTAAAGAATGTATTGGTGATTTTTTTCCCTATACGATAATGTTGCAGTTAACATCCTTTTGAACACACTTTGAAGAACTTTGGCAAGTATACATCTAGGGTGCATTCTTAGCAGTGTGATTTCTGGATGAAAGGTGTATTTAAATAACTGCCCTCTAGAAATCACTGTATCAGCTGATGCTCCCTCCCATGCAATATGGCAATGCTCATTTCCCCAAACCCTCACCATCGCTAGATGCCATGATATAATTTTAATTTATTATTAATCTTATAAGGGATACATAGCATTTTATTATTTTGATTTTCTTTTTTTAATGTTTATTTATTTTGAGAGAGAGAGAGGGATAGAGAATGAGCAGGGGAGGGGAAGAGATAGAGGGAGAGAGAGAATCCCAAGCAGGCTCCAGCTGTCAGCACAGAGCCTGATGCAGGGCTTGAACCCACAAGCCGTGAGATCATAACCTGACCTGAAACCAAGAGTCAGATGCTTAACCAAATGAGCCACCCAGGTGCCCCTATTTTGATTTTCATTTCTTTAATTATGAACAAGGTTGAGGTAATAATACTTTGGACACTGAGTTGCTCTGTTTGATGGATCACATGCTTATTTGGAGGAACAACAAATCTATAAGATCTAAAAATTCATTTGCAACTGACAAGTTCTGTGACTTCAAGCAAATCTCCTTGGACCTCAATGTCCTCACTCTCACAATTAGCTTGGACTAGATAATCTCTAAGAATATATCTTGTCCCAGATCTACAGATTGAGCTGATAAAAGAAAAAAGGATCAGGGCACCTGACTGGCTCAGTCAGTAGAGTGTATGACTCTGATCTCAGTGTTGTGAGTTTGAGCCCCATTTTGGGCATAGAGATTACTTTAAAAAAAATAATAAAATATTTTTTTTTTTTTTTTTACTTATTTCTAGGAGAGAGAGAGAGAAAGCGTGAGCAGGGGAGGGTCAGAGAGAGAGGGGGTCACAGACTGAAACAGGCTCCAGGCTCTGAGCTGGCAGTCAGCACAGAGCCCGACGCGGGGCTCGAACCCACGAACCGCGAGATCATGACCTAAGCGAAAGGCGGACGCTTAACCGACTAAGCCACCCAGGCGCCCCTAATAAAATATTTTTAAAATGTTAAAAAGGATCAAAGTGTACCACGATTACAAACAGTAGGTGTCTTAGTCCATTTGGGCTGCCTTGGGCTGCCTTAATGAAATACCATAGACAAGGTAGTTTATAGAAAACAAAAAATTATTTCTCACAGTTCTGAAGGCTGAGAAGTCCAAGATCAAAGCACCAGGATTCAGTGTCTGGTGAGAGCCTGCTTCTTGGTTTATGTGTCTTCTCACTGAAACCTCATGTGGCAGGAGAGACAAGGGAACTCTCTGGGAATTTTTATAAGAGCCCTGGTCCCATTTATGAGCGCTCTGTTCTCATGACCTAATCACTTCCCAAAGGCCCCATCTCCAAACACCATTACACTGGGGAATAGGTTTTAATATATGAATTGGGGAGGGGGGGACAGAAACATTCAGTCTGTAGCAGTAAATAAGCCACAATGTATAGATGTAAAAAAAAATTAAGGAGAATAATAATGAGCAGCCCTGGGGAAGAATCTTATTGATCCCTGACTTTTTAAATTCTCATATTCTTATGAAACAAAAACCTATTAATTATATAAAGGCAAACCAAAATATCTAAATGAAGGGAGTAACCCTTGTTTAAAAATTATTTCTTATTTTGCAGTGACTGGGTGGCTCAGTCTGGTAAGTGTCTGGCTCTTCATCTTGGCTCAGGTCATGATCTGATGGTTCGTGAGTTCCAGCCCCACGTTGGGCTCTGTGCTGACAGCATAGAACCTGCTTGCAATTCTGTCTCTCCCTCTGTCTGCCCTTTGCCACTTGCTCTCTCTCTTTCACTTAAAATAAATAAATAAGTTTAAGAAATTATTTCTTATTTAGCAACAGGGTCCTTTCCAATCCTATGGCTTATAGTATGAATTTTATAAGGCCGGTATCAACATCGTTCAATTATATCAATTGTTTATTTGTTTTACTTAACAGTGTTTTATGTATTTACTCCCACATATTTGTATGGTCCTAACATTCGTCATTTATTAATGGGATTGTTAATTCATTGCCTAAACAATTCCAGTTTGCCTGGCAATTGTTCCACAGTGGTTTTTCAGATGCTTTGCAGTTTCAACTGAAATTCTATTAGCCAAATATAAAAATAGCTTTCTTTCCCACAACTCTGTCAACAAGGACCTATTTAACTTGATTCATTTTTACTAATTAAATACAGTTAAGATGACACCTCATAGTTGCTCTAATTCACAAAATTTGAAAGTCTCCTGGAAGCTTTGAAAGTCTCCTGTTCTGAATAACATTTGATATATTTCTTCTTACATAACCATACATTCATATTCTTTAACCTTGCTTCCATTAGAAAGTAGTTGTTGCCTTTATTAACCAATATCTCTCTTGCTTACATATTTTAGGGCTAAAATTTCTGTTCATACACATTAGTTACAAGTATTTTTCTCATCCAGTTGTTTTCATTTTATTATTCATTGTTGTGGGAAAACATTTCATTTCTTATTCTATCCATTTAGCCACAGGTATTTTTATTACTTTAATTATCAAAAAATTATGTCCCTTCTACAACTGACTCACCCTATGATTCCATTTTCTTCTAGCTTTGTTTGTGGATGGCTTTTTAATATTTAACTCTTTAATTTGAAATATATGTAGGATGTAATACAAGTTATTTCTGTAGATTTCTTTTTCTCCATCTTCATATTCATTTTCTTTAAAACACTTATTAGTGATTCATTTTTATTTGTGTCACTGGTTATAGCATATATTGACATCTTAAAATGTTACTAGTCTACTTGTTATAGCTTTTCTACTTTATCATTCTCTTTTCTCTACTTCAGATAGTACCAAAAAATTATGACAGTCATTTAAAGGTTTGGCAGAGTAAATCCTACACTGTTATCTTTTCTTCTAAAAATATTGCTTTGTTGCATGTTTTTCTGTAAAAAGTTTTCAGATAGTCAGGTTCTGTTTAAGAGCTCTGTTGCTATTTTATTTGATTTTATTTTAAAGTTTATTTGCTTTGAGAAAGAAAGCATGAGTGAGAGAGGGGCAGAGAGAGAGAGGGAGACAGAATCCCAAGTATGCTCTGAGCTGGCAGCACAGAGCCCAATGTGGGGCTCAAACCCATGAACTTAGAGATCATGACCTGACCCAAAGTCAGACACTTAACTGACTGAGCCTCCTAGGAGCCCCTGTTGCTATTTTAATCAGTAATGAATTAAATCTGTAAATCAGCTTGTGAAATACGTTCTTTATTATATTATCTTCCCAAACAAGAGCATATGTATATCTTGTGGTCAGGATTCTCATTTCTGCTGTTCAAGGTGTCCAGTCCTATTTTATAAGTTACAGATGTCCCTCACCAGACGAGTACCTAAACAGTTAACGTTTTTATTAGCCCCTACATTTCTGAAGCATGGGTCATGCAGACATTGTTTTCACCACACAGTCACTTAACATTTTGTTGTTTACGCAGCACTTTCCTATCCATTATCTCATTTGAGCCTCACACTAACCCCGGTGAGGCAGGTCAAGTTCCAGACGTGTGACTCCAGAGATGAACACGTGGAAGAACTTAGCCCAAGGTCACTGAGCCAATAACTGCTGCAAATAAGTCTCAGTCTTCAATCTAGAACCCTTTCAACTTCCTTTTTGGATTGCCTAGGAAAACAGTGAAATGCCAAGTGTTTTCTTTGTTATTATGACTCCGTTCTGAAATTTCCTTTAGATCAATAAAAATTCATGAAGGCTCACGTGGTACAGGAAGAAGCACAGAAATCCTGGCACTGTCATTTGTTACGGCTCTAACTGTACTGTGTGTGCCGATAAACAAGGCTTAAACTCTTTGACCTTTGTTTTCTTACCTGTGAAATCAGATCCCCACCTTCCACGTACGCTCTGCAAGATTTCAAATGATAAAACGGCATCATATATATGGAAATCCCCATGAAATGTTACCAGGCAAAATCACCAAGTTTCTCTTTATCAAAAATTTTAATGTAGATAGATAATAAGGAGTGATCGCCAAGCTTTCTTCCAACACAAATATTCCATCGTTCCAGGCTGTTAATTAGGGGAGCCATTTACATGTAATTTAAGGTACAATATTCTCACTTGCCAATTGCACTTTCCGTCTTCTACTGAGGGTGGCAGTGCTTGTCTCTGTAGACATCAGAATTTTTGGAGTTACAACAATCATGTTAGATTTCACAAAACCCTTATTACGTGTGCTACGTGTTGTATTTCGGATGTATAAACCTTTAAGTGGAAATGCAGTGAATATGTTAGAATAGAGTAATATCCTCTTTTTTTTTTTTTTTTTTTTTAAGTTGCTCACTGGGCTGTCATGGGCCCTGAGGTTAAGATTCCTGTCCGGTGATTTCTTCAACTCCGAGCCAATTCTTTACACTTGAATGTTACGACATTTTTGTTGGCTGTCATTGCTGCATCCATGTCAGTTCTTTTTAAGTAGGTTAGAGGCCATTCTGCACTTAGATATCCGTTTTTTGTTGCCTACGTGAATGGCAGCGTGAACCTTTAAAAGGAGAGGCTATGGGAAGGGATCAAGGCACTGATCTACCTACTAGACACTGAATTTTGTATGCTTTTGTAAGTAGAGTTAGTCTTGGGCAAAAATTGTGAAGGTTTATGTCATTTACCCTCCAGCTCCTCTCTTTTCTCCTAGATCCTTTCCTTGACCTTTGGCCCAGATATCTCCTACCAGGAGGAGCCAGATCTGAGAGGCAAAATTTAGAGGAAAGAGCACAGCTTTGGCATCAAACTATCCCTGTCATCATCCTTACTTTGATACTGTGAGTTTGATTGACCCCAGATTGACCTGGTTTCCTCACTTATAAACAGGGATGAATGATAGCTTATTGAAGGTTGCCAGAAGATAAAAACAAATAGGAAAGTATTTATGTAATTTATACATTTAGGTTATTAATAGACCAAGATCTAAACATAAGTATTGTATGTATTGCTCCTTATAGTAATCTGTGACTCACCCCAGGACCTTTGCACATATTGCTGGCTCTGCTGGAATGACTTCTGCCTGTTACCTTCAGGATTCTGATTCTAGAAGGCTGGTTAGAATAACCCTCCTAGAGTGTCCAATAGCACTTATGCTTACTTCTGTTTAGTCTTTACCACACATTGCAATTCCCATTTACCTGTCTGCATTTCCCTGTAGACCAGCTAGAGTCTTTTGGGAGCAGAAGCTTTGAGGACATGCATTTTTATAGGTCCAGATAAAATATAGGATATCCAGTAGTTAAGTAATACACAAGGAAGAGGAGGGAAAGAATGGATAAAACAAGTATAGGGGCAATGATAATACAAGACAGACTGTGAGATGTACTGGGGGAGGTGAAGTAGGAACAGGTCGTATTTGCTTGAGGAATCCACTTCATGGAAGAAGAGAAACTGGAGACAGGCTTTGAAGGATGAGAGTAATTTGATAGGCAAATACAGAAAAGCCAGCCTCCTAGATGGTGAGAACAGCACAAAGGCACAGAGTAGGGGAACGAGCCGGACAGGACGTCTTTGGGGAACGGAAAGCACACTCATTGGCAAGGGGTAGAGTACAGATGCGGAAGTTGTGGGGGTGCAGCTGGAAAGGTAAACAGGAGCTTATTCTGAATTCAGAGATGAGGAAGTTTAAAGAGTTCCCACTGCTGCTTGGCCCTTGTCCGCCTCTTCCCCTAAGTGCTCAGAACAAGCTCCTCCTCCGTTTCTCCTCACACTTACAGTCAGGCCACGGCCTCCTTTCCGCCATTAGCTGCGAGCTGGCTTCAGGGGCCCCTTCTGGGGCTCTCCGAGCAAAGCCCCGCCGGTGAGTGACTTCCATCGCCTCGGCTACCTTCAGTTTACACTTGCTGGCACTTCTGACTTTGTCACCCTGATGTAAACAACCAGAATCTACTCTGTGGACATGAGTCTGCCCTGAATTTTATTTTTTAAAATGGTTACATGATTTTCACATGATCCATACATGAGAAACAGATAAAGTGAAGCATGATGAATTGCCAACTGAGTCATTCAGACAAGTGGGCTGGTTTGTTGGCTGCAGGAAGCAGTGGGTTTATGAACAACACAAGAAACAACAGGTGTTGGCGGGGATGCAGAGAAAGGGGAATCCTTGTTGGTGGGAATGCAAACTGGTGCAGCCGCTCTGGAAAACAGTGTGGAGTTTCCTCAAAAAGCTAGAAGTAGAACTACCCTCAATCCAGCAGTTGCACCATTAGGCATTTATCCAGAGGATGCAAAAATACAGATTCAAGGGGGCATATTCACCCCAAAGTTTATAGCAGCAGCATCAATAGCCAAACTATGAAGAGAGCCCAAATGTCCATCCATGACTGATGAATGGATAAAGAATTTGTATGGAATATATACATATATACATACATACATACACACACACATATACTCAGCCGTCAAAAAGAATAAAATCTGGGGTGCCTAAGTGGCTCAGTTGGTTAAGCGCCCGACTTTGACCCCAGTCATGATCTCACAGTTCGTGGGTTCGAGCCCCGCGTCGGGCTCTGTGCTGACAGCCAGCTCAGAGCCTGGAGCCTGCTTTGGATTCTGTGTCTCCCTCTGTCTCTGCTCCTCCCGCATTCATGCTCTGTCTCTGTCTCTCAAAAATAAAGTTAAAAAATTTTTTAAAAAGAATAAAATCTTGCCATTTGCAATGACACAGATGGAACTAGAATGTATTATGCTAAGATGCTAAGTGAAATAAGTCAATAAGAAAAAGACAAATACGATATGATTTCACTCATATGTGGAATTTAAGAAACAAAACCGATGAACACAAGGGAGGGAGGAGAAAAAGAGGAGAGAAGGAAACAAATCACAAGAGACTCTTAAGGATGCAGAACAAACTGAGGGTTGGTGGAGGGAGGTGGGTGGGGGATGGGCTAGAATGGTGATGGGTACCAAGGAGGGCACTTGTTGTGATGAGCACTGTATGTATGTGATGAATCACTGAATTTTACTCCTGAAACCAATATTGCCTATATGTTGGCTGACTAAAATTTTTAAAAAGTAAAATAAATAAGAAGGAAGCAGTGGGTTTACAAGACAAAAAAGCAGTGTGAGCTAGCAGAATCAGTCCATGTTTTTTTTTTCTTGCCATGCCCTGAGCACCTTAAGTAACCTTGTGTCTCTGACCCTTGCCAAACCTGACCAAAGCAGACCTACTGGGGCCTAAAGTAGTCTTGTCCACTTAGCCTCAGGCCAGTGCTTGCTGTCATGCTAACACCTTGCTTCTGACCTCTTCGGCATTGGCCAGACAGATGACTGTATATCTCTGTTGTTATCTTTGATATCCACAGCAGTTTGCTCATTCCGGGGAGTACAGCTCTTCCCTGAACAACCTGGCTGGCCCTCTCTGCTATAGGGCCATGTCATATCCTAGAGACTGCCGCTGTGGCACCATGTTGGATCTTCCAGAATAATAGTTTTGATCCAGATCAAGCCAATATCCACCATCCATTTGTTCTCTTGCACTTATAACAGCACCATAAAATGAACATGCCTAAGAATGAGCCATCTTGACTAAGAAAAAAAAAAACAAAAGAACACACATGGAGCTGAACCACCCTATCCAATAAAACCCTGAAGTGAGAAAAAGGGCCACCCTAAGTGCCCCAGTCTGCAGCATTGACATCCAGCTGAGCCCAATCTCAGCCGAACAGCAGATGCACAAGGTCTTCGTGCCCACCCTATCACTAGTCACCACTGCTGATCAGATCTGGGTGACCACCTGATTAAAGGGAAGCAATCGGTAAATGAGATGAGCCAATCAAGTCATCTTGAGGGTTTGGATATCGAAACGTGTAATTAGAAAGGGGTGAAGTCAGGAAGACTTGGAAACTGAGGTGTCATTTGGAGCCCCACATAACTGGATAAATTAACGGAGAAAGCCAGTCTTCAGAGTGAAATAGGAAAACAGCACATGTTCACAGAGTTTCAGAGAAGAGTCCAGAAAGACAAAATAACCAAAAGATGATTAGTGTAAACTCAGTTCCCACAGGCTCTCAGCACCAGCAGACTTGAAGCCTCGTTGGGCTGGAAGTCTTGTGTGTGAAAAGTTGTCAATTGTGTCGTCTTCCCACTCAGTGTGTGCATGTGTGCACATGCCCACACATGGATGCACACAAAGAGTTTTGTTTTTAGATGCCTTAAATGGGTTTTGTTCCTTGTAAGTAAAGAACTAGACTAAGATAGTTTCCATAATGGAAGAAGAGGAAAGAAGAGCAACGGTCTGTGTAGATGCCCAGGTCATGGGATCAAGGCTCTCATTGGGCTCCACGCTAAGCATGGAGCCTCCTTAAGATTCTCTCTCCCTCTTCCTCTGCCCCTCTCCCCTGCTCATGCCTACATGCTCGCTCTCTCTCTCAAAAAAAAAAAAAAGAATGTAGAACACAAAATATTTTGTTCACAGTTTTGTGGATTGTGATGGCTGGGATATTTGGGACGTTTGTGATGACACTTCTGGTCTTTTCTAGCAGGGCTGTGGCTGAATGTTCTAGGATGGCCTCACGTGTCTAGAGATTGTTAAGCTGTTTTTCTAGTAGGGCGTTACTGGCAATGACTGGTCTCTCCTCCGTGGGGTCTCTCATCCTGCAACAGGCTGGCCTAGGCTTCTCCACATGGTGGTTGGAGGGCTGCCAAAGAAGCAAATAAGCAGTAACCCAATGAGGAAACTTACGTTAAGTCCCTGCTCATGCCATCGTTACTAGTGGCCCTTAGCCAAAGCAAATCACTTGGTAGAGCATAGACCCAGGGTGATGGAGACTGAGCAAGGGCTTAGATACAGGGAGGAGGGAGCCCTTTGGAAGTCCTTATTGCAACAACATAGCAAAACGACAATGGACAGGGATGGAGAAAGGAATACTGCCAAGAAGGGCCCGTGTGCAAGGCCCAAAGGCCAGCAAGGTGGTATTTTTAAGGGGATGAGTCTCGGCAATCCTCCAGTTTGTTCTAACGTGACCTGTGTACCTTTGGAAGAGTACAAGATTTTGTTATTTTTTTAATGTTTATTTTTGAGAGAGAACAAGCGAGCATGAGCAGGGGAGGGGCAGTGAGAAAAGTGGACAGAAGATCAGAAGCAGGCTCAGAGCTGACAGCAGCAAGCCTGACACAGGGCTAGAACTCATGACCATGAGATCATGACCTGAGCGGAGGTCAGATGCTCTACTGATTGAGCCACCCAGATGCCGCAAGAGTACAAGATTATAAGTCAGTGACTTGTTGCTCTACCTTCATGGAAACACCCGTCTAAATAGTTATGAAATATACAATAAGCATCTGTAGTATTTCACTCTTGCTGGAATGCCCAATCTCCCTTTCCTCCTTTAGAAAAGAAGAATTTCAGTAGATTTAACAGGGGGAAATATCAAAAGCTTGAAAATGAAGTGTTTTTCCTGAATACAATTTACCTAACAAGCTCTCTTACACTTGATAGCAGAGAAGACTCCCAAATAATGAACCTATTTATGAGGAGGGCCGTTCCATTGCAAACACGTCCCTGGGCGAAGCGCCGAAAGCACCAAGCCATTACTTGAAATGGGGCTTGTCCCTTTAAGTGTCATAACCACATAGCTGGGAATTGAAAGTTAAAAGTGATCGCTCTATTCCCTATCCCTGAATACATATGCCAGACTGGGCATCCATATCTGTGAGGTTGGCAGACCGGGGACCTCCGAAGGTCAAAGCAGTATGTGCTGTTGCCCGTTGAATATGCAGGCATCCCTCAGTGTCTAGACTCAGGCACTAGATCCCAGCAAGTTCTCGTGAATAGGCAGCGCTGCCCTATCACCCGTCTTCAGGAAGAGGGAGTCATCAAAGCAGAGCCACACTTACACTGTCCTCTTTGTACAAATGCTAATTTACGAATACAAGATATTTCTCCTTTAACCATGTTCCTCTTGCTGTGTTGCCTAACTGCAGACCAACAGTTGTGACATCACCATCATTTCCAGGCAGACAGACGCAAACTACAGAGAGAAAATTTCCATTTGTAGACTGCAGTGCTATTAACCAACGATCAGGGAAAAGGATATGAAGGGAGGTAGAGAAGTTAGGGCATACTGTCTTTGAAAATAGAAGTACAGAGCGTCTGTGGAAATTTCCTGAAGAGCAGGGATGTGGGGACCAACCGTTTGTTGGTGTTTTTTTGTTTTTTTTTTAAGATTTCATTTCTAAGTAATCTCCACACCTAACATGGGGCTCAACCTCAGCCCCAAGATCAAGAGTCATGTGCTCTACCGACTGAGCCAGCCAGGCAGCCCAAGGCACCATTTGTTTGGTTTTTTTTAAAGAAGGAAGAAGCCTTCTGTTCTCCATAAGTTAGTTATTTCATGTGTGGCAATATTTTACAAAATTTTAAAATAACCTTTTAAAAATTTGTAAGTTGATTTAAATACAACTGAAAAGAATTGTAATAAAGTATATTTTTTTCAGAAGCAAGGAAATAGGCCAACACAAGCACTGTGGTCAAAAGTAAGGAAGGTCAAGATCGAAACGCAATGGGAGGGAAACAGGTGATTTCTCAACCAAGGTAATGAATGCCCAGTAATGCGTCGTCAGCCAAGGCAGAGGAATAGAGGACAGAACCATTCAAATACGTTGCTTTCACGATAGACTTAATTCTTCAGAGCAGTTTTAGTTTCATAGGAAACTGAGCAGAAAGAACAGAGATTTCCTGTATGCCCGGCCCCCATATCCACGGCCTCCCCCATTATGAACACCCCCCCATCAGAGTAGTACATTTGTTACACCCGATGAGCTTGGATTGACACATCATCACCCCGAGGCCAGAGTTTACATTAGGGTTCACTCTTAGTGTTTACATTCTCTGGGTTTAGACGAATGCATAATGACATGCACCCACCATACAGTATCATACAGAGTAGTTTCATTGCACTAAAAATCCTCTATTCACCTATTCATCCCTAACACTCCCCCCCACACACAACCCCTGCTAGCAACCCCTGGCAAGCGCTGATCTTCTCACTGTCTCCAAAATTTTGCCTTTGCCAGAATATCCTTTAGTTAGAATCATACCGGATGTAGCCTTTAGGAATTAGCTTCTTTCACTTAGAAGTAGACTGCACTTAAGTTTCCTCCATGTCTTTCCATGGTTTGATAGCTCATTCCCTTGTAGCACTGCCTGCTTCCAAGTTTGGCAATTATGAATAAAGCTGCTGTAAGCATCTGGTGCAGGTTTTATGTGGACGCAAGCTTTCAACTTCTTTGGATAAATAGCAAGGAGCACGATCGCTGGATCATATGGTAAGAGTGTGTTTAGTTTTGTAAAAAACTTCTGAACTGTCGTCCAGAGTGCCTGCTGCATTGTGCATTCCCACCAGCAATGGACGAGACTTCCTGTTGCTCCACGTCCTTGCCAGCATTTGGTGTTTCTCTATAGTGTTTAATTCCTCATTCTCTAACAGAGAGAGATCGATGATAGAGATAAAGACCTAGGTTTCCACAATGAGATACCACCTCACACCTGTCAGAATGGCTAAAATTAACACAGGAAACAACACATGTTGGCGAGGTTGCAGAGAAAGGGGAAGCCTCGTGTACTGCTGGTGGGAATGCAAACTGGTGCAGCCCTTCTGGAAAATAGTATGGAGGTGCCTCAAAGAGTTAAAAATAGAATGATCCAGGGGCACTTGGATGTCTCAGTCAGTTAAGCACCCGACTTCAGATCCTGTCATGATCTCACAGCTTGTGAGTTCGAGCCCTGTGTCAGGCTCTGAGCTGACAACTTGGAGACTGGAACCTGCTTCACATTCTGTGTCTCCCCTCTCTGCCCCTCCCTGTGGTTGCGCTCTCTCTCTCTCTCTCTCTCTCTCTCTCAAAAATAAACACTAAAAAAATTTTTAATAGAATAATCCAACAATTACACTACTAACTATTTACACCAAGGATATAAAAATACAGATTCAAAGGGATAGATTGCCCCAATATTTGTAGCAACATTATCAACAGTAGGTAAACTATGGATAGACCCCAAATGTCTATCAACTGATGAATGGATAAAGAAGGTGTCGTAGATACACAATGGAATATGACTCAGCCATCAAAAAGAATGAAATCTTGCCATTCGCAATGACGTAAAGGAAGCTGAAGTGTATTATCCACAGCAAAATAAGTCAGTGAGAGAAAGACAAATACCATATGATTTCACTCAGATCTGGAATTTAAGAAACAAAACAGATGAACATATGGGAAGAGGGGGGAAAAGAAAAAGAGGGAAGCAAACCATAATAGACTCTTAAGGATAGAGAACAAACTGAGGGTTGACGGAGTGAGTTGGGTGGGGAATGGGCTAAATGGGTGATGGGTATTTAGGAGGGTGTTTGTGGTGATGAGCCCTGGGGGTTGTATGTAAGTGATGAATCACTGAATTCTACTTTTGAAACCACTATTACACTATATGTTAACTAACTACAATTTAAATAAAAATTTGAAGGAAATTTTGAAATAAAAAAAAAGACCTAGGTTTCATGTACATACAGTGGTGAGAAATGGGGCCTTGGGAGAATGGAGTACAAAAGTATAGTAGAAAACTCTGAAAAAAGACCACAGGGGCACCTGGCTGCCTCAGTGGGTAGAGCATGCAACTCTTGATCTCAGGGTCATGAGTTTAAGCCTTAAACTCATGGGCATAGAGCTTACCTTAAAAAATAAAATTAGGGGCGCCTGGGTGGCTTAGTCGGTTAAGCATCCGCCTTTCGCTTAGGTCATGATCTCGCGGTTCGTGGGTTCGAGCCCCGCGTCGGGCTCTGTGCTGACTGCCAGCTCAGAGCCTGGAGCCTGTTCCAGTCTGTGACTCCCTCTCTCTCTGACCCTCCCCTGCTCACGCTGTGTCTCTCTCTTTCTCTCCTCGAAATAAATAAAACATTTAAAAAATAAATAAAATTAAATTAAAAGGACCACAGCTTTGTTTTCATTGATGGCTTGCTTAATTTTTGTGTGTGTGTGTGTGCGTGTGTGTGTGTGTGTGTGTGTGTGTGTGTATTTACAGTATCTTTGGGAAAAGAGCACCGTTCACTCTTGGTTGGCTTTTACTCTGAGTTCATTTCTTCATCAGTAGTGATAAATTCATAAGATGCACATGTGCACTTCACCCCTTGCTGACCAATTTCATACATTTAAGTCACATTGGACAAGTTACCCAGAGGCTTGCCTTTATTTTCTTCAGCTCTAATAAATGGAGATGAGCTAGATGATCTAAAAAATTCTTTCGAGTCCTTTAAGAAATTACATTCATATGTTTCTTCACAAATAAGAAGTGCCCCCAAAGATGTGTGATACCAATGAAATGCTTCCAAAGGAAGGAGAGTTTTCCATTAAAAAGGTAATGAATGGCAGCACCTGGGTGGCTCAGTCAGTTAAGTGTCCACTCTTGATTTCAGCTCAGGTCATGATCTCATGGTTCATGAGTTTGAGCCCCATGTAGGGCTCTGTGCTGGCAGCACAGAGCATGCTTGGGATTCTCTCTCTCCCTCTCTCCCTGGCCCTCCCCTGCTCACACATGCTCCTGCTCTCACTCTCTCTCAAAGTAAATAAAGTTAAAAAAAGATACAATGAATGTGTGTGCATTAAGATCATTGTTCCTCTTTCCTCACCTGCCATTTACTGAATGATAAATGATATAGTTTCTTCCAAAATTTTCCCTAATCAAGTTTAAATATGAAGCCTAAACAGGAAAACTGTGAAGTTACCTTTTCTTTTCAAAAGTGTGTTTTTTTAAAAAAGAATCAGCAAATGTATACTTATAATCCATTGAGATTAGTGAATTCCCTTCATTCAATATATATTTTGTGCCTTCTATGTGACTTGTCAAAGAAGGCACATAATAAATTTTCTTTTTCTTTTATGATGTGGCTGTGAATGCCGCCCTTGAAAAGTCAGTGCCCCGTGATGATGAGTGTGACACATAATTTATAATCATGAACATAGTTAAACATAATTGTGAACATAATTGTGGGTGCTTTGGCTTCATTTCTGTAGGTGTCCATATGTTTTACATCTCTTTATATAGTGGCAAAAGGCGAAAAATAAAAAGGAACATACATCTTTGTCTCTCTTTTATTAGCCATTGGAGACTTGAAAGTGGGCACATAAAAAAGGAAAGACAAACAGGCCCACAAAAGAGAAAGCATGAAGAAAATAAGAGGAATGTGAGACTGGAAAGTAAAATGGATGCTGAGGGAAGGAAATAAAAGCAGTCAAAGTGACAATGGCCCTGTGTAAGCACCACCTTGCCCCTGACAGCTGCAGCCAAGACCTCAGGGCATTGCGGGTACCATCCCTGCCTCAGAAGCTTATCGGGAACAGGGGGACACACTGAAAACCCGTCAACTTGCATCCATGCCAAGTTTTCCAAACATGTCTGGAAAATGAGGAAACTTGTGGATATTCCTTTATTGATCTTTCCAAAAGATCCGGTGTGTGGGTTGTAACCAAATATGACCAAAAATTAAATTCTGTGGGGAATGGCGATCACACAAACGTACTCAACGCATCATTCGCCTGTTGGTGCATGACAAACGACTCCAAAACCAAGTGTCTAAAAACAATAACTATTTGTTATTTGCCGTGATTCTGTGTCCTACCTGCTCTCTGCTGGGCTGTTTCCCTCCTCCAGGTGACCCTGATTCAGGTCAGCCATTCGCCCCGGTCACTCGTTTGGCAGCTGCAAACAGATGGGAGCTCTCCTGGGGCTGAGATACCCGAGGTGGTTTCATTCACGTTTCTGGAAGGCGGTGTTGGTCAGCTAGAGTGCATAGTTTCTCCTCTGCTGGCGGGTGGGATTGGCCTTCTTTTTTTGTTGTTGTTGTTGTTTTTTAATTTATTTCTGAGAGAGAGAGAGAGAGACAACGTGAGCAGGAGAGGGTCAGAGAGAGAGGGAGACACTGAATCTGAAGCAGGCTTCAGGCTCTGAGCTGTCAGCACAGAGCCCGATGCGGGGCTCGAACCCACGAACCGTGAGATCATGACCTGAGCCGAAGTCGGGCGCTTTAACCAACTGAGCCACCCAGGTGACCCCTAAGTGGATTATTTATTAGTGAAGAACTAAGATTTGGGAGCAAAGGTCACAAACACAAGCCAAAAGATTCTCTTACCACAGTTTTGCCAAATTCTAGAAAAACAGACATGCCAGCATATTCATGGTCCAGTGGTTTTCAAAGAATCATCCCTGTACCAGTAGTACCAGCATCACCTGGGAACTTGTTAGAAATGCAAATTATCCTTTCTGGCGACTGTAAGGCTGGGAAGATTCCTGCCCGGCCGCCGAGGATGTAGGATCACCTTTTCCCTTTCGACCTTTCCCCGAAGCCTTTGAATAAAATGGTTTGACCCCCCCACCCCAATGCAAATTATCAGACCTCACCCACTAAACCAGAAACTCTGGGATTGGGATCCAGCAACCTAGGTTTTACCAAGTCCTGTAGGTGGTTCTGATATAGGTAGAGTTTGAGAATCATTGCCATATCCTAATTCTCTTACACTCGCAACGTTGCATAGAGTGATACATAATTTCTAGGTAGCTACACCTGGATTAACATGCATGTCGGTGGATTCTCTAGTTTGCATGGGGGGAGAGGAAGGCCCCTAATTTGGCTTTTTAAAATCAAGTATATTTAAATTCTGAATCCGTCTTCTTGGGCAAATCACTTCTTATATCTGCCTAAATCATCCCAGTCCCATAAAATAAAGGAATGCCTGACCTATTTATTGTAATCCTTTCCTTCAATAACTTTCCATGGTATTCTTTCCTTATCCATGTCAGGCCCTATCCCAGTAATCGTTAGAATAGCAAGAAGAGATTGAGGAGCTAGCTTTCCAAGTAGATGAGAAAAAATAAGGCAAGTATGAGAAGACCAAGAAATATGACTGGATCAACCCCCCCCTCCCAAAAAAAATCTCTCTGGCGATGTAGTCTTTCTGCTTATATAAACTCTGTGTAAATTAACAACAGGAAACACCAGAGGAGGAATAATTGAATCACCAAGAGTCTCCCCAATAGGAGCTGGCATTGATTTCTTGCTCTACCAGTCAGAAATCATCACAATGAACTTTAGATAAGTCAAGCCACTTAAATCATCTGCCTGAAGGGCCTTGGTCCTCACCTCTGGGTGTCTCTGGTGGACACAGACTTACCAGTGAGACTGCATCTTGCCTTTCATGATTAACCATGCTGCGTGTAGAGTGCGTTCACACATCGTTCCATCCCGGTCAATGACATTTTCCCTATTTGACAAATGAGCAAGAGGAAGCCAGGGGAGAAAATTACTTTCTCAAGGTCAGGAAGATCAAGCATTCAATGGCAAGGCCAAGATCAGACCAAGGTCCTTAGCTGTCCAATCCAGTGTTTCTCCCACTGCTCTGCCTTCAGGTCTGAGATGGGTGGCAGGGAGATCAAGGTGGACCAGCATCGTACCTTCGTCATTTTTATTTATTTCCCTGGCTTCCCTTCCCTCAGATGGCTATAAAAGGGCAGTAGGCCTGATGTCAGGAGACCAAAATTCTAGTTCCAGTTCTGCCACAGAAGGCGGGCTGGTCTCAGACATGTCACTTAACGCTCTCTGGACCACACGTGCCCCGTTGTTACTTCCGACTCTGCCTCAGGGATAGTATGAAAAATGAAATCAGAGTATCTGTTGGTTGATTTTTACCTTTATATAAATTTGAGTTTTCAGACTGCAGCTAGGGCTTTGGAGGATGACAAATGGGAGTCATTCCAGTTGGAAATGAGGAAATAGAACTAGGAGGCTCAGAGTAAATATTTAGGGTATGGAGATTAGATAAACTGAGCTGGAGTCTTCTAAGACTCTTCCCTTTGACCTTCCCTCCAAGGGACCAAGAGGGAGCTTCGATGTGTGTGACGCTATCCTGTTAGAATCTGAGAGTCAAAACTATATGAAAGTTGGAACAATGTCAGTCACTTTTTTTAATGTTTATTTCTTTTTGAGAGAGAGAAAGAGGATGTGTGAGCGGGAGAGGGGCAGAGAGAAAAGGGGACAGATGATCTGTAATGGGCTCCATGCTGACAGCAGAGAGTCCAATGTGGGGCTCCAAACTCACGAACCATGAGATCGTGACCTGAGCCAAAGTTGGCCACTTAACCAACTGAGCCACTCTGGTGCCCCAGTCACTTTTTTTTTTTTTTAATGGATTGATGTGGTACGTTTGGTGGCTTTCTTTTTACAGCCTTCTAGAATCAAGGAAATCCTTATCTATATCATTTAACTAATGCCTTTCATGGTGTTCAGAGGCAAGTTAGCCTACTTCCTTTACATTTGCCTGAATGCCCGTCTGTGTCTTCTTCCAGGAAATTCAGAAATACTGACTCATCTGCCCTCCTCTCCTAAGCAGGCCCGTTTATCAGTAGTTATTAAGTCCAGCATTTCTATAAGCAGGCATCACATGGAACACCAGAGTCTGCTATCTACACAGAGTACAGGACAGTTTCCTTCCAGAGCAAGTGTGGTTAAAGCATAAACACAGAGATGGATAAGAGAGTGTGTTGTAGAGTAAGGGCTAGAGGCGGGGAAAGCAGGAATGATGTTCCAGAACACTGAGAGATTAGGGAGCAGGATGGAAAGAAATGAGAGAGGGACAATACCAGAGTGCCTTTGAAAAGACGAAAGATTCATGCGATCTGAAGAGAAACCAGAGTATACCAGGGTGCCTTTGAAATTGATAGCATAGTGGTTTACATGATTGATTCAGTGATTTTCAATGAGCATCTTTTAAAACGTGTAGAATTATATAAAGTTTCCGGGCAGAAGAGACTCACTTTTGAAGCTCCACTTTTCTTTCCAACTAAGGAACCTTCCAACTGGACCAGAGGTGGCCATTCTTTAACAAGCGGTTGCTCATAAAATTTCAACAGAACAAGTGACATTCGGATTATATGAGGACAGTAAAGTTAACGAATACATACCAGAGACAGATTTATTTGATATCACTAATAATCAACACAATAGTAATCAGAAGCAGCTCCACCAGTCGGTCAGCACCCAAATAGCAGGGGTTTTCTTTCTTTTCTGTATCTAAATCATGTAACGACCTGTTGCTTCTTTCGTATAAAAACCCCTTGCTTTCCCCACATGAGCAAGACACTCTTGTCTCTCCTCTGGAATCTGGGTACCTGAATTGCGGTTCTCAGATCACAGACAAAGGCCTTTCTTCTTTTTCAGTTTTGCCTCCTTTTCTCAGTCAACATAAATGGTATCAGAACAGCATGGGGTCTGAAGCGATGCTGCCGCTGGATTCGAACATGGTACCTGCCTGAGCCGGTGCCTCGGGGTTCTGCTGGTGAGTCCTCTCAGTTCTGAACCTCATTCTTATCGTAATTTTTTTTTAAAGAAATATCTACACCCAACATGGGGCTCTAACTTGACCGAGCCAGCCACGAGTGCCCCAACCTTCCTCTTTTCGGTTGAGGCTTAGACCCAGGTTTGGGGTGTCTGTCTCTCCCATGTGGGCTTTTGTCTGTCTGACTACAGAGTTATGCTCTTCTCTCTGGTGAATACACTGTGGGGTCTTGAGTTTGCAAAATTGCCACTGGAGAACAGCCCCTTCTGGACCCTCAGCTGTGTGTATGTTACAGGTCTGTTTTTTGTAAGTTTCTGCCTTGTCGGACCACTGTGACTTGTCATTACAGTGGCCAGTCCGGGGATTTTTGAGATTCCTGAATTCACTTATTTGTATGCACAATTGGGAAAAGAAAAAACCAAGCAGCTTGAGTAGGAAGCAGAGCTCACTTGGGATTTGGAGGCCTCTGACAAATTAAATGATTCTAAATGTGCCTGCTTACAAACAAAATTACCTTAACTTTGTAAAGCTGACTCTGACCTCTCTCAGAGATGATCTGAAGTAAAAGAGCTTCTGAGAAACTGCTACACCTATTGCTCATGTTCCACTTTCTCCTTCCTCCTCTCCATCCATGGATCCTCTCCAGTCATCCGGACTCCTTCCAAACTTAAACCCATTGAAGGATGCTGTAAGACCTCATCAGCCATTTACACTCTATGGACCAAGGCACAACTAGGAACTTCTACCAACGACTTTCCCCCCGCTCTTGAGTACCCTCTAGGATTCACTAGGGAATTCATTTTAGGTATTTGGACCTATAAACGTGCTAATTCTGACCCTTATCAACTTACACACATGCTTGTAAATGAAGGTCATGTAAGGGGATGAATGGGAAAAGGAGGCTGGAGAGAGCCTTTTGATTTTTCCAAGTGAAAAGCTCTAGGTAAAACAGAAGGTATTAAGCTAGCTAAAGACTTATGTAAAACCGTCCCTCAGATTTTTCAAAAGAGTATAGATTGGAGAAACAAATCAACCACGTAATCAGTGGCCAAGTGAATCTGGTTTTTGATTATCATGATACATTAGAGAGAAACTTTTAAACAGAACTTTAGTGTTGACAAAATTAATCGTGAAAACCCCTTTTTTTGAAAACCTTTTTTTTTCAATTTAACTCCAACTTTGTTACCCATGAGACAAAATTGACTCAAACAGCCTACGAGCACTTTCCCCTCAAAGGACACAAACAGGGGAAGTAATGCTCAAATGACAGAAGAGCGCAGCCGAGGACAGAAGATCTTCCCACTAATCCTACCCAATACTTCAGGGGAAATAGATGTTATTGGGAATGAGGTGAGATGAGCGCACTCTCTCTCTCTCTCTCTCTATTTTTTTTTTTTTTTTGAGTATAGCTGACATACAATGCTACATGAGTTTCAGGTGTACAACATAGTGATTCAACAGGTTTATACATTATGCTCTGCTCCCCACAAGTGTAGCTCCACTCTGTCACCATACGACACCACGATACAAATACCGCCAACTGTATTCCCATGCTGTGCCTTTCTTCTCATGACTTATTCATTCCATAACTGGAAGGCTGTATCTCCCATTCCCTTTCACCGTGTAGACATGGGAACAATGCTGTCTGTCTTAAGCCCACCCACCTTCCTTTCCCCCTTCCTCAGAGTACAGAACACTATGAGTACGTGACACTAATATGTCATGACACTTTTGAACTTTTTACCCGTTTCTTTTCAGCTGGGGCCCTTACAGCACTCATCAATTCTTTCTGGTCCCTACAGACCCCATTCACCGGTAAGGCCTCAATTTTCTTGAGATGTATCAGCACACATTTCCTTCCCTCAAAAGAGGGAAGTATTTTTGGAAATAGCGGAACAGCACATAGAAAATTTAACTTAGCTTCTGGATTGTCAAACTTCTTTAAGAGTGAAGGGGACTGAAGGGGTTTGGAGCAAGTCCCCCCAGAGTGTGGTACTTTGGCACATGAACTATTTTGAGCTGAAGGCCATTGAGACCCTGTCGGCTCAAGAGAAATAGCCATTATCTTCCTGCTTGACTCATTTTGTCTGCCTTTCTGTGGCACGCGGGTTGTCATTTCTTTCTTTTGGCTTTCTTTGGGAGTGACTCTAGATCTTGGGAAGGTAGCATCTTTGCACCCTCTTTGGGGACCCATCTTACATCCAAAGCATAGTTATTTAGTACTGTCAGAAATACTTGCTGTTTGTCCCAGCTCAAAACTGGCAAGAATTTATTTTAAAGTGACTCTGTAGTCCAAAGTTGGCCAGACTGGAAGCTGATAGTCAGCCCCTGATAGGAATTTTTTAAAGGCCTCTCCCCTAAGTGAAAAGTAGAACTATGTACCCAGAGAGAAAGAAGCAAACTGAGGATAATGTATTCAGATGGGTGGACCAATCTAGAATGTCGTTTAAGTGGCAACCCACTTCCTTGAAGGATTGAAAGCACCTGTCCTTATGTTACAAATCTTTGCAAAGCCGGAAAGAAAGGCCCAGAAACAACAGAAAATCCTTCAACCTCGCCTTTTCACCAATCCCAAAACACCCACTGTTTATCTCAAAAGTCTCATAACTGTCTCTAGGAACTCATGTATAGATCATCCTCTATTCCTAAAACTTGGGGTTGGGGAGAAGTTTTTAAAAATTGCAAGTGGCTAGAGAAACACCCTTGCCCCAAATCTAGCCCATAGCTTCCCTAAGGTTACTGGGCAAAGATAAATACCTATGGTAATTGCCTTCCCCACAAATATTAGTAGCAAAAGTTTTAGCTATCTGAGCACATAGTCTTAACTGATTCCATCTCCCAGAAAAAGTTTGGACCCAATTGTTCTTTTCTAAACCAGTGAATTCTGAATTATCCTACTTATCTCAGGGCTAAAAAATTGTTCCTTTTTTAAAGATTTTATTTTCAAGCAATTTCTCTGCTCAATATGGGCTCAAACTCATGACCCCAAGATAATAGTTGTGCGGTCTTCCAACTGAGCTAGCCAGGTGCCCCTCATGGCTAAAAACTTTAAAACGATAACTGTAAGGTTTCTGTTTGTGTCTGTCTTTATGTTCAGATGTGTTATAGATGTTCGTATTTTCTACCTCTGAATTGTATTGCCAAAATTAATTTATAAAAGAGCCCTGTTTAATTGGCTTCAAGATGAGTGCTCATGTGAATTAAATTCTCAGAGATATAATAGAAATGAACCCAAGTAAACTTCAAGTTCATGTGATCTAAGATTAAGCTTTAATATATAAAAGCTAATTGAAGTTGGTTGGTTTAATTAAAACAGTCATGTTTTTAGAGTTGTCAGTATTAAACATAAAACTTTTATTCTACCTAGATTTGCTAAAAGTCAAATTAGCTCATGTTATCTCTGTTACAGAATTTGTCAGCAAGAAATGTAACTTAAAGGTGATGGTTAGCTGTTTAGTGTCTTGTGAAATTTTCATGACTAATCTAAACGTATTTATTAAGAACAAGTGAATTAGATTGGTGTAAGTAAAATACAAGTTTGTAAATGAACTTTTTAGCAATATTTGTGTCTACTTAGTTTCCCCAAGTCCTTTTTGGATTTGGTAAATTAAATTACATGATGGATAGTCTTGAAATCTCTAAGTCATTTCCAAATAAGATAAAATACTGAAACATTAATTACTAAACAGAAGGCTTATTTACTTTTGACTTCCTGTTACAGAGAAACTAAAGATATTTAGGTCGAATGGTAAACATATTTTGTGCCATACTGAGAAATTTACTATAAGAAGGCTTATGCTTCTAAAAATTATGAAATGTATTCATAAATTTTCCAGTCTAAAGAATGCTGATACAGGGGGCCATGGCTGGCTCAGTTGGTGGAGTGTGCGACTCTGGGTCTTGGGGTTGTGCATTTGAGCCCCACGTTGGGGGTAGAGATTGCTTAAAAAAAAAAAAGAATGCTAGTATAACAGCTCACAATTGCTTACATCTTAGTTTTCATTAGAAATAAGGTTTCCTGGGGCGCCTGGCTGGCTCATTTGGTGGAGTATGGAACTTGTCATCTCACAGTCATGAGTTCGAGCTCCATGTTGGGTGTAGAGATTACTTTAAAAAAAAAAAAAAAGGTCTCTAAAAGTTAAGCATTTCGCTAAATAGGGACCTCTGGGTGGCTCAGTCGGTTCAGCGGCCAACCTCGGCTCAGGTCATGATCTCCCAGTCAGTGGGTTCGAGCCCCGTGTCAGGCTCTGTGCTGACAGCTCAGAGCCTGGAGCCTGCTTTGGATTCTGTGTCTCCCTCTCTCTCTCTGCCCCTCCCCTGCTTGCTCTCTGTCTCTGTCTCTCAAAATAAAGACATAAAAAAAATTTTTTTTTTAAAAAGCATTTTGCTAAATATAATTTAAGCTACTAGAAATAATAACGAAACATCTCCACATGCCAGGAAAGTAGGATGTCCTGTGTTTGGTAGGAAAGGATATTAGAAATGGAGATGTGGTGGTTTTTTGTTTTTTGTTTTTGTTTTTGTTTTGAGGGAAAAGAAAGAAGTTTCGTCCTAAAGCAAGGCTGGTTATTCAAAAAGGGAAAACAGACAAAATATGAATGTAAGAATGAACATTGTAGAAAGTTTGTGAAAAAGGAATCTTTGAAAAGAATTTTTGGCAGGATCAAGACGATGACTGGGATGGGTGAGTTTCAATGTCAAAGGTATAACGGTACAAGATTAGAACTGGTTTTCTCTTGCTGTTAAACCACCAAAGTTTTCTTAATTGGTCTATTTTTCTTTTTTTTTTTTTTACAAATAGTTTATTGTCAAATTAGTTTCCACATAACACTCAGTGCTCATCCCCACAAGTGCCCCCCTCCATGCCCATCCCCCCTCCCCCCTTAATTGGTCTATTCTTAATATAAAATTATAAACAAAGGTTTTTCTTTGTCTTTAATGTAATCCAGGTAAGAAAATCAAAGTTTCTGTTTTGTCTTTATCAGGTCTTTCATTATTTAAGGAAACTGAATCTTCTCAATAATAAAAGAGCTGTTTTGCTAACGAGTTTGTAATCCTCTTTATTTGCCTTTAGAATCTTATTGTCCCCTTGGATGATAGATAAGTATTAAGTTTTGTAATGATCTGTGATCCTCTTTAGACACATGCTTTAAAAACCTTCTGATATTTTTAACAAACTTATCCAAATTCAAATTCTAAATGAAGTCTTTTTGACTAAGTAGGCTTATTTACCTGGTATATTACCAAAGGAATTGTCAAATTACCAAAGCATTGTCAGGTAAGTGATGATAAACCTTCTCAGGTTATATTGTATGGGTGAATTGCTATTAATGTAACTGTTCTGGAAATAATATGAAATCCCTTAAGTTTTAATATGTCCTGGTACAGTGTTATCACTTGTAATTCTAAAGTGTTGTGTGTCACAGAAATAACCAAATTTCCTTTTCAATTGTATTATAATGAACTCTCATCAGATCTTTAACCATGGCCATTTTGAGTCTATTGTCATTTACAGTTATTGTTTCACTCTTGATGCTCTTGCCGATGTGTTTCAGCTTCAAGGAGATTCACGAAAAGGACTTTTGACAAATAAATACAGGTTTCTGATAACCTTAAGATCATAAAACTGAACTGGATAAGAATTTCTGCAACTGGTAGGAAAACTGGATTCAAACAACAAGAATTAATAAGTTGGGCCTGAATAAACTTAGGAAGATGATTAGAGTTTTTATCACTCTTGTTTGAAACATTGCTGGTTTTCTAATGTTTTCCCTTTCAGATTTAAAGAAACGTTCTCTCTTAAGCGATCTATGGCTTACAGAAATTTGGTAAACTATTCCTTTGTAAACATATATGAAACATTTATCTTTTCCTCCCTACCTGATCCTTCCAGAATTCAGAAACTCTCAGTGAGTATTCCTATTTTCACGGCAATTATAGTTATTTGTATAAACTTACTAAGAATCTGTTCTCCTTGTAACAGGACAGCATTGCAAACATTGATTACATTACCCAAGATCTGACTGGAATGTCGTATTTCAGAGAGACATGCATGGACTCAGATATGACCAGACAGCTTTAAGGAACGGAGGTTGGCTTTATGGAGCCAATGACGCCCCTTGAAAAAAACCATCTCGATACTTTGCTTACAGGGTTCCCAGATCAGTAAGGAAGGTCACTTCCGGGCAGGCACACGAACTTCAGGATATTTGGGGGACCTCAAAAAGGGAGGATTCACCCAAATCCATAGCTATTAACGACAAAGAAGTCTGAAGCAAGTATTTGGCTTGTTTCCTTAGCTTGGAGAGGCTGTTGAAAGTTCAGTCTCAAACTCCTTATGAAAAGTTCCAGCAAAGCAGATTTAAAAGAACCTATATAATCAATCACTTTTCTTGCTACACTTTTGAAAATAATCAGGCCACGGTGTTGAAATTGGACTTATTTTACAAATTAGTATTCATTTGGCTATGTTTGGTGGAGATGATGGTGATTTTAGAGAGTGTTAAAAAAACAAAATCCGACTGAAATAATCTGAAGATCTAATCGGCTTTATTAAATGATTCCTCAGTCAGGCAGCATCCCATCTAACAAGTAGAGGGAAGCTTTGAGTAACTGTATACAAAATAGACCCTGTTTAGAGGAAGGAGGGTGGGGCCAGCAAGTTACTAATAAATGAAAAGGATTTCCAGGCAAGGCTACTTTGCCTTAGGGGGGAGGTGAAGGGGGTCTTATCATGTAGATTACCTCCTCTTCCTTTGGAGGATTGAGAGGCCCCATTGGACAGATGCAGTGGGCTGATCTGGAAAATCCCTGACTGACCAGTTAAGATTACGTTTCTGGGAGAGGTTGAAACTGCAATTAAATTCGGAACGAAGCCCCAGTTTGGGAACTCAGCCTAAGTAACACCATTTTGGGCCTGTGGTTTTCTTTTTAAAAAGAGAAAAACATTTATTTCCGTGACACACATGTGTGGATGTTGGATACCAGTTCTGATTGTCTGACAGCTTGTTGTTTCCCTACAAAACTGGGCCGTATCCTGAATTCTGGTTTCCTCAAATATCTGGCTGTGACTCTCCAAACGAAGGTTTCCAATTGTCTTTCATTCTTTTCACTTGGAAAGACTGAGCACTGTAATTGCCATTTTTCCTGAAGCTGTGCAGACTGAAGCTAGACAACTTGAGATAAACTTCGGAGGAATTGCCACATCAGCCCATGTTTAGATAGTCTTCGTGCCTGTTGCTATATGGGCCACTCAGAGAGCTCACCAGAGACATTACTACTGCAGACCAGGAATATCTGTCAGGTTGCTACTGCCTGCCCTCACTCCCTCTGGAGAGGCTTTTAGCCTGACGTCTAGAAATCTTCTCACTGGCAGCACTCGGGATGCAGACACCGGGTTTATAATATGCTCCAACCATTAACCTTTGTTTTTCTTTTGTTTCCATAGAGATGTCTCTTATTAATTACCTGATTGCTTGCACAATATGGCCCTAATTTTTGGAACCCCCTTGCAAGACCACCTCCCGAAATGAGACACAACTGTTGAACGGAAATGACTTAATTTCTTTTTTAATGTTTGTTTGTTTGTTTATTTATTGAGAGAGCAAGCATGATGAGGGAGGGCAGAGAGAGAGAGAGAGAGAGGGAGAGAGAGAATCCCAAGAAGTCTCCTCACTGATAGCGCAGAGCCACAGAGGCTCAAACTCCCAAACTGTGAGATCACGACCTGAGCAGACGTTGAGATTCCACACTTAACAGACTGAGCCACCCAGGCGCCCCCGAAACTGACTTATTTTCAAGAGTAAGACTGGTTCATGAGATATGGAGCAGACCTCTTACTTGAGGTCCAGAACAAAACATTTAAACTCTGGCTACCAGGGAACAATATTGATCTGTGATATTTTTCTTAAAAAAAAATCTTAATCAAAAGGGAATTGTGGAATTGTGTAAAATTTCTGGACATAAGGTTCTCCCTTTTGAAGGTCCATTTTTCTTCCTAACTGAGGAACTCTTGAACTAGACCAGAAACAGCAATTGTTTTACAAGCAGTTGATCATAAAGTTTAAACAGAGCAACTGACATTCAGACCTCAAAGTTAATTAATACATACTGGGGACAGTTTGGATAGCACCAATAAAATAATCAATAAGAGAGTAATGAGAAGTGGCTCCACCAGTCAGCACCAAAGCAGTTTTTTTCTTTTATTCAAATCATGTAATCACCCCTTCCTTCTTTCCCATAAAAACCCCTTGCTTTCCCCACACGAGCAATACCTCTTCTGAGTCCATGAGAATCTGGACAGCGGAACTGCAATTCTGAGACCCGCAATAAAGGCCTTGTTGTTTCAGTTTTGCCTCCTTTACTCAGTAGATAAAATGAGATGCAATAGAATAAAGCAATACAGAACGCATAGCATGGGAGGATAAATTATTTTGGGAATATTTTTCAACAATGTAAACATGTCGTAAATATATGCCCATATATGTGTATTACATATAACATACATTTATGCACACGTGCACGCACACACACACCTGGAGTTGTAAACTACTTCTCACAGTGGGTCTTCATTCAAAGTTTGAAAGGCTCCCAAAACACAGGACTCAAAAGGATCCTGGCAAGGCAAATTCAAGGTCAAATGAAAGAGCCCCTTTCCTCTCTCCCTTTGCAATGTAGAGCAGTTAATGGAGGGAGAGGAAATGGCGTGAGAGGGAGGGGACACCAGAGTGAGGTCAAGCGAGAAGCAAGGGCGGTTCAGGACAGGGAGTTGCCGGATGCCAGATTGTCAATTGAGGGACCCGAGGTTGATTTTGCGCTCTTCCCTTAAATGCTAAACCGAAAGAACTTCCGCGTTCCTTGTCCCTGAAAAGCGTACAAAGATGAGGGATTAGCAGCGCGGAGGTCACACTACGTGAGGCCGGTTCCCTCCGCGGAGTTCTTATCCAGGGCCAGGAGAGGGGAGGTGGGAGGGGCGTGGGAAGCGCGGGAAGGCCCGGCCGGGGAAGCCTAAGGGGCGACTCACGCCGTGCTCCGCACAGCCCACCGCGGGAACAAGCAGTCCTGCACTCTGGGACCTTTTCAGGGGAGGGAGCCGCAGGGCACGGCTTGGGGGTTGTGCCCTTTCCACGGGCCAGTGGCGCTCCCCGCCAAAGGGCAGCACCCGCCTCCGCCCCCGGCCCTGCGGCAGGCCGGCTCAGCGGTCGCAGGAGGCCACGTGACCTGCTGCGCGGGCCACCGCCTCCGCCGCGCCCAGGCCCCGCCCCCGTGACGTCTCACCGCCCTCTGATTGTCGGAACGTTCCGCCTCTTTCCACGTTCGGTAATTGGCTGGCCCGGCAGGCAGCGCCCCCCCCCCCGCCACGCCCCCGGAGTCATGGGGAACGCGGTCGGAGGCGGGGACTGGGCCGAAGGGGCGGGGTGAGAAGGTTCCGCGCGGGTAAAGGGGCTGCCCGGAGCGCGATCCGAGCGTCCTGCCGCTGCACGCCGCCTCGCCTTCCCGGCTCCCGGCCTGCCCCTCCCCCGTCCGCCGCCGTCTCCCGGGAAACGGGCCGCGATAGCCCGCTGACCCGAAGCTGGTTTCATGGCAGCCGCGAAGAAAGCAGTCTTGGGGCCATTGGTGGGGGCAGTGGACCAGGGCACCAGCTCAACGCGCTTTTTGGTGAGCCCAGGGTGACATTTGAGGAGGCGCTGAGCCGGGGCGGGATCCCGTGGACCTCGGGGCTGGCTGTCGCGTTCCAATCCCGCGCCTCCCTCGACCCCGAGCCCCAGTCGCTAGGCAGGGGTGGAGGCCAAGGTTCCCTGAGCGGGACCTGCCACGCTGGAGCTGCCCTGCGTGGGCCTGGGGAGCCGCGGCCTCTCTCGACCCCCGCGGCCGAGTTGAGCAGCGCCGGCCTCGGTGGTGGAGCCGGATCAGCTACTAATAGGGGGACTCCACCCCCAAAGGGAGCTAGGACTCGCCGAGCATCCGTGCAGAGCGGCCCGCCTGTAGCCAGGGACAGGTGGCCACACTGACCGCTACTGCGGTCTTCCCCGGGAGCATTTGGCCTGCGGGGCTCAGGACGTCCTTGGATGGGGCAAAAGCTGTGTCACGGCTTTGGTAGCCTAACACGGCGTCCTTTGGAGCAGTGGAACGAACATAGTATTAGCGTGATGATGCGTTGTCATCCTCTCCCACAGAAATTGCAGGAGGCGGAATGCCGGCATGCTGAGGTGGGGGGGGCGGTGCTGAACACATTGGGGAAAAGTCACACTACACTGCCGGCGTCTTTATTTAATTTCGAAGACTCGTAAATTTCAGTTCTGATACTTTGCCGGTTAAAAGCAGATGATTGTTTTCTCCGTGCTTCACAACACAAAGTGACAGGAAAATTCTGTTTCCCTTTTTATTTACCACGTATGACAGCAGTTTTATCACAATGGAGTGCTGTTTAAGGGACTCTGCTTATTAATGTTTTGTGCAATTAAGAAACTTGCTCTTAAAGTGATCTAGCACTGAGTTTAGTAAGATAATTTAAAAGTAATTTAAATAAATAGCTGTTGGTTAAGAACTTATGTTTTCAGTGGACATTTGGCTAATGTGGCAGGTTGATGTAAATACTGAATGATTCTTTAGCTCTGTCTTCACTTATTTACTTTTTTTTCCTGCATTATTTGTGTGTGTGTATATATATATGTACATATACTATATGTACTTACTGTATGTATAGTATATACATTTTTTCCAAGTTCTCTTTAACTGACCAGTTCGGCTAAAATCTGCATTTATGCCTTCATTTTGATACTTGTCTCTCTTGTCTAAAGTTAAAATCTTTCCGTCCAATTTTAGTTTGAATCTTATTTAAAGACAGACTGGTTTGAGCTGCCGAGACGTAGTCCACTGTCTCTTACCTTGCTTATCTTTTGATCACTCCATGCAGGTTTCACTTTGTCCTGTTTTCATATACATGTTTGTAAAGTAATCCTGAATCATAAGTGAGATCGTCTGCCTAACTGGATTTGATTAATATATAAAATACCCAATCAGCATTGCCATCTTCCCAAATTAAGAAAGACTATGAAAATAGGTGTGCTGACTAACTGTGGGTTGATTTTTGAAATCGCATTCAGGAATTGCCCACACAAATGCCTGAGGGAGCCAGCCAGGTAGAAGGTAGACAGCCAAGGGGACAGCCTAGAGCTGCCAAGCAGCCACACAAACCCATTGTTGCCAGGTCTTCAAATTCTTTAAGAAATGCCGATAGTCTCGAGTTTTCAGTGAAATCTTGCTCATCTTCAGTGTTGGCCAACTACTTCATCAAGCATTGTGGGGGCCAAACTAAACATGGCCGCTGTTGTCAAGTTTATACAGCTTCTACCCTCTATGAATATGGGTCAGGTATTTGATTTTTCATTTCATTATTATTATTTATGTCATTATATTATTTCATTATTCCTTCCCTTTTAGGAGCCAGCCTTACTGTGCTTCTGTTTCTTTTGACTCTTTACCGTTGCTGTCCATGTAGCCCAGCACACTTCTTAATCTACTGCAGGTTGTTCCTGGTCCCCTCAGATGCTGTTGCCCAAGGGGCTTCTTTCTGCGTTGGTGGGGGAAGAATTCATCAACTTCACATTATCACAATAATTTGTTCAGTGTGTGACATGAACGACACAAGCCTGCTGACATTGGGTTCTGTTTCCTGTGCTCTTGTATGGCATGATCTCATTGAGTAACCTGAGGTGCCAATTCACAAGATTCCCATCCTGCTTATAGAGTGATGTCTAAAAGTTGATAGGTCAGGTTTTCCACTTCTTGAGAAACAACTATGAGCGAATGCTTCCCGGGTCAAGAAAAGACTCAGAGATGATGCGGGAAGTAGAGCAAAACTTAGAAATGGCTTAACAGTCAACTTCTCCTTCAGTTATAAGGAAAGAGGTTGCAAAACCACTCCCTGCAAAATGCAGGTAATAGAGTTGCTGAATAAGCGCTTCAATCACAAGGTAATTCCTAAGAGTTCTTGTCATTTCGTTCCACGTTGTAATTATGACTCAAAAATAATTGCTTACCTTCTCAGGGAAGAATACAATGAATAAGAACGGTCATAAGGAACCTTATAAAGTTAAAGGTATTTGAATAACTTCCTGACCATTGTTCATTAGATTTGCATATCTCATTCAACTTTCTCAAGACTAACAACCTCTCCAAGCTTTCTTCTTCCGTTTTTTTATACTAGCAATGTTAACTTCTCCCATAATGGACACAAGATGTCGATATTCGTGCTCTCTCCTCCAAAGGAATGGTCTCCTCTCCGGTTCCCCAGATCTGCTTCTTGAAATTCAACTCTACCCCCAAATAGTGCCTCAAATGCCATCTCTTAGCAGGTCTTCCTCAAACCCTTAGAATTTCTACCCCTTCCTGTAGTACTTCTCTTCTACGTCTCTTAATAGCTCTTATCACCTGCTTTGTATTATAATTATATACCTGCTGTGCTTCAGAGCAAGGACCTCCTTTCAGGTCTTGTGGGCCTCTGTGTTCCTTAAAACATTTTGGTCCAGGGGCACCTGGGTGGCTCAGTCGGTTAAAAGTCTGACTCGACTTCGGCTCAGGTCTCATGGTTTGTGAGTTTGAGCCCCACATCGGGCTCTGCGCTCACGGCGTGGAGCCTGCTTGGGATTCCACCCCCCACCCCATCCCCCCGCTCCTTGTTCTCTGTCTCTCTCGCAAAATCAATAAAAATAAGCCTTAAAAAATCTTGGTCGACACAACAAATGAACACGTTTTGTCTACAGGGAGCACTTTATACGTACTGACTGAATAGATTTTTATTTCTCTTTAGTAGGTCAACTGAATTTTTATTCTGTTTGGGTTTTTTACCTTGTCCAAAAAAAAATCTTAAAACTTCCTGACTTGGGTGTGTTTGATTACTTAATTTCTTCTATTTGCGAACATGTTCATTTCTTCGTCCAGCTGCCAAAGCGTTCATCCTGGAACCCTATGCATATGCTTTGTACTAAAGGAAAGAGCTCATGCTTGTCTGATAGGAAAGTGAACTGGGGTTGGCACATGAATACTCAGATTACAGAATAGGAACTTCTTGGAAAGAGAATCAGTATAACAGGTTTTAAGGAGGGGCCATTTCTTTATAAAACCGAAGTTTCAAGCTTAAACAGTCAACTTCCCTCTTTATTTGGTAACTTTGTTTTTCCCCCATTAAGCTTTAAGTTACAAAAAGCCAAGGCTTGGGATGTGTTATGGCTCGAAATGTGTCTGTGTCGGATGCTCTAGTGGAGGATTTTTCCAGCTTGATCTCATTTAATCCACACAGCAACCTCGATGTAGGTGGTGCTGCTAAGCTCCTTTCCACAGGCGATCAGACCGTGCTGAGGACTGTGCCCAAGGTCACAGAGTAACCGGTGGAATGAGGACTCAAGGCCAGGTCTGTTGCGCTCACAAGCCTGCCCTAAACCCTGCCCTGGGCGCCCCGGCTGCCTGGAGCCCTGTGAAGGGAAGAGGAGAGGCTGGGGAAGGCCGCTTACCCGCTTCACAGGTGTCAGTTCTGATTATAATCACAGATGAATCTTCACCAAGGAAAACATACGCACACACTGGTTTCGCAATATGCAAAAAAAAAAAAAAAAAAGTCTTTGAATAAGTCCTGCTGGCTTTGATCGCCCTGTGACTCAAATCCAGCGGGTCCTGGGCTGAGCTCAGGTGTAGTCACTGTGGATCATGGTTTCGCAATCACCGTGTTCCAATAGCCAGCATCTCCAAAGAATGACTAGAATTGTAGTTCGGTGCTTGTTTCAGCAGGAAGCGTTGCCTTGACCCCAGAGGCCTCCTCTGTCAAAGATCTCACAAGGCTTAGGGACAGATTTCCACTTTCTTTCATTTGTTTATCCGACCCCTGTTTTTTAAGCACCCATTAGGAGCCAGGGACTAATGTACAGTAAATTTGCTAAAACTGATTTAGCTCTTAGGGAGAATGAGGCCGCCATTGTGATAACTACGGTTGTGTTTCTTTTGTGTTTTCTTCTTTTTCACCAGGTTGGCTTATTTTCTTGCCCATCACCTTGCCCCGATGGCAAGAAGATGGTCCCCTCACAGAGCTGCCACCGTCTCTTGACTCTCAGAAGTATTAAGTGTGAAGAGCTCTCCCTCCCAAAGCCTAATGGCGTCTGGCACGTGGGAGATGCTCATTACATGAAGATGCCTGAGCCCTTCAGATGTGTTGACTAGTACTTTGGGATTGGAAGACTAGGAAGATTGATTTGTGGAGTCTTGGGAAAAAATCTTAAGTTGGCCATTACTGGCATATTTGATATATGTATATGCTATTTAATATGGTTTCATTTTTTAAGAAAAATAGAATGCCCTTCACCATGTTTTCCTTCTGTGGCCTATTGGACGAAGTCATTGTGCCTTTCGTGGTCATGTTTGCGGTATAGTTGTAGTTGGTACTTTTATTTTAGGTCATTCAAATTTATATAGTATTGTAGAGTTGCACGGAGGGAGTTCTCAGTCCTGAAAAATGTTTTGTCACAGTAAAGCTGAGTGTGGTGTAAAAGCTTAGGCTCGCGGGGAAGTCACATGGGGAGGGAAATGAATGTGCATGTTTATGATGGGCTGGCTGAATTAGGATGAGTGAGCAAGGGTAAGTGAATTCATCTTGGGACCCTAAGGGACACTTTCTTAGTGAGGACAGCATGTCATTTCTCTCCCACTCTCCTTCTCCTAAGACCGAGAAGGCCTGCATTGTTTCAGAAAGTCCTTACATATTTAAAAAATAATAATTTCCCTTGTTTCTTCAGTTTTTAAACAATCCCTCTCCGCCAGAGCTGGGATTGACTTATGAATTAGGCTTCATGGTGAATATAGAGCTGGTGACTTCTAATTCTACCACTAGTATGTAATAGTAGTAATAGCAGCCCTAATAGTAAGAAGAAGTAGCAGTAGTAGTAGCAGCAGTCATAGCGGTAACATTTTTGAGGTATATGCTGTGTGCCTACACTGTGCTCAATTCCTTTAGTTGCCTTTTTATTTTTTAATTAAAAAAAGGTTTTTTTACATTTATTTATTTTTGAGAGAGAGAGAGAGTGAGACAGACCGTGAATGGGGAGGGGCAGAGAGAGGAGACACACAATCTGAAGCAGGCTCCAGGCTCTGAACAAGCATTCAGCACAGAGCCTGATGTGGGGCTCGAACCCATGAACTGTGAGATCATGACCTGAGCCGAAGTCGGACACTTAACCGACTGAGCCACCCAGGCATCCTTCTTTTTATTTATTTATTTATTTGTTTGTTTGTTTGTTTGTTTATTTTTGAGAGAGACAGCAAGCGGGGAGGAGGGGCAGGGGGTTAGAGAGAGAGAGTCTTAAGCAGGCTCCACACTCAGCACAGAGCCCAATGTAGGGCTCGATCTCACAACCCTGAGATAATGACCTGAGCTGAAATCAAGAGTCAGATGCTCAACTGACTGAGCCACCCAGGCGCCCCGCTAGTTTCCTACACTCACTTCTTTTTTCAGTTTGTAACTGCCCTCCTCACAAAACAGAATCTAGAACAGTTGCATGATTTGGGCTTAGAGATGAATATAGCACTGGTAGCTTGGAATCTTCTCACTGATCACTTGTGCCGGTGGTGGTGGTCCTAACAGTCATAAAAATAGCAGCCATAGCAGCAACAGCAATGGTCACATCTTTGGCACGCATACTTGTGTGCCTGCCCTGGGCGAAATACTTCCCGTCAGTTCTGTTATTTAATCCTTTTACAGATGGAAAAGTTGAGGTTCAGAAAAGTTAAAGTCAAACAGCTGACGTGGGCGGGACTGGAGCTTGACCCCCACCCCCAGCTCTGTGCTTCCCAGACTTGTGCTTTTTGACTCCCTGTTACACCATGTGTGACTTTCTCTTCTGCCTTTCTGACCAACACAAAATTCAGAGAACAGATCTCTTTCTTTTTTTAAAAGAGGTGTTTTTTTTTTTAATTTTTTTTGTTTCTAGGAGAGAGAGAGAGAGAGAGACAGCGTGAGCAGGGGAGGGCCAGAGAGAGAGGGAGTCACAGACTCTGAAACAGGCTCCAGGCTCTGAGCTGGCAGTCAGCACAGAGCCCGACGCGGGGCTCGAACCCACGAACCGCGAGATCATGACCCAAGCGAAAGTCGGACGCTTAACCGACTAAGCCACCCAGGCGCCCCAAGAGGTTTTTTTTTTTTTTTTTTAATGTTTGTTTATTTGCACGCATAAGAGGGAGGGTAGGAGGGAGTGCGGCCTGCATAGGCAGGGGAGGGGCAGACACAGAATCCGAACCAGGCTTCAGGCTCTGAGCAACATAGTATAAGTTTAAGACTCACACAGTGTTGTTTGATACATTTATGTATCATAATACAGTTACTCCTGGTAGCGTTGATACCTCTTTCACGTCACATAATTATCATTTCTTTTTTGTGGTGGGAACAATTAGGATCTAGCCCCTTGGCAACTTTGCTGTTTATAATACAGTCTTGTTGGCTGCCCTCACTCTGCTGTGCATTAGATCTCCAGAATTGATCTACTAGTTCCAAGTTTGTAACCTGAACCGAGCTCTTTCTTTAAGCTGAAGCCCTCAGATAGAAGCAACGGCGAGCTCGGCCTCTCTCCATATGTGCCCCAGTAACACCCCAAACAACGCGTGATCGAAAATGAACTTTGCAATCTCCTTAACCCCGTTCTGGGCCACCACTGCTGTTCCTGCCCTGTCCTTTGTCTGGTAAACACTGCAGCTAGCCTGTCCCCTGTCATCCGTGAGTGTTCCGCCTTTTTCTTTACTCCTCTCCATCCAAGCCCTTGTCGCATCTAATCGCTGTTTAAATCTCTCAGGAGTGCACTTCATTTCTTTCAGTCCCCATGGCTGCTGGCCCTCGGACCGGAGCCCTCAGCTGTCTCCCCTGGAGACCACTGGGTCCCCCTGGATCCCCCGGTTCCCCACAGACACCTGGCGGCTGCTCTCCCCTCCCCTCCCTGCCCATCACACACTCCCTTCTAGTCAACTTGAAGTCTCGGTCTAGAACTTACTTCTTCGGATAGCCCGTCTCAGACCCCCCACAAGTCTGAGATCGATGGCCTTTTCTCCTTTTATGTCCTAAGACTTTGTATTTGCTGCCACTTAATGGAAGGTGAAAAAGGAGTATTAGCACGATTTTGTACTGGAAAAGCACTGAATTAGCATTTAGAAAACCCAGGGTTGAGCCCTGTTTGTCCGCATCATACAACTTCTTGGGGCTCTCTTTTGTAAATACGAGAGCATTCTAGTAGGGCCGTGGGTTTCAGTTTGTGTTGTGTTGTGTTGTGTTTTTTGTCTTGGAGCTCCATTGTTAAGCTCTTTTCTGGATAGGTCCAAATCTGGAAGCTGGAGGCGATAAAATGTGAAATCTAAGGCAGGACGCGGCCCAGGGGCTCAGCAGGAGCTCCCTAGGCCTCGTTCCCAGCTCCTGAAGGGCTCCACACACCCAGGGAGCGCCTTTTGGAAAGGTTGGCCCATGGGATCTTGAGGATCTCTTCCAGCAACCGGAGAGTCTTTCTGCCTTCAAATATTCCTAATTAATTTACCTAAGGAGCGCCTTTGATTCTATGCCCTTGTGCACCTGAAGGATTTTTTTAAATGTTTACTTATTTTTGAGAGAGAGAGAGGACACGAGCAGGGGAGGGGCAGAGAGAGAGAGAGGAGACAGCGAATCTCAAGCAGGCTCCAAGCTGTCAGCGAGGAACCCAGCGCAGGGCTCAAACCCACAAACCATGAGATCATGACTTGAGCTGAAGACGCTTAACCAGCTGAGCCACCATCTGAAGTTTTAACTGACTTTTAAATTTGGTGAGTTTCAAATTTGAAAGGGGAGAAAAAGACATGAGGAGCATCTGTAATTCTGGGGTCTTTCTCCTGTGCAACCTAATGAGTTTTAAACAAATGACCATGCTTGACCTTTTATAAAAAACTATATAGCCACTGCCATCTTTAGTTGACAACGGCTTTTGAAGTCTACTGGAAAAGATCAGATGAGCCTTCTGGCTGTTAGGCATTGTGTTCTCTTAAAGGGTTAGTAACCTTCCAGGCAGAAAGTATTGTGGAAACATCGTTAGCTTTCTTTGTACTTTTGTCCATCTGCAGACAAATGGACAGTCATTAAAACTCTTCACATGAGGGGCAACTGGGTGGCTCAGTCGGTTAAGTGTCAGACTTTGGCTTAGGTCATGATCTCACAGTTCATGGGTTCAGGCCCCACATTGGGCTCTATGTTGACCATTCAGAGCCTAGAGCCTGCTTCGGATTCTGTGTCTCCCTCTCTCTCTGTCCCTCCCCGCTCATCCTCTGTCTCTCTCTCAAAAATGAATAAATGTTAAAATTTTTTTTTAAAAAACTCTAAACATGAACCTAGATGTGTGAGAAAAACAGCACTCTCTCTGTCCAGTAGCCACTAGCAATATGTGGCTATGATCGCTTTCAGTGTGATTAGCCCAAATTGAGCTGGACCATAGGCATTAAATATATACCAGATTTCAGAGACTTCTAAAAAACGTAACAGATCTCCTCAATAGTTTTTTTACTGATCACATGTCAGAATGCTAATTTTTTAGATATATTGCCTTAAGTACAATGTTATTAAAATTAATTTCACCTGCCCCTTTTTACTGTTTTGTTTTCAAAAGATTTAAAATTCTGTACATGGTTCATGTCATATTTCTGTTGGACAGTGCAACACTAAGAAAGCTGAAGATCTACAAATATTAAAGCTAGAAATTGTCCCACAAACTTGGAAGTGTTGCCCAGGGTCAGATCCTAAACACCTAAAGGTGGTGTCCGTGTTCTGCATGGTTTCAGAGCTCTGGAGAAGGAGGGAAGGCCAGGCTTCATCCTGTTATGTCCAAATGCTGTGTGATCTCTGGCATCGCAGTCTAGTAATCCAAATAGAACTTAACAAAATTCAACCCTTTTCTGTGCTTCTTCCAAAGGTCTACAAACCCATTATTAGTGTGAGGGTCCTGACGTTAGCCTAGTTAAAACTAGTAGGTGTTGAAAGTAGGATCTTACTCCGTTCAGAGCTCCATAGGTCTGCTATTTAGGTCTTTATGAATCAGGCCAACCACAAGGGACACCTTGTCTCTTAACCCCAAATCCTTTGGGGATTTGCGAGTTGACCCTGGGAGTAGTGGTAATATGAATAAAAATAATACAACTGTGGTTTCCTATTAGAGTTTTTCTGCCGCATAACCATTTCTCATTTGATTTTGGTTATTTTCTCCTAATAAGTACCTGATGGACCATAACTTTTCAGACATTAAACAAATATTTATTGGGGCGCCTGGGTGGCTCAGTTGGTTAAGCGTCCAACTTCGGCTCAGGTCATGATCTCACAGCTCATGGGTTCGAGCCCCACATCGGGCTCTGTGCTGACAGCCAGCTCAGAGCCTGGAGCCTGCTTCAGATTCTGTGTCTCCCTCTCTCTCTGACCCTCCCCTGCTCACACTGTCTCTCTCTCTCTCTCAGAAATAAATAACACATTAAAAAATAAAAAAGAAAAACAAATCTTTATTGAGTGTCAACCTTCTGGCAGGCACTATTCTAAGCCCTAGAGATATTCCAGCAAATAAAACAGGAAAAATGGAGTGAACATCCTAGAGGTGTACCCTCATACTAAGTTGTAAATCAAGGGGGTGTCATTTAGGGTTCTGTGAAGTGCCTTTTACTTATGACATGTCAAGTTAACCTTTGACTTCCAAGATATTTTATCTCCTCTCAGGACTTGAGAATATGTATGTTTTTGCTTTCATTATATTTCTCATTTCCTCCCCCAAAGGAAGGTAGTGTGCTGGGGAGAGAGCGCAGCAGTGGCCCTGGGGTGTTTTCTCTTCTTACTTTCCCTTAGACCACAGTGAACAGGTAATTTTCTCCCACAGGAAACTTAGGCATGGAAACACTTACCTAATTGGATGTAACTTTACTGCTATAATTACAGTGATTTCAGAAGTTGAGTTTAATTAAAATAGGAATCCTTACTCTGAAAGACTTAAGTGCTTGGTACTCAAGTAGAGGTACGCACAGGTGAAAATATATATGAGGAAAGATTACCAACTTTTTTTAAAGTATTGTTTTAGTAGTATTAAAATTGTGGAGATCGTCGCGGTTCATGGGTTCAAGCCCCGCGTCGGGCTCTGTGCTGACTGCCGGCTCAGAGCCGGAGCCTGTTTCAATCTGTGACTCCCTCTCTCTCTGACCCTCCCCTGCTCATGCTGTCTCTCTCTCTTTCTCTCTCCTAGAAATAAATAAAACATTTAAAAAAAAATTGTGGAGATCGTATAGCACTGCTTTGGTAGCTTTGATCCATTGGTTTTCATGGTTTGTACCAAGGGTCAACAATTCATGGCAAGTATGTAGCAGAGAGCACTCAGCCAAATGGATGCTGGGATACACTTCTCTGCCTGTTGATATGGCTCTGTTTACCTTTATAAGAGCTAGATTCATTGGGGGTACTTTCCTTCAAAGGACTTGACGCAATGCCCTTCCCTGCCTGGCTATCTATGACTCTGTGTGTCTCCCCTTCCAAGGTGGAAGCAGAATGGAGCCTTATACAGTCACTATCAGTGTTTGCCAACTCTTTTATTCTTGGTTTTCCCATTCTCTTTTGAGATCCATACTATTGGTTGAGATCCATACTATTAATTGGTCGATGCATGAAATTTCCTGTATCTGGAGCCAGTTTTTTTTTTTTTTTTTTAAAGACTAAGGAATTGCCTCTTTAGCCTCACCTTCACTAGATTTGTTATCATGATTCTATCTGAAGAGAAGGTAGAACGTCTTCTCTGGCATTTCATCTGATTAGACTTTTCCTGTCACTGACTAGGAACTTTGGTAGCTGGTTAGCTGTAAGCATCTTTGCTCTCTACCTGCCTTTTCACGCTAACATTGCAATATGTCTTTCAGGTCTTCAATTCAAAAACAGCTGAACTACTTAGTCACCATCAAGTGGAAATAAAACAAGAATTTCCAAGAGAAGGGTATGTTTCCTGGTTTAATATGTAAAGGTACCTCGTGTTTATTACTGTATCTCACTTTACGTGCCCTGTGGCTTTGTAAAGTTTACTTGACCAAACCTCTCCTGAGGAGATTGGAGGGATAGTTTTCAGTCAGGGAAAGAAACAATGCCTTGGTGGCTCAGCAAAAACATGTGAGTGATTGACTGATTGCTTTGGAATCCAGTGACAGGAAAGGAAGGCATAATAAGGTTGTAAGGCAAAGGAGTATTAAATATCAGAAAGCCCGCATTGACCTTAAGTCCTTTAGTTCTGTGTCTCCATCACTGCCAACCACTGCTTTGCTGATTTGAGTGGAAGGGTTTTTCCTTAAGTGAAGATACCTGTTTTTTGAAAAAGCATTCACGTATCTTATCACCTCATGGCCACAGTCATCCTTAGGAATAACGTACGTATCTGGTAGTTGTGATTAAATAGAATGTTAAGTATATTATTGAACATTTAATGATGTTTACGATATAACCACTTGGGAAAAACTGTGTGGCAGTTTCTTATAAAATCAGCCATATATCTGTAGCATCGTATACTCTTAGGAATCTGTCCAAGAGAATTGAAAGCATATGGCTATAGAAAGATATACATGAGTGTTTATAGCAGCTTTATTCATAATAGCCTAAACTGGAAACAACCCAAATGTCTGTCATCAGTAGAATGAGTAACAGTGAAATATCATTCAGCATTCTTTAAAAAGCGAGCTGATGCATGTACCAACTTGGTTGAGTCTTACTAATATCATGAAAAGTGTAAGAAGCGGGACACCAAGAAGCACGTGTACATGGCTATATCTGAAATTTAAGAAGAGGCTAAAGTAATCTAAGATGATAGGAATCAAAAATTGGTTGCCTGTGGAGTATGTGATTGACTTGAAAGAATCATGAAAGAATTCTCAGTGATAGAAATATTTTATATCTTGACTGGGGTGTTGGTTAGATGGGTACATATATTTGTTAAAACTCAACAAAATGCATACTTTTGATCTGTTGATTTTACTTTAAAGTTTAATTCCATTTAAGAAAGAGAAAAACTGGTGTCTTACCAATTTTAGTGTTTTCTTTCCATGAAAAATGCTCTCCTCCATTTTGGAGAATTTCTTTACCAATGAAAGATACTGATATGGGACCAGCATTAGAATGACTGTCCACCGGCCTACTCCCAGCCCAATGGGGAGAGAGAGCGCCTGGGTCTTAGAGGGACAGAAGTTGGAAATATGTGGATGGAGTTTAGGTTTTTAGAAAAAGAAATTAGAAGCAGAACTCAAAGCTCAGGAATCCAGGCTGGAGGAAGGCAAAGAACAAAGGCTTTTGGAATTGCCTTGCGCTTCCAGATTGTAGGGTAGGGTTTGGAAAACTTGGGCCCTTTCTGCTTGTGGTTTTCCTCAATTGCCGTCTTTTTTTCCACATTTCTCTTCCTTGTCATTTATTATGTGCCTTTCCTCTTTCCGAGGTCCTCGTACCTTACCAAAATGGCACCAGAATCAGGTCTGAAAAGTGGAATCAACCACTTGTCTACTTGAAATAATTGCTGGAAGAAATTTAAATTTCTTCCCTAAATCTTAAGAAAATATTTTGGGCGAAACAGGCAAAAGACCTTAGTATACTTATTTGACTTTTTAGGATTCCTTTTGCTTTATAAATAAATAAGTACATACACAAATAAATAAGTAAATAGTAGATAAATCCATCTATCCATCAATCCCAAGGGGTGTGTGTGTGTGTGTGTGTGTGTGTGTGTGTGTATATATATATATATATATATATATATATACATCTCAGCCTACTTAGAAATAGCTAGTGAGTAGTAAACATGCAGATAGTTTATCAAAACTTGTCAAAGCCACAGGATGTAACAAATTGGGAAACCGATCTCTTACTGGATTTGAAAAAATTATGTAAAAGTAGGTAGAATATGTGCTTTTTGTGGACTGTCATTACTTGCCTTCTTCCAAATGATTCATTACTATATAAAGAATAATAAAAATGTAAGGAAAATATGCTTTTGTTGAAGCTATTTCATTAGAATATTGGCTATGCTTTGGGGCGCCTGGGTGGCTTAGTCGGTTGGGCGTCCGACTTTCGCTTAGGTCATGATCTCGCGGTTCGTGGGTTCGAGCCCCGCGTCGGGCTCTGTGCTGACTGCCAGCTCAGAGCCTGGAGCCTATTTCAGAGTCTGTATCTCCCTCTCTCTCTGACCCTCCCCTGCTCACGCTGTCTCTCTCTCTCTCCTAGAAATAAATAAAAATATTTAAAAAAAAAAAGAAGAATATTGGCTATGCTTTGCTTTGCTAGTCTAATTTTTGTTGACTTATGCACCAGCCACACCCGCATAAGTGCGTATTTCTAGACAAATAAATTATACTCGTATTGCTTTCTTGTGAACTAACCAAATACATTCTTTTGTTCAAAGATGGGTGGAACAAGACCCAAAGGAAATCCTGCAATCTGTCTATGAGTGTATAGAGAAAACATGTGAGAAACTTGGACAGCTCAATATTGATATTTCCAACATAAAAGGTATTTTTAATATAATGTTTTTCTCCATGCATGATTATCTCCATCAAGTTCATTCACTCATTCAGTGCATGATCGAATGCCTGTGCAGTAGCAAGTATTTCTGGAAGAACTGAGGATGCAATAATAAATGGGAAGATTAGGTCCCTGTTCGTGGGAAGCTTTTATTTCGGTGGGTGTGAGATCAACAGTAAAAGCAGAGTGACACAAACTGACTGCAGACACTGATAAGTCTGATGCAGAAACTAAAACTGCATGATACTGTGGGGTGTGTCTAGACAGGCTTACCTTAGATTGGATGGCTAGAGAAGGTCTCTCTGAGGAGGTGACCATTTTGCTGAGGTCTCAAAATCCAAAAGGGAGCAATCATGCAAATATCTGGGAGAAGAAAGTTTCAGGAAACGGAAGCAGCATGTGCAAAGGTCCTGAGGCAGGAATGAGTTCGGCATATTTCTGGATCAGGAAAACACCAGCATGTCACAAATGAAGTAAAAGAAGGGTGAGGGTGGGGGCGGCTAAGTGGTTTCAGCAGGAGCCGAAAGCTGGGAAGTGGAGAGGGCATTGTCAGCCACAGGAATGGGGTGTTACTCTTAGTATCACACACAGGGAGGCAGCTGCAGGAGGGGTTTAAGCAAGGCGACAGGATCACAACAGGATCTGACTTGCAGTTTGAAGACCATGTCCTGACCGCGGTGTGGAGCTGTGTGTGGGGTGGACGGTAAAGGTATGAGAGTGGCCATGGAGACCAGTGATGCTGTGGAAGTCTTGAGACAGAGGATGGCGAGCTGACGGTGGTAGCAGTGGAGGCGAAGGGAAGGTGCAGAACTTGCTGATACAGTGCTGTGGGGGGAAGTGACGGGCCAGACACAACGCTTGTGGTTTTTGCTGGAGCTCCTAGATCGGTTGGGGAACAGCTTGGGGGAGCCGTGTGGGAAATCACGTTTCACCTCCAGAATCTCCCTGAAATCAGTGGCAGTGGTGGATCAGTACAGATCTCTCTTAATTCCCAGTAGTGTTAATAGACCGTCTCCCTCAGTTTGGCTTTGCTTCATTCGTTCCGGGAGAAAAAAAATCACCCCCTGACCCACAGTTGTGCTAGCGTGAAGGGTAGAAGCATGACGTGGTAGTGGTCATCTCTTTATAGCTCAGTCTCTCAGGTGTATCATTCAAGAGCTATGTTTTTCTTTTTTAGGTAATTTGACTCTAGGTAAAGGCAACCATCAATTGGTGGTGGTGGTTTCTTGATTCATAGCCTCTTGGCTCTGAGGTGTACCCACACTCAATTCCTTAATTTACTAATTTATTCAGGTGGAGATGTTGGGGAGAAACTTTGATTTTTTTTTCAGACTTTTCTGTATGTTCATAAATAAAACTTACTATAAAAAGACTAAACATAGGTTGCACCTGGGCGGCTCAGTCCGTTAAATGTCTGACTCCTGATTGCTGCTCAGGTCATAATCTCGCAGTCGTTTGTGAGATCGAGCCCCGCGTTTGGACTATGCACTGGGCAAGGAGCGTGCTTCGGGTTCTCTCTCTCCCTCTGCCCCTCAGCCATTCGTGCATGCATGTGTGTTCTCTCTCTCTTAAAAACAAAAATGGACAAAAGACTAAACATAATCAAAACCATTGGCTCAGCAGACTCCCGTGCTAGGTGTGCCAGGGAAAACAATGGAGCACAGATAGGGTCGTGCAGCTAACAGCCTGGTGAAGGAAACATGTTAATGGCGTCGCATTAGTAGAATATCCTACCCTCATTTAGTCCCTATGTCTATGTGGAAGTGCTTCAAACTTCTTTTTTTTTAATGTTTATTTTTATTTTTGAGAGAACGAGCAAGAGTGTAAGCGGGGAGGGAGACAGTATAGAAAGCGGGCTCGGTGCTGTCAGTGCACAGCCCAGTGCAGGGCTCGAACTCTCGAGCTGTGTGTGAGATCACGACTTGAGCCGAAGTCGGACACCTAACCAACTGAGCCACCCAGGTGCCTCTCAGACTTCTGTTGGAGTTGTATTCAGTGGGTTTTAGATGAGTTGTGTATCCAAGTGATGGTTGGTGGTCTCTTTGAATTTTTCTTACTGCTTTTACAGTGTAAACGTGTAAGAGGCATTCAGTAGCACACCCATCGCTAAAATATCCATTACCAAAGATGTGAAAAATCTAGGTGGCTTATAAAGCCATGTTCAGGATGTGGATTCCAGCGCGATCAGCCTTGGTTTTGACATTCTACCTCCCTTATAGGTCAGGTAGGCTGCCATGTGTTGGCCTTCTGGACCCTGAGACTCGGGTGCCATTCCTTTCCCTCTCGCTTTTGTGGTATCTGTGAAAGTGACACACAACTTCAGTCTGAGTGACTTGTCTTCCCCTGGCACTAATCGCTCTGTAAGAGGATGCATCTCTCTGTTCTGCCCTCCTTTGTGAGCCCTGGCTCACCACTGCCCAACCCATACCTGAGCCAAAGTGACCCAGCACTTCCCTCTCAACAAGCACCGCGGGTGACCTAGGCAGATTATGTTCCACGACCCCCTCCATACCAGGCTACTTGGGCTACTGTGTTCCCCCCAGATAGTTCATTGAACTGGCACTGCCAAGGGCCAACCTTTTGCTTGCCTGTGTAGAACTCTAGGTCACAGAACGCTCGTGCTCCAAAGGATCCTCTGTCACCTAAACCTAGCTGCCCACGAGGGAAAGGACTTCCGGGAAGTCCTATAGCTGCGGCTTAGTGGATGACATTAACGCACAGCTCCCCAGTCCTCTGGGCCAGTGCTCTTTCTCCTGAGCCATACTGATGATAACCTCACACACCGCTTCACTTTTGAGTTCCCGTGTGGCAAGTAAATCAGTGTTGCCAGCTGCAGAGTGATTTGTGTGTGGTCTTACCCCGGGAGTCGTTAAGAGTTTATCATGGCAGGTTGTTTTTCTTTTGCAGACTCCGGTTTCATTGGTGTTAGCTGCCATCTGCCAGGAAGTCGTTGATTTCACGTCCATATGAACAATGTTTCCAAAATTATCCTTCACTCGCTAGCTGGACAGCATACCTGGTCCAAGACAAGTAAATAGGCCGCTTCTTTCCGTCTTAGGGAGTCTTGGCTCTGTTTGTCTGTTCCTGGGCTGAAGGAGCTACAAAGTATAAACACTGGAAGTACCAGTTGCTCGCTTCCTCCTGTAAGAGAAGCAAAACAACACGCGAGCGTTTCAAAGCTGAGAGCATAGGGGTACGTGCGTAGCTCAGGGACCAAGAGTTTGATCCTCATATTGAGTATAGAGATTACTAAATATTTTTTAAGAATATGAGAGCATAAAATTTTCAGCAATTAAATTCTCTTGTATCAAAAGTAATTGGCACACTGTCAGGGAAAGGGAATCCTCACCCCTCCCCCCCCGCCCCCATACCCACTGCCTCACACTGCCAGGCATAACCACACACGTTTCTGTCTTGTGTCACACTCCTAGTTTCACAGGTCTCTCGGGGGCTCAGAAAGGCACCTCGTTCTCCCAAAGAGATCCCCAGCTGTGGCTGCATCTCCTTGCCGCTTGTTATGACTCCCGGAAGCACACATCTTCCAGACCATTTTTCTTGTAAAGCTTTGTACCTCTTCCCACATGGCACATTTAGTAGCTTTCCTCCGGGGCTCTTATTTTTCTTTATGTGTAGTCTCAGGGTTTTGGGAGTTTTTCCTAAACATGTTCCAATTATAAATTATGATTTTATTTTTATTAATTTTTGTAACTGGGCTCTAGGCCAGTGGGGCTTGAACTCAGGACCCTAAGACTAAGAGTCACATACCCTACCGACTGAGCCAGTCACACACCCCTGACTTTATTTTGAAATAAGGATGCATCCCAGCCATAATTTCTACCACCAACAATTACCACAACACCCGGTAGTATTTCCAGAGGCCTTTTCTAAACATATTTTCTTAACAGCAATTACATAACTTTTCACAGGCAGTGTTAAGCAAAATGGAAACAGAGATTTTGAAGTAGCCGTTAACTAGTTAATTTTACTAGCAACGCTCCCTGTTGAGAAACATTCCTCTGAGAGGGCACGTACTGGTAAAGCAGGAGCCTGCCGGGTACAGTGTTCCATGTCGGGTGCATATGTGCCAGTGGCGATAGTGTCTATGACTAAATGACGGTGGGGCCAAGGATTTACATATACTTCACACTTGTACCTTTTATATACTCCTAAAAGGAAATAAACCAGGGCAGAGAGTTATAGAAGCCGAATGTGTTATTCTGAGGAAAAGGGATTTAAGACTAAGAGAGAGAGGCACGTGTGCTGGGATTAGCAGTCAGAAAAGTTTGCTTTAAAAAAAAAAAAAAGCACAGGGGTGCCTGGCTGACTCAGTCAGTAGATCATGTGGCTCTTTTTTTTAAAAAAAGGTTATTATTTTTGAGAGAGAGAGAACAAGGAGCAGGCTGACAGCAAAGAGCCCGATGTAGGGCTCAAACTCATGAACCGTGAGAGGATGACTTGAGCCAAAGATGGACATTTAAACTGATTGAGCCACCACTTAAACCAAACCGACGGAGCCACCCAGATGCCCCTGATCATGTGACTCATGATCTCAGGATTGTGAGTTGAAGCCCGACATTGGGGGTGGAGATTACCTTTAAAAAAAAAAAAAAAAAAACTTTTCTAAAGTTCCTAGAAACTTCAGGGGTGCCTGGGTGGCTCAGTCCATTAACCATCTGACTTTAGCTCAGGTCATAAACTTGAGGTCCGTGAATCCGAGCCCCACATCAGGCTCTGTGCTGACAGCTCAGAGCCTGGAGCCTGCTTCATATTCTGTATCTCTCTCTCTCTTTCTGCCCCTCCTTCACTCATACTCTCTCTCTGTCTCTCAAAAATAAATAAATTTTAAAAAATTAAAAACAAAACAAAACTTTAAAAAAAACCCAGGAATTTAGGGTAAAAATGACTAGAAGTTAGTACACCGAGAAAGTTCAGAGGTGCTGCCTCAGGCCTATGTGCTCCGGCGAGAAACCAGTCATAGAGATAGTTTTATGGCTGCAAGAGAATCCTGGGAACCTGTTTCCCCGGACTTGGGTTGTCTACAAGAAAAGCAAGAAAAGCAGTTCTGCTTGGCACAAAGGAATCAAATTAAGATAGGAGGGAAAGAAGGAGTGGTCAGGGAGGAACCTGTAACCAATGAATCAGATAGAGCTCTAGATTTCATTCTGAACACAAGTGAGAGTGAGCCAGTGAAGAAAGATAGCCTGAAGGGCATGAGATAGTGACTCTGAGACTGTAGCTAAAGCAGCCAGTCTGTGGATGGAAAATTAATGTGGGGGGAGAATAGGGGATTTCACTCCCCCGTGAATTCATCGTGATCCTACCGTGTAAAGTTGTCACTGAAAGTATCATTTTAACAGTATTGCACTTTAGCAGTCCATTGCTGAGGTCCCGCTGAGTCCTCTGGCCTCTGTCGTGTCCACAGTGCTGCTGGACAGTTCCGTTATGTGTCCTAATTAGCTCAGTCTCACCCTGCAATCTTTCGTCTACTCTCTCCTCAGTAGTATTGATGACAAGGAATGGAGGCAGTAAGTGACATGCATCGCACCAGACACCTCTGTAATATGCATCAACTCTGGGATTCCTCATTGTAACCTTGTCAGGGGAGTGAAACTATTCTTTCTATTTTACAGAAGATAAAACTGAGATTGAGATCTAGGGTCATGCTGCTGGGAAACAGAGGAATTCAAATTTGAACCCCAACAATCTGGTTTCAGAGCCTGAGCTGTATTAAATAGTACCCAGAACTCATGCTTTTACTTGCGCTTGGCCCCATTGGAGCAGACAACCTTGTGTGCTACCTCACAGGGCAAGTTGAGGCTCTAGGGCCTTAATTCCTCGTTTCTGGTTCCTATACTTAATATCTAGAACTCTTACCCATTTCCTGCCATCACAGGGGAAACAATACCCTTTCCTTACTTGAGGCTCCTCAGTCTACCAGTACATTAATCTTCTCGCTTCCTGTCACTGTAAGAATCAGGACCATATCTCATTCTTTCCTAGCATTCCTGTCTCCCACATGATCCTTTGTCTTCTGTCTTTATTCCTAAAACATTAGTGTCTTCTATTTAAAAAAAAATCCAGGGGTGCCTGGGTGGCTCAGTTGGTTGAGCGCCCGACTTCGGCTCAGGTCATGATCTCGCAGTTCGTGGGTTCGAGCCCCACGTCAGGCTTTGTGCTGCCAGCTCAGAGCCTGGAGCTGCTTCGGATTCTGTGTCTCCCTCTCTCTCTCTGATCCTCCCCTGCTCATGCTGTCTCTCTCTCAGAAATAAATAAAACATATAAAAAAATTTCTTTTAATCCAAATCTCTTCCTTTTACCCTGTACCTCCAAGTTTCTTAGAAGTGGACTGTTCAGTCATCTTTGTACCTTGAGAAAAGTTGTTCTAGTAAGTAAATTTGCACTTGATAAAGGTTATTTCGATAAATTTTTAGCAGGCTCTCCAAGGAAAAAAGAAAGGGCTCAAATAAATAAAATAAGAAATGAAAGAGAAGTTACAACTGATAGCAGAGAAATACAGAGGATCATAAGACAATGATACTAACAATGATAGGTCAACAAATCAGACAACAGTAGAAGAAATTGATACATTCCTGGAAACACATAATCTTCCTAGACTGAATCATGAAAAAATAGAAAATCTGAATAGACCAATCATTAGCAAGGAATTTAAATCAGTAATAAAAAAGAGTAAAAATAAACAAATGACCACATCAAACTAAAAAGCTTCTGCACAGCAAAGGAAACCATCAACAAGATAGGCAACCTACTAAATGGGAAAACATATTTGCAAATCGTGTATCTGATAAGGGGTTCATATCCAAAATTATAAAGAACTCCTACAACTCAGTGGCAAACAGTCTTAAGTAAAAAATGAGCAGGCCTGGATGTTGTTTGTCAAAACAAGACCTACAGATGGCCAACAGACACACGAGAAGGTGCTCAACATCATTCATCATCAGGAAAATGCACATCAAAACCAAAATGAAGTATCACTGTGTCATACCTGTCAGAATGGCTACTTTCAAAAAGACAATAGCAGCTGTTGGTGAGGATGTAGAGGAAGCGAACCCTTGTGTACCGTTGGCGGGAATGTAACTGGGTGGGACCACTGTGGAAAACTGTACAGGGGTTGCTCAAAACATTAAAAACAGAACTAACATATGACCTAGCAATTCCACTCTGGTATATGTCCAAAGAAAATGAAAACACGAATTCAAAAATATATATGCACCCCTATGTACATTGCAGTCTTAACAATCGCCAAAACATGGAAACAACCTGTGTTCAGTGATGGGTGCATGGAAAAAGGTATGGTGTATATACATACAATGGAACATTATTCAGCCATAAAAACTGAAATCTTGCCATTTGTGACAACATGGATCTGGATAGACCTTGAGGGTGTGCCAGAGTCAGACGGGAAGACACACGCTGTATGATTTCATTTGTGTGTAGAATTCAAAAAGCAACACAAATGAAACAAAACTCATAAATGCAGAGAACAGACTGGTGTTTCCGGGTTGGAGGGGGAAAAATGGGAGAAGGGAGGTGAGGTACAAACTCCAGTCGTAAAATAGATAAGTCATAGGGACATAATGTACAGCCTGCTGACTATGGCCGACAGTGTTGCGGGGCATATTATATAACTGCGTGGTGCCAGGATGATACTAGATCTACCTTGGTGATCGCTTTGTAGCCTGTACGCATAGCCAGTAGCGAGGCGGTGTACCTGAAACTGTAACATTAGTACAATGTCATGTGTCAATTACACCTCAATAAAAAAGTATATATTCATTTTCCGTAGGCCAGTTTTCATTGCTCTCTATTACACATACAGTCTCCTTACAGCAAATTCTAAGTAATCACGTTTTTAAATTTAGATTTTAGTGTATTGATTTTAAAATAAACTTGTTTTGAGCTTTAAAGAAAAGATTATTTCGAACAAGGCAACTGTTGCTCCCCCTCAGCTCTGCACTGGTCAGGGCATTCCTGTTCTGTTTTATTCTGGGCGTACAGCTTGAACAATACGGACAGGAAGTTGTGTGTTCCTTGGAGAGTTGGTGAAGGCCCTTCAAATCTTGCCATGTGGAAAGGTGCCTGGATGGCTCAGTCGGTAGAGTATCTGGCTCTTGATCTTGGGGGTTGTGAGTTCGAGTCCTGTGCTGGGCACAGGGAATACTTAAAGCTCCAAGGAAAGGGATTTTTTTTAATACCAAAGTTGTGAACAGAGATTGATCTGTCTTGAGAGAGGTAGGGAGTATTTTGTCACTAGAAGTTCTATCTGAACGGTCACATGACAAGTGGTTCTCGGGGCGATTTAAGCAAAAGATGTGTTGTTGATTATATAGCCTTTAAAGTAGGTCCTCACCTTACATTCTGGAACAGCTCGATCCTTTAGGTCAGTCATTCAACCTGGGCTGCATAGAATCACTTGGCCGGGGGAGTTGAAGAAAAATACTAATGTTCAGCTCCTGTCCCAGTCAGTTAAATTGGAATGTTTGGGCTGTGGAGTAGACACTGGTATTTTTTCAGAAGCCCTCCAGTTGATTCCAATGTACAGCCAAGTCTGAGAACCTCTGATTTAGCCGAATCAAGGTAAATTGAATAAAATGCTATGCATTAGCATTTTAACTGTAACTATAGCATTTGAGTTCTGTGTAAGTCAGTATAATGTCACTGCCATCGCATATTGTATTTACGCCCGATTCAAATTTGTATGTCTTATAACATCTTAAAATACAGGAACAAAACAATTTCTAAAGAACCATAATGTATAGTTGCCTAGCATGAAGGATTTCATCTGTAGCTATTTTCTTAAAATGCAGGCATGCGTGCATGCACAAACACAGAAATTGCTTATAGCAATTAGTAAATAAATTAATGAGGTGATTGTTGGTCTCTATAGAATAATAAATTGGGTATTGTAAATTTGGAATTGATTGCTTTCCCTTTTTATAAGGTATTGATCTGGGTCCATGTTGTCATGGGCTGGTCGTAAAGTGGGAAGCAGCCTGTAGGAATAAAAAGAAGCCCTTGACGTCGGTTGTTCACTTCTCATGGAGCCACTCAAAGACAGTACATTCAATACCACTACAAAAGTGCCAAATATGTTTTCAAACTGTTAAGTTTAGTTATGCATGTGAAAAGAACTGTTTTTTTTTTTAAAAAGAACCTTTCTCCTGAAGTAGTTTTCCACTTGTTTAATTTTCTCCTCCCTTCTGTTTAACTTTCTCTTTAAAGCTATTGGTGTCAGTAACCAGAGGGAAACCACCGTAGTCTGGGACAAGTTAACTGGGGAGCCTCTCTACAATGCTGTGGGTAAGCTGTTGTTCATGGATGTCAAATGCAAGGCCTTTCTCCACTTGCAAACACTGTCACTCTAAAATGTCTGGCTGCAGAAGCACGCGGTCCTGTTTTCTGTGTGCTCTGACGGGATGGGGAGAAGAGTCCTCTAAGAAATGCAGTTGTTAGTTATTTACAGATATTTATTCGCATCTTGAATTCTCTCTTTACCCTGCTTTCCCCTCTCCCTGACTATTTGTAGTACGCGAGTGGTTCTGTGTTGCCGGCACGGTTTCCTGGCCCCTGCTGTTTCTGACACCTAAAGGAATCTCCTCTCCTCCCTTCGAAACTCCAAATTATACACGCTCGCAGTCCTCTCTCTGTAAAGTACTGTGTACTTGTTCTTCCCGTTTGTAATTTTAATGGACTCCTCTGAGGTTATGAAAATAAGTCTCGAAATGTGAGCTCCTTCTACACATTTGGCTCTTTCAGCAGGGGTTCAAAACCTCAGAATCTCAAATACACCAACATTAGGTATCACATCTTACTCAACTGTAAATGACCGTGAGTATATTTTAGCGTACTCTTAACACAAGGCAGTTGCACTAAATGACGCTGTCACTTGCCGTTCTGTTGTAAATAAATACAGTCACTAGAAGGTATCATTCTACTTACAAATAGCAAAACACAATTTTTTTGTCCATAAAATACCAGGTTTGTGGGGCAGGGGCGAAGGCAGAAATTGTCAGAGATGGGATGATTTATAGAGTGAGCTGTTTTTACTTTAGAGTTACTTTAGCGGTATAGTTCCTTTAGTATTGATTGGAAAAAAGTGGTATTCAAGCAGAAAATATACTAAAAAGGTGCCTTGTAAGAGTAGCATGAATCCTGTGGAAATAATCTTTATAAAACATTAAGGTATTTACTGTTATTGTGTTACCATAGGAAGCATTTAGTATGTCATCTGTACTTGGGATAAAAAAATTAAAGACTCAAAAAATGTCAAAGAATTGCAATCCCAGGTCCTGTTTCACAAAAGTACATTTTGTTCTTATTCTCCTGAGCAAGTCATTTTGAACATCAGTAAAGCAGGCTATTACAGTGTTCACTACTTATACCCAGGGTGTATTCTTTCCTGGATCGCTGTTAGCCAACTTCTTGAACTAGTTAGGGTTTTATTTTTTTTTCCCCCGTAGGGAAGAGAAGGACCTTCTCAAAGGAACCAGAAAGTTCCTGTTACACTCTAAACTTTGAATTGTAAAAATGCAACTTTGGACTTTGAGTTGACATTTTAAAATAATGCAACTAGGTTAGTTGAAGTTATACCTACAGTGAAAGACTTCAGTAAATATTTTACCAGAAGTACTTTCTTTTTCTGATGTGCTTATCTACTCATTTCCTTTTCTTCTACCTGTGTCCTTCTGTGTCCCATTCTTTGGGCTTTTCAGTATTAATTTATACAACGCCTAAGGGATATGAAGAACTTTTTTCAATCCTGAACCATGCACACATCTTGAGAACCTCCTCTGTGTTTGGTGTTATACTGGATGTATTGTAGAGGATATGAGTACCTGGCCAGCTTTTGTAAGCACTTTGTAATCTAGTTTTAGGAAAAGACTAACAGAGGGAATAGTGGACGAACTATGCCGCTAAATTCAATAGGAATTAGAGCAAGTACACATTAGTATGGATTTTGAATTCAGGGCATACCTTGGGGAATGTGGAACTCCATTTTAGGCCTTGAGGAACATGTTGGATTACATTAGGAAAAGGGAACATTGAAAGCTAGTGTGAACAAGCTATGAATGTGAAAGTGTGTACACGTATTTCACCAAAGAGTAAATGGACTGATGAGTTTTGAGAACAGAAGGATTTACGAGTTATTATTAATAGAACTAATAGTGATACTAATGCTCAATAAGTGCTAACCTTACTATGTACTAGGGATTGTGCCGAACTCTTTACCCGTATTATTTAATCTCAATGACCCTGAAGCAGGTTTTACTTGCCTTCTTTTACAAGTGAATTCTGGAAAAGCTCTGTAACTCCTCCAATGCTACATAGCTGTAAGTAGAGGTAAAGCCACAGTTTAGACATAAACCCATCCAACCCCAAAGCCTATGTTCTCATTTGGATAAAGAGGGCTTGGTGTGGATGTAGAGGGCTCTGAAAGCCATCCACTGGATGACATGGGATGACAAAATGAATAATAAAGGAGAGTTGAGCTTCCCATATGGTAGAATGGGTTGTTTCAACTGTCTACTGAGAACAGCTCAAGAAGTTGTACAAAACAAAGCAAAACTCTGTCTGAGGGACTGGAAGGCGACCAAGGCAGTGAGGGATTGTGGGGCCACGATGCTGGAGAGAAGGGAAGCCCAGAGCGATGAGCCTGATATTCGGTGTTGCTCATTCCGTAGAGATACGTGTAGCCTCTAAAAGGAGTAGCTGAAGTTAAGCAGCATTTTCATAGGTCAGTGGACATAGGGAGGCCAAAGGCAGTCAGGCTGCCAGGGCGGGAGATGAATATTGGTCATATCCTAGACTTTTGATTGCAAGTACAAAGGACCAACCCCAGAAGGGAGGAAAACTGGAAATACACCAACCCTCACAGGAACTGAAGCCCGGATTGATGTAATTTAAAGCCCTGGGTGGATTATGGTGATCTAAGATTGCTAATGCTTCTAGCCTAACTTCCTTTCAGAAACAAAAACGAATTGTTTCTGGGGGAAAATTCTCTCTAGAATTTTTCATATATGATTTCTAGTTTTCTATTAAAAAAATCAAGCATACAAAACAAGACATAACTAGAAACTAACAGAAACAATCTTAGAAATAAACCCGTAGGGAATCCTGATGTTAGAGTTTTCAAACTTCACTTTTTTAAAGTTTATTTATTTATTTTGAGAGGGGGTGAGTGGAGAGAATCTGAAAAAAGCTGCACGTTGTCAGTGCAGAGCCCTACACGGGGCTCGATCCCACAGCCTCAGCTGAGACCATGACCTGAACCGAAATCCCGTGATGCTTAGCCAACTGAGCCACCCCAGAGAGTTCAAGAATTATCAGACTTTAATCATGATTAACATGTTCAAGGAATTCCTTGATAAGACTGATCTAAGAAGAGTTGGAAATATAAAAATAGAAATTCTAGAACTGCATTAAAAGCTCAGTTAATGAGTTTTATATCAGATTAGACACGGCTGAAGATGAATTAGTGAACTGGAAGAAAGATCAGAAGTAAATATCCAGACTGAAGCACAGAGAGACAAAGGTTTAGAAAATACAGAAAAGAATCCAGGAGAAAGATGGAGGAAGGCGAGGATATCTAACATATTTGTAACTGGAGCCACAGAGGTAAAGGAAAGAGAAACAATAAGGTTTTTCAGATTCAGGAAGCACTGTGATTCCCAGGCATGGTAAACACAGAGTCAGCCATATGTGAACATATGCGGAGGCCTGAAGATAAAAAGTAAAATTTTTAAGTAGCCAAAGGATATGACCTTCAAGAGAGTCACACTGACTTGCAGGGGCTCCTGGCTGGCTCGGTCAGTGGTGCATGCAACTCTTGATCTTGGAGTCGTGAGTTTGAACCCCACATTGGGCACAGAGATAACAAACAAATCTGTAAAGAAGAGAGAGAGGGAGCACCGCACTGACTTTCAGTTAATTTCTCAATGTAAACAAAGTTAAGTCAGAATACAATAGAATGAAATCAAGCAAAACCCCCACTGAAAGAAAAACTGAGCACTGTTTTGCCCGGAGAAGGAAAATGTTCTCACGCGGAAACCTGGCAATGTAAAGTCCTAGAAAGGGTAAACGTGTAGGTCAGTCTAAATGAATTTTGACTGCATAAAAACAATAACATATTATGATGTTCAAAATGTATTAAGAATTAAAACTATGGCAACAGTTGTACATGAAAGGAATTTGGGGTAGAGGAGTTTCAACTGTTTTGAGGTCCTTATATTGTCAAGGATACATGTTTTAATAATCTCTAGGATGAGCAATGAGAGTAAAATAATGTATAGTAAACCAGCTAAAAAGGGAAAAAATTGAATGATTTTTTTTGGAAAAGACAAGAAAGGAAAGATAAAGGAATATGAAACAGGAAGTATGGACAAACAAAGCATTTAAATCCAAATATGTAAGTAAGTATATTCAAAAGAACAAGATTTGGGGCACTTGGGTGGCTCAGTCAGTTGAGTGTCTGACTTTTGGCTTCGGCTCACATTGTGATCTCACGGTTCATGAGTTCAGGCCCCTCACCGGGCTCTGTGTTGACAGTGCGGAGCCTGCTTGGGGATTCTCTCCCTCTCTCTCTGCCCCTCCTCTGCTTGTGTGGTCTCTGTCTCTCTGAAAATAAGTAAATAAACTTAACAAAATATATTAGAAAGGAGAAGATTTAGTTTCTCCACAGTAAAATATAGCAAAGGAGGTGGGACTGCTCATCAGTTAATGGCATTAGTGCAGAGAGGCACAGCCTGAGACACCTTTCAGAGGAAAGACACAACCCGTAGGTTTGTAAATCACATAGAGCATAAAGATGGGGGGTGGGGGGGCAGGCGCGAAGCAGGGCTGCAAGGTTTTTAGCTTGAGAGAACAGAAGGCAACTAGTATTGAAAGGGTGCCCGCCTGGGAGACAAATAGCTTGCTGCTTTGAACAAGGCGAGTCCTGGACTTGGAATCAAAGCTCATTTCTGGGTACTTAGATCTGTGGTTCTTTGATAAAGAGATTGTTCTAGCATTAGATGGAGATTAAAAGGTGGTACCAGAGAGGTGATAGTGTCAGTTTATTATAGATGACTTCACTCTAGGAATGAGTGTACGTCATTCAACAGAAGCTTCATTGCCTTTCTGCGTCCAGGTTCTGTGATGGCCCCTGGGCGTACAGTGACAAACCAGGCAGGGGACGGGCGCCATGCTTGCCCTTGTGACTCAGAAGCCGAGGGATAGGAAGTGAGGAGGAGGAAGGGGAATAGAAAAAGAGGAGAGAGAAGGAGTAATTAGCTGGGAAGAGAAGTCACTAGGTCATGACAAGGATACAGACTCTGCCTCCAGTTGTGTCGCCCAGGAAAACGCTAAGGGGTCCTGTCTCCATGCACATCTGAGCTGGATATTAACATGATAGTTAGTCTTCAGCAGCTTTCTCTGAAAACAGCACAAGGTGGGATTGATGGAAACAGAATCAGATTTTCACATATCTTTGTCCTTGAGCTTTGTCTTTGTTTTTACATCACAGTCTGTGGGTTTTACTCTCTCACCCCCTCTCTTTGTCCCTTTCTCTTGTAAATCTGTCCCTCTAGGCCTGTCCTTCTCTTCATCTCTCACTTTACCTACGTAACTCAGTTATGTAACCCATGAGCAGAATTTGTTATAGACTAGCAAATGGGAGAAGCAGTCTACACTTTCCTTTTTTAAAAAATTGCGTTTTATGTGGCCGCCTTTTTTATGGCTCGGGGTCTCTTGGTAGGCAGTCGGCTCACTCACCCCCAGGACAGGAAGAGGAGGATTTCAGGGTCGATTAGGGGGCCCGAAACACGTTTGATGAAGAAGCTGAGCACTGAGCAAGGCTATTTTTTTCTTGCTTGAGGTAAACGTGTCTTTGCTGACTGACATCTTTTAAAACAGATACAGTTACAAGCACAGAAAACAAGTTTAAACCAGTCCATTGAGGCACAGATGGCCTGTTTCAGAAGTTCCAAAAGAGTTTGTGCGATCATTATGTGATGAGCTAGGTAAACATCGGTGTGGTGCCTGAAGTAGAGCAGTCACTTAGCGTCGCTGCGCCACGGTCACTGTTCCGTGAGGGAGCCGTCTACCCTCACGGTCTCTCGGGCCGATTGCAGGAGCTTTGTGGCCCTGGCTCCCGTGGCCTCTCTCGCCTGCCTTCACTTACCCTTTCTCCTCTCCCTGGTAGCATCCTCTTCATCAATATTCTTCTGCAAAGACTTCCCTCCACCCCAAGCCTCGGCCTTTTTCCAAACCTTTCCCTTACCAAACCACCTTTTACTAGTGGTCCACACGCCTTGGCATCTCCTGAGTATTGTCCACAAAGAAGGTTGGGCTTTCCATATACACCGCAGATGGAACCGAGCACAGCTGCAACTACGCCACCAAGCCCCACGCCCCGGAAGCGGCGGGCGCGCCAGGTGGGGACAGGCTTGAATCGGGGGTGTTTGGTGTGGTCACGCGCACAGCTCACTGACACTACCAGCGAGGTGTTCCAGCCTAACGAGCGTGGCCCACCTGTCTCCCTCCGTGGGCTGGATTCGTCCCCTCTCGGACGCCTGCTGCAGTGTGACCCCCGCTCCGGCAGCTTTCTGTGGACGACGGTTCCTGATTTAATGCCAAAATATTATTCGTATTAAAGTCTAATATCCAGGGAGGCAAGAGTCATTGATTTCAGGTGTTTATATGTTAGAGAAGACCACCGACAAAAATCACTGGTCTCCGGTCCATTTTTTCCTTATTTAAACGTTATCGCAAACATTTTTTTAAGTTGTTGGATTTAAAGTTTCCTATGGGGCGCCTGGCTGGCTCAGTTGGTGGAGCATGTGACCCTTGATCTGAAGGTTGTGAGTTCGAGGGGTGCTTGAGCCCCATGTTGGCTGTAGAGATGACTTCAAAAAAAAAATCTTAAAAAAAAAAGTTCCCTGTGGCATATAACTCTTTTCTGCAGAGTTGCACTTATAAACATTGGTCATCCTCTCCCTTTTTTACTTTTTATGTACCGGTTGACCTTGGGCCAATGATTAAACTTCTGTAATTATCTGCTGAGATCTGAAGGAACCTTGAGCTCGTTTTTTTTTTCTTTGTTTTTTTTTTTTTTAACCTTGTCTAGACCTGGATTATGTTTCAGAGGATCAGCATGAAAGAAAACCATAAATGGCCAACAACCTAAAAGCATACTTGTCCTTAAACAACAAAAGTATGGTTTTGTTTTTATTGTTTTGCTTTGGAAGGGAGCAGATTTTTTAAATTTTGTCAAATCTAGAATATTCAGCCTTATCAAGATCTACTTCATGTCTCCTTGGGTCCAGTCCTTTACTACAAGGTTTTTTGAATGCCTTCCATTTTCTTCATTTGGGGTAAAAGAAAATACTGCTGTTTTTGTAATTATTAAACTCTTCAACTCTGGGCCAATTTAAAAAGAAACTGAATTTGATTTCAACTTTGAGGGTTCTGATCTTTACTCTTTCTTTACATTCTTTTGAAGACTTTACATTCATCCTGGCTGACCTGTGTCGTAGGGGTTTCATGCTGCATTCAGACTCTGGGTTCTAATCCTGGCTTTTCCACTTCCACTGCTCTCTGTCTTCCCTCGACAGTTAGACTGGGGAAGTGACAAGTGTGGACTTCCTAGGCACGAGGTAAAGATCAATGATCAATGTAGAGTAGTTCCAGCAGCGCCCGGCAGAGTAGAAGGCTTCATAGTGTTAGCCATGGCCGCTGGTGGGAGCTGGCTGTGGTCTCTGTCACCCAGGAGTGCCAGGTGGAATGATTGACTTATACACGACACGTGTTCTTAGGCACATGCAGAGCCTAACAGGGTCACACACGCTTGTCTCAGTCATAAGCATCCTAGCACTTATGCATCTAAGAGCCCAGATAGGTTCAGCTCCCCACATTGTGACATATATATGTTTTAATCCCCCTCCCCCACTCTGCATTTTTCTTTTGGCCCCCGGGACTTCTGAAAATGCGGTCAGGGGAAGGACAGTCATCGAGTACAGTCTCTTCTCCTTTGCGAGTGAGCTCTTTCCCAGCTTAATTAATAGCTTAACTTTTGGCCAGTGGTAACACACAGCAGCAATTCAGTCTGGTTCACTGCTGTTTATCTCTTGTGGGGGAGGTAGCCCACTAACACTTGGTGGAACTGCCACAAGTCCTTGCTCGGGGTGCGCTCCATAACCCGGAGCCCGCCCTCATCTCCCTCCCCCTCCCCGGGAGGCCTGCAGCGCCTCGCAGCCCCTCAGCCCCTCAGAGCCGTACTGTTTGCCTTTGCTCTAGTCAATTGAAAATAATTAAGATTGTTTCTAGTTAATTTTGACTTTTTTTCTTAGGTACTTTTCCCTTCTATTATGACAAAGCCAAACTGCTGCACACTTCTAAACATTCTAAACGTCGTCTTTTCCTCTGTGCTGTTACTGCATCACCTAAGTTCCCTGATCCATGGACAGTGAGGCAACCGCATTTCTCTTCACTCTGCAAACTTTGTCGTTCAGACCTGACTAAATCTAACACTTAGAGGGGCGCCTGGGTGGCTTAGTCGGTTAAGCGTCCGACTTTCGCTTGGGTCATGATCTCGCGGTTCGTGGGTTCGAGCCCCGTGTCGGGCTCTGTGCTGACTGCCAGCTCAGAGCCTGGAGCCTGTTTCAGAGTCTGTGTCTCCCTCTCTCTCTGACCCACCCTTGTTCACGCTGTCTATCTCTCTCTCTCCTAGAAATAAATAAAAATTTAAAAAAATAAATCTAACTCTTAGATATTGGATGTGACTTTATTTAATACAAATGAAAGTTTATCACATCGCCCAAACTGGGTTTTTTTTTGTTTTTTTTTTTTTGCTTATTTGATGATTTGAACCATTTGAATCAGATTCACTTGGTCTAAATAAGGGGCATGCCTTACAGAAGCTGGCTCTGTAGTGTTTGGGACTCCCTAGCGTCTATCTTCCTTCTCATTTTTTACCCCCCCGCATCACTTTGGAACTTAGCCATCCCCTGTGCCCTCCAGACACGCCTCTCCTGTTTGTGGCGGTGGGCTCCCCCCTGCCAGCCTCCCGGGGAAGTGCTTTCTTGGGGCCGTGACTTCCCAAAGCAGCCTTTTCAGGCCTTCTATAGATCGCCCCAGCGGTGATTGTGGCTCACTGCTTAGCCTTCGTTTGTGAGGAATGCTCACCCGCTACATGGCACAGCCTTTCAATTTACTGGTTGGGGGAACAGTCAGTAACCGGCTGGGCCTAGGACGCAGACACATGGCCAGGTAGGGAAGAGTCATCCTGAACAAAAAGCACATATTTACCTGGTCTTCGTCCGCATGGATGAGGTCCGCTGACCCAGAGACTCTGACCGGACTGCCTTGGTTTCCCTTCTCCGCCACGTCTCTTCCTTTTCCTTTCCTGTGCTCAAATGCCTAGAAAATATTCATTCTGATGAACTTGCGCAAGTGATCTACCATTTCCTAAGTGGTCAGCAAGAGAACACAGACCTTGAATCTGACCACCTCTAGCATGAACTGCCATTATTTCTCCTAATGCTCCAGCCGCTCCGGTTTGCCCTGGCCCTTCAGATCCGGTTGCCGTAGTCCCCTCTGGCTCTTCAGTTCCAGCTGCTGGCACTTCCTCAGGTACTGCTGCTCTGGCTCCCGCTCCCTTCCCGGCCTTCCGACCCAGACATGATGGGGGAAGAAATTGACCACCGCTGCTGGATCTGGATCTGGCACTTCTTTTGATTGCTCTCAGAAATTACCTCCACAGGGAGCTTAGTCCTCCAGCTTGGGGATTTCTCTCTGGCTTTTGGTCTCTTATTCTGCCAACCTAATTCTACCATCTTAGCTTCTTTAATGAGTTTTCTAATTTTTTTCCTCTTAATTCAATTAATTTGAGCATTTGTGAATTGTTTGATAGCATATCAACCACTGACATTTTTCTCTTTGGCACTTGTACTAATTCATTCCATGTATTCTAATTACCTTAAACTCTTGGGCTATAAAAACAACGTGGATCTTCCAGCTTTCTGTGATCATGGAATGATGGCAGGAGAGGAACTGCAGAGACCATCGACTCCGACTGCCTTGTTTTATATTCAGGAAATCCAGGCCACAAAGGGTAACCTGGCTTGCTTGAGTCACGTAGCTCAAATGGGTGGCAAAGTCAGAGACAAACAACTCTGGTCTCCTGATTTCACATCCAGTGTTTTGACTCTTTTTGGTGAGAGGTTGATTCCGTGGATTCCACTCTGGATACTCGGAAGCTCTCAAGCGAGGAGTAAGTGCCCAGCTACTTAAGTGGTCATCGTCAAGGAACAATAGAGTCACAGAGCCAACTGGGACTCAGGGGAGCCACCTGGTCATCAATTTATCTGTTGTTTTTGTTTGTTTTCTAAAAAAATTTTTTTTACATTTATTTATTTTTAAGAGACAGACACAGCACAAGTAGGGGAGGAGCAGAGAGCGAATGAGACACAGAATCCAAAGCAGACGCCTGGCTTGAGCTCACAAATCGTGAGATCATGACCTGAGCTGAAGTCAGATGCTTAACCGACTGAGTAACCCAGGCGCCCCTCTGTTGTTTAGTTTTTAAAGAAATAATTGGAATAAGTTCCATATCTTAAAGACACGGCCCTAGAAAGGAGGCTCTCAAGTTCTGGTATAGTACTGAGTAATTTGGGGTGTTTATAACAAAAGTTACAATGACTCGGGCCTTCCTTGCATAAATCTGCAACCAGAGGGCTTGGAATGTGTGAATTCACATTTTTCCAGGTGGTTCTGATGTGCTTTCTGGGTAAGAACCACTGCTGTGGAGTCTAGCAGTGTTTCTTAAAGGAAGGAGGGGGGCACCTATTTAAAAGGCATATTGCTAGGATCCCTCTCCTGGACCTACTCTCCTAGAATTTCTGGGAATGGGGTCCATCTTTAAGTTCCCTAATGATTATTTGCATTAAATACAGAAAAGCACTCTTCTAGAAGGCTCTGAGTCACTCAGCAGCCTAGAACAATGACTTTCGTGTCCTTTGTTCATGTCCCTTGATAAGAAATGCATTTTACACGATGATTCATCAAACTCCCATAACTAAAACAACAGTTTCACAATACCTACCTTACTGAGTTCCGTGAACTCTGATATTTTCAGTTCTAATCCACCCTGTTTCGTTTTTGAAAAGTAGGTGAAACACACTCAATGATTTTAAACCCCCAGCCCACTGGAGCTTGAACCACTGAGGACTGAGATGTGTCTATTAATTCACAGACTCAAAACCTCTCTCTTGAATTCCTCTCCTTTGCCCGCTTACTCCTGAGGTTGCTTGCCTGTGAGGAAGGTTGGCGTTTGTCAGAGGCCCGCAATCCCACCGCTCTGTGAAGGGCGGGCCGCCTTGGTGGCCCTTGCCAACTCCACGTGGCTGCATCCGTCACCATGCAAGTACTAGGGAGCTCAACTCGAACTAAATAAAGGTTATAAAAACACAAGACTTTTTTTGTTCATGGAACCAGCACTGCAAGAGTAGCTTTAGTTCAGGTGCTTTTGATTCCAGACTCAGACAGTAGGAGCTGGATGCCCCGTGAGCCTGTCTCTTCTTGGACGGCTCCAAACATGACCGATCCGGCTCGCTCTTCACCGGGGCGGCAGGCCCGGCCACACACCGCCCAGTAGGGTTGCGGAGAAGGGACTCCAGCAGGCTGAGCATGCATCTCCGTTGGGCCGACTGCACAGCTGAGGATGGGGGAGAGATGATTTGCTAAAGAGAGTTCGAGATCCTGCTCTCAGGAGCCCAAGGAATGCATGGTGGGCAACAAATGCGGATGTGCTCTCTAGGCCACAGACACACACACACACCCCCGCCCCCCGGCTTCCTCTCTGCCTCCCGTTTTCTCGTTGGTGACAAGACTGTTCTTGCTGCTTTTCACTCCCATAGAAACCAGCCTATAGTCCTGAGGTAGCCGCCGGTCAAAACCAAGCTCAGACAGCCCTCAGTGAGGGCAATGACAATTTAAGTGATTAGAAAGAATGGATTCAAATTCACAACAGAAAAAGAACTGGTTTTTATTTTTATTTTTTTTCCTGGGGGAAAAAAAAACCCCTGGTTTTGAAATGAAGAGAGGAATTGGCTGGTCCAGGGTAGACCAAACTATGCCGCAAGTGTCCATCCTTGGCATGTGTCGTGGGCAAGCCTGGATTCCCTTCCCCGGTGCCCTTTAAATACACTACAGGCCTGAGCCTTTTCAGGATGCATCTGAGCTCAGTCAGTGCCTGAAAATACTGAGTGACCACTCACCAATGAAAAGTGATAGAAGTTTAAGTACAAAACTTAAATCTGATGAAGAATATTCTGCAGCCCTCTTGGTTACCCTTCATCGCTGCCTTATGTACTATTTGATACCTTCTCTTTCTCGGGCCTTCTGGCATGAAGCAGGACAGAAATATGTTCTCCTCGAGGGTCAGAAAGTGGACGATAGTTACTATAAATAATGTTGATCTCTTAAAATAGACTTTTTTTTACACTCTGGCATGGAGCAAGAATGGTGACCTTTAAACAATTCTTTTAATGATTCTGGCTTGTAGCCTACTTTGGAAATGGAAGAGTTTGATGTAAACAAGCATTTCATAGGTGAGAGACTGAATCTTACTTTTTCTTCCAATAAATGGTACCAGGTGCTCTGCTTTGTCACAGATCGCCCCCACGTTTTCTACGATACCTGTTTTATACACAGTACGGTGATCCTGAGTTGTGAATTCTGCCCTGGCAACTAGCGTGATGCGCATTTAGATTTTCTCTGTACTCATGTATTCTTAGAACATGCTTAGCCAAAACATTTTTTCATTGTGGCTTTTTTTTCCCTATAAAAAGGATACAAAATAAGGGCCCTAAGGTTTGTATTGTTCTAACTTGGTCTGTAATTTTGCATAAAACCTTTCAATTCTTCCTCATAAATTTATTCTTTTTTTTTAACAATATGCCCATTCATTTCTAATTTTCTAATTTCTATCTTTTGAAAGCTCTAGCATTTTAATTGCTTGTGGAAACTAATCAATCTCCTATCCTTGACAGTGATTTCATTAAGATCTGATTTTTTTTTTAATGAAGGTTTTCATATATATTATTATATTTTGGTCTATAGTGTGGCTTGATCTAAGAACCCAGTCTACCGTTGAGAATCTTAGTAAAAGAATTCCAGGAAATAATAACTTTGTCAAGGTAAGAGATGTCTTCAAAAGTATACTATAAGAATGCTTGTTTAAAAAAAAGGGTTTCGAGTTTTCACCTGAACGACTGTTCGGGCCCCACGTCCTATCACACAGTAGTTATTTGATACATTTTGTAGACTCTCCGCAGATAATTGAGGGCAACTCAAGTATTTGCCTTTCTGTCTTCTTGCCCTGTGGTAGATTGGAGGATTCATACTCCAAGGGTGATAGGCTGAAGGGGATCATAAAGTGTCCCAGTGACTTAGACCACACTTCCCAGGGTGTTCTTCTTCCTAGAATTCAACCATGCTTTCCAAATCTGTCCTTCTTGGTTTCTACTGTCTGTCAAAGAAAGTTCCGGATGCTTTGGAGTTTTTAGGCATCTGGATTCAGAGAGACAAAGTAAAAGTCACTCCAACTCCTTACTGAACTCCTCTTCCACTTTCTTCATATGAAGGAAGCTTATAACAGTTGCCTAAACTTCAGTCCATATATAGAGCTCTCTTCAGATAAATGAAGGGAGAGAGAATTTTTTGAAACCAGACAGGTATTTTTCTTAGCAAAGTCAAGGCCAACCTCTAGCCTGCAAAGGTAGTTCTGGGTTGTTTTTTTTGTTTTTTGGGTTTTTTTTTTTTTTTTTTTTTTGGTTTATCCCTTTTATATTTATTTGTCAGTGGGACTCTTAGGGCAGTGGTTCTTGGTTCTGAAACTAGCATTCAGATCCCATTAATTGTGGCAGTTGAACAAACACCATTTCCTCCCCTCACCCACCCAAATAACATAGTCCCGAATATGCCCTTACTCATTTCCTATGCTGTTCCTCTTTGTCACCCTGCCCATCCCTCACCCCCACTTCCAGTTACTTTCCTTCAAGGGATGCATGTTTTCCTCTTCACTGCCATTTTAGGCAACTTTTATACTTCCTACCCAAGTCACAACAATGAAATATTATGGACTACCTCTCTGTTGGCTTTGTGGGATGATCCTTGGTCCTTCAAAGAGAAATAACCCCCCAAATTATTTCCTTTCATTATTTTTGAGCATTGATTTTTTTTTTCTAGGAAAGCTGGAAAACCATGAGTTAAGAGTCTTAACTTACTGCGTGCATTAAAGTATTAAATGGATTGGTTTGAATTTTCTGTAGTTAGGTGATAAACGGGGAGACCAAGGATTAGGGGATAATTAGGGGCCCGATAGTTGCATTATTTTGATGTATGTATCTTCTTTACCACTTTCACTAGCCCTGATAAATAAATCTGGTATTTAATATACTAACAAAAATAGGAGTTGGACTGATCCATTGTAAAGGAATACTGATAAGCCAGTATGTCCATTGTATTTAGCCTTTATCCTTTATTCAGTCCACCGTCTCTCTGTTCAGTGTATTCGCTGGGTTAAGGCAACTACTTTCTTCTATAGAACAGCTCACTGTTGCTCTCATCCAGCATGTCCTTGAGCTCTACTTTGTTCTCTACTTACTTCATGTTATGTTATTTGAATATGTATATGTGTGTGTAAATATATATATTTGTTTATAATATATATTTTTTGCACACATAAGTATATTGTTGTCAAGTCTTCTATGTTTTAAAACAATTTTCTGGTACGGTCATTAGTTTATGATTTGATGTAGTCTCTGATTTTTAATAGTTTAAAATAGCAAAGCGAAAGCAGAGTTTTGGACTAGGTTCTGCATGTAGTACTCATCACAGAAGCTAACATCTACATGTTCACTATCTAGATTATAGGGTATTGTGTCATTTAATTTTCTCTTTACCTTGCAACGTGGATGCTCTTTGAACTGCAAACACATCACCCTGATCTTTGTTCGTGAGCATGCTTTCTCGTGCCACAAGATAGGAAAACTATTTCTATCCGTAATACCATGGGCTTGGCTTTAGCGCCATTGAATATTTTGTGATTGCTGAGTTTTTTGGGTTTGGTGTCTTATTTTAAACTGTTAGGCATTTAATTTGCTGGCTGAACTTCATACCTGTTTTTAGTCCAAGACAGGCCTTCCACTTAGCACTTACTTCAGTGCCGTGAAACTTCGTTGGCTCCTTGACAATGTGAGAAAAGTTCAAAAGGCTGTTGAAGAAGATAGAGCTCTTTTTGGGACCATTGATTCATGGCTTATTTGGGTATGTTTAAATATGATGCATGCATGGAGAAAGCTTTTCAGAAATTCTTTAGACCGTGTGTGTTCTGTTAAGAGTTCAGACATTTTAGTTGGCAAAATTGACATTTCAGCCTCCATTTAAGAGGCATTTTTCCTTACATCCTCCTCATTTTTTCTTGCTTTATTTCAGTAAAAATGGAGGATGATCACCAAAGACCTGTCTCATGTCTATTATCTTTAGAATAACTAATTTAGGTACTTAGTAATTACTAATTTAGGTAGTCTTTTTCTCTTGCCTGTCATATATTCTTTTCCACTGGTCATTTCTTTTTTTTTTTTTTCATTTTGGAGAGAGAGAGAGAGAGAGAGAGAGAGAGCAAGCATGTGCACTCACATGAGTGGAGGGAGGGACAGAGGAAGAGAGAGGGGGGGAGAATCTCCAGCAGGCCCCGTGCTCGGCACGGAGCCCGACACAGGGCTCGATCCCACAACTGTGAGATCATGACCTGAGCTGAAATCAAGAGTCAGACGCTCGACCTGCTGAGCCTCCCAGGCGCCCCTCCACTGGTTATTCTTCAAAGAAGCACCTAGTTAACATGATAAACATCTGTGTGACTTTTAGCGTTTGCTTTCAGCATTACACAGCTGTCCCTTATTTAAGCCATACTATAACAGATCATAGTGGAAATTTCACTGCCTAAGCTGAACACAGATGAGTAGAAACTAACATTTTAGACATTTCCCAGATTTATCTTACAAGTACATGTCCTCTCGCCCTTTCTCTCTTTGGTTCTCTGTTATTTTTTTTGTGGGCATTTCCAAATGTACCCCAAAGTAGAGGGAGTAGTGTGATGAACTCTGGGCCGTCTTGTTTCAGCTACACTCACATACTCTTTCTCCCCACAGATCATTTTAAAGCAAGTCCCACACATACGCTTTCATTTGTACCGACTTCAGTGTCAAAATCTTTTTCACCAGTCACGAGAGCTTCACAAGAATATTGTCCCTATTCTCATTGGCCACACCCACCGAGCAGATGTTCCAGAACCAGTCCCAGGAAACAGCGCCTTCTCTGCCCCTCCCCCTGCTTGGCCAGGGCCCACCGGTTTTCACCCCCGGCGCATTTGACATAGTTCTGACGATCAGTTGCCTGAAACCAGAGTAAGGCAGGCTGGGGCAACTGAGAGCTGCGGGAGACGAGGGGGCACATTTTGCTGCGGGGTCGAGGGGCACCCGCTCACAGGATGCCAAGTGGCCTTTTCTCCACTTCTGGTCCTGCCTCCCCGCTTATCGCTCACACCCAAAGAAAGCGGCACTCCTTTCAGCTCAGCTCTGAGGGTACTGACGCCAGAGACTTTAAACCTCTGCTTTTGGGATACATACTTGGGTCGGCACAGCCCAACTAGCATTGTTATTCTCAAAAAATAACACAGAGTTCTATAAGATCCTGAAGAGGCAGACATGTCAATATATTACATTTGACCAAATCTGATAAGACAACATTTTCCGAAGATAATAGATGAAAACAAAACTGGTTTTTTGTCTAACTCCCAATTGACTAGCACTGTGCTATTATGGTGGCCACTTAGCCATGCTTGGCCACTGAGAACTTCAGATGTGGCTAATCTGAATCAACAAGTGCTGTGTAACATATATATTGTATTTAAAAAGGTAAAATACTGGGGCACCTGGCTGGCTCAGTCACTAGAGTGTGAGACTTTTGAGATCTGGGGGTTGTGTGAGCCCCACCTTGGGCACAGAGATTACTTAAAAATAAAATCCAGTCGATAGGTAAAATGTCTCTGAAAGAATTTTTTATGTTAAAAGGATATTTTGGAGATGTTTGGGTTAAATAAAATATATGGTATCATTAAAATTAATTTCACTTGCTTCTCTATACTTTTTAAATGTAGCTACTCGAAAACGTAAAATTACGTATGTAGTTCCCATTGTATTTTTGTAAGACACTGCCGGAAACCTGAGCATTCAACAGTTGGAACATTCCATTCTCTCCTGCCTTCTGCACTCTGCTCCTGAGTACAGCCCTTGATGACTTGTAATTTAAATTGCAAATTAGTGCAGATTTAACATGTCCCTTTTATTCTGTCTAGAGTTTGACCGGAGGGGCCAACGGAGGTGTCCATTGTACGGATGTAACCAATGCAAGTAGGACAATGCTTTTCAACATTCATTCTCTGGAGTGGGATAAAGAGCTCTGCGAGTAAGTTGGGTTTTGCCCTAAGAAGCCCTTGCTAGATACATTACCTATTTATAACCTAAATCTTACTCTTTTCCGATGTCGGTGGAACACCAAACTTTGATTGTTGGTGCTTCAACACTCAGTGCGCAAGTCTCTACTGTGTATTCAAACATGAGCCTGTTGTTGCATCTGTAACAGACAGGCCAAATTAAGTGTCTTGATTAGGAAGATTAGGTTTCTTTAGAAAAGTACTTCGTGTGTTGTGTGCTTCTTACTTTTTATCAATTTGTTTGTATCAGGTTCAAATGTTAAATAGCCATACGTCCTGCTGGCTTATTATTTAACTCTGTACTCCATAACAGCCATTATCTGATAGTTATTTACATTTTTGCTTCTAAATACATATAAATGCTTCCAGATAGTTATTTAAAATAGCGTTAAATACCCAGTGTTTAATTGTTTTTCAGATTTTTTGAAATTCCAATGAAAGTTCTTCCAAATGTTCGGAGTTCTTCTGAGATCTATGGCTTAATGGTAAAAAAAAAAAAAAAAAGTTTTTTAAATTTCATTTTTTAAAAAGCTTTACTATTCAGAATTCAAAAGGCAGTTGTGTTACGTTTCCTAGTTTGAGAGTTGTGACTTTTCTGTAAGTGTTGGTAGCGTATAAAATGAGAATTTAGCACTGTTTAAATAGTTTAATAACTTAAAATTTTTTAGAAGCCTTCTTACCAGTTGATTTTACATTTTATAAACTTTAATTGGCTCTTCTTTTCTACTACTTTTAAAGTATTCTACTTTAAAGTATTACTGCAGCACTCTAACTACAGACGGTGACATGGTTTGAGCCGGTTTATTCTTTCAATTGAAAAAAACTGTTCAGTAGTTGTGGTGCTGGCTTATAATTTAGTGTTCTTTTTCCTGTTGAATTTCTTTTAATAGCCAAACCATGTTTTTTATATTAAGATTCTTTGTCAGCCCCCTTTAAAAAAAAAAAACTGTAGCAAAGAAACTGAAAGCAAAGGGTCTCTTTCTGACTTGTGATTGCTAATTAAGCAGGTTTCCATAATACACATTTTGCTGTCAATTTCACTGAAACCGAGAGAAAAAGTCGTTTTCACAAAAAGTGTGCTTATTATCACTGAGTATCTCTAATGACACATCAGGGATGAAAAACCTCCAGGAGGATTTGAACTGGTATTTGAGCACAAAAATCTAGAATTGATGATAAAAGTCAAAAATAGGTCTAAAATAAATTGCAAAAAATATTGTTTAGACATTTCATGACAAATATTAGAAACTCTCCTTATAGAGTTAATAAACATTGGGTTACATACTAAATGCTCTGGATAAAGCTTGAGCAGACTTCTTAAATATTTCATTTATAATAAAGCCTTCTAAGGTACCGTGGAGTTTTTTAAGGGAAGCATCGCTCATCTATACTGAAAGTGCTTCGATGATTTCATAGCTGTCTACATACTGACTTAGATCAGGGAAGAGAACTTATTCCTGAGAAACAGTTTTAGAGAACGGTTGAAAAAAAGCATTTACTGGCCTAGTTTTTTCTCTTGCATTTAAAATATTATGCTTCTGTCCCCCTTTTTCCCCCTTGCTGACTATAGAAAATCTCTCATAGCCTGGTGAGTAGGTCGCCCACCAATTATGCTACCCATTCATTTGGAAAAGATACAGTGCATTTCCATTTAGTTTTAGACAAACCGAAGTCGTTTACTAAACCGATTCTTCTAGAATCTCCTTGACCCTCCAAATTACTCTTAAGCTCTAGGCAAGCTTCAGGTTTCCTTTAAACTCACTCGTATCTGTTTGTTCTTAAGTTTCCCCTAAGACTGAAAGTGGTGTTTCAAAATAAACGACTAAGGTCATTTTCCCGAGTGAGAAATTCCGATGTTCCCTGTGACAAAGTACAGGTGTGATGTGCTTTGGGCTTTAGCACGACGGGAAAATGAGATGTGGTTTAAATGTCCTAACCGCCTGTCTTAAATGAAACTCATCCAGCCTTTCAGACTAGTTAGTTGGAAATGCACTGTCACTTTTTCTGCATGCTTCACCAGAGGCCATTCCTGGGAATCCCCCAGAGAGCCCTCCCTATGAAGGAAAAAAAACGCTTTATGTGCCTGAATGCACATTAGTAGATCCTGCTGGTGGTTTTTGATAATAGCTTCCGGTAGTATAAGCAAAGGCATCTTTTAGTATCTTAGTATATTAAGATATACAGCCTCTAGGTTTCCTACAGATTGACTCTGTTCTTCATGAAATTCGCCCTGTTGTCCAGGTCCAGATTTTCTAAGAATGTATACAGCATGTAAAAAGAGCAGGTCTTGAGTTAAGCAGAAAGTGTGAAAGAAGTAAAATGATATCCACCATCTAGAAGATGTTTTCTATTTTGTAAAGCATAAAAATAGATGCTCTTATTTCCTTACCACTGCAGCCGTGTGCGGTGGCTTCTGTTCTTACCCTCATTCAAACAGGTAGGAAAGCGTAAGCTCCCAGTGGCTGGGGGACTGGCTCACAGATGGCAGGCTAAGGGCTCAGTCCGTCCAAAGCTTTTGTTTGGCACCCTTCCTAGCGTGTCACACTTCTCCAAGGATCACGTTCCTTTCCCCTGGTTCCTTAACCAGCACAGATTGCTTTGTATTTGAATATTTTTTTGAATACGTTCTGTAAAATACACAGCCATTTAAATCGCATTCTTGTTCTAGAGTGCTGGCCATATTTGATCAAAATGAAAACCGCTCTTCGTGACCTACATCTAACTCTTGCCTATCTAAACTTGAAGAATGATGCCGGCTATATGAACAAATATTAGTCCCCAAATGCGCTCGTGTTTCTCACTTACCTGGAGTAGTTGGCGTAGGAAGGACGGTTGGTACAATCCAGCCCTTCCAAAATGAGAACGTTCCATACTGCTTTCATAGCGATTTATATGTTCATTTTAAAGGACGCTTTCCTTTTCCTTATTAACGGCAATAATAGCAAAGAGCTGTTGGACCTAGACTTTCTTGTTACCTAGATTCCATTTTGTAGATCAAGAAATTGAGGCAAAGAGAAGTCCCAGCGGCCCGCTCAGTGGCTTAACACTGACTAACCAAGAGTAGAACCCGCGTCTCCGGAGTCCGAGTCCAGCGTGTGGCATCCATTCTCCAATGCCATGTCTCTTCTTGTCATGCTAGAAATACATCTGGTGTCTGTCTCTGAGCCACATATGTAGTCGAACCACTTGCTTTGTGTTGTCTGCCCACATGCTCTGGCATGTTGCTATTCGTGTTCATTCCTGTTGCAGTTATGTTAGTAGAGACGATAGTTTGTGATTATTCATGATCCTTTTTTAAAATTTTATTAGAAAGCTGGGGCCTTGGAAGGTGTGCCAATATCTGGGGTAAGTGTCATCTTCCTGCTTCCTCCTCAACCTTAGTCCCCTTCCAGGTCGTGGGTTTCTTCCTATATCTGAATCAGCCTCCCCCTTCCTAAACTATGGAAAACAAGTAGAAGCCACAAAATTGGCTGATTCTTGCTCTTACGTGACACGGTAGGGGCCATTGAGAATCTTTTGACTAAATTCTACCTTTTCCTTCCCATACCTCCTATCTTACAGGGTTTTAAGAAATGGAAAAATGGGGGCACCTGGGTGGCTCAGTCGGTTAAGCGTCCAACTTCAGCTGAGGTCATCATGATCTCACAGTTCGTGGGTTCAAGCCCCGCTTTGGGCTCTGTGCTGACAGCATGGAGCCTGGAGCCTGCTTCAGATTCTGTGTCTCCCTCTCTTTCTGCCCCTCTGCCGCTCTCACTCTGTCTCTGTCTCAAAAAAAAATAAAATAAAATAAACACTTTTAAAAATTAACAAAAAGGAGGGGCACCTGGGTGGCTTAGTCGGTTAAGCGTCCGACTTTTGCTTAGGTCATGATCTCGCGGTTCGTGGGTTCGAGCCCCGCGTCGGGCTCTGTGCTGACCGCCAGCTCAGAGCCTGGAGCCTGCTTCAGAGTCTGTATCTCCCTCTGTCTCTGACCCTCCCCTGCTCACGCTGTCTCTCTCTCTCTCTCTCTCCTAGAAATAAATAAAAAACATTTAAAAAAAATTAACAAAAAGGAATGGAACAATGACCAAATAGAAGCAATGAAAAATCAAGACAATTAATTCCTTGATAAATAAAAAAGGAAAAATAAATCCTAGGCTGTTCTAAAAAGAAAATTAATAATATTGTCTTATTGTTCTTTATTGTCATTTATACTTGCAGTGTTTGGGGGACCAGTCTGCTGCATTGGTGGGACAAATGTGCTTCCAGGATGGACAAGCCAAAAATACGTGAGTTTAAGAAACAAATTAAAAAACCAATGGTGTTTTGTTTGTTTGTTTCTCTCTTTGACACTTTGAATGAGGAAAATCTGTTGAAGTTCATCAAGGCTGAAAATCAATAGCTTAAGAGTTCCCTTAAGATTTTGCCATTTGGCGGGTGCCTGGGTGGCTCAGTCGGTTGAGTATCTGGCTTTGGCTCAGATCATGATCTCATGGTTCATGGGTTCCAGCATCGCATCCGGTTCTGTGCTGAACGCTTGCTCGGAGCCTGGAACCTCCTTCAGATTCTGTGTCTCTTCTCTCTGCACCTCCTCCTCTCGCACTCTGTCTCTCAAAAATAAATAAATGTAAAAAAAGTAATTTAAGAAAAAGCTTCTGCCATTTGGTCGTCTTTATCTCCTTCATATAAAATACATTATACCATATGTAAGCACACTGGTAAGGCTTGTAAAGACCTTAATTTATAAAGTTGAATACGTTTTCCATCCAGAAACTAAGTTTTAGTTTAAAGTATTCATGGTGGGGAGTAGAGGAGGACAGAGCAGAGGGGGAGACTGCATCATGATTTAAACTATATTTTTTAGGGGCACCTGGCTGTCTCACTCGGTGGAGTATGTGACTCTTGATCTCTGGGTCATGAGTTCGAGCCCCGCATTGGGTGTAGAGAGTACTTTAAAATTTTTTTTTAAATAAACGGTATTTTTCAACATACCGTTCCTATCTTAGACTTTCTCACTATAAGTATAAAGTTAGATTTTTGTGGGATTTTCAGTGCTGTTTTCCTGGCATTGTGTTTTCACCCCACTTCATTACTTGGGAGTTTCTCCTTCAACAGAAAGCGGAAGCGATGATGGAAGTCGAGATTTGGTGCATTTTTTTCCTAACTTTGTCTCCTTACCACTCATTCGTGGGGAGTCTGTATAAGGTTTCTCACAGTTTCAGATGAGAAAATAGATGCTCAGGAGTGGTTAAGCTAGTACGTGAAAGAAACTGCCTCTGCCCCCAGATTGATCGGATTCGACTTAGCGGGGGCTCTTAGCCTCTCTGCGTGTTACTGCACCGCACGTAGAAACGATTGCTGTAGACCCAGCAGGAGACTCTGTACAGTGAATTCTTCTTTTCTAGAGAATTTCCTGATTGTCTCAACAATGTTTATCTCAGTGGTTATGTTCTTCTTCTGTGAATAATGGAATCTCTAACATTTTAAATTAAATATTTGGTCGCCTAGCGGGGTCAGCAGTCCCCATGTGAGAGTGTGACATTATTTGTGTGAGAGTTTTTCTCGGGGGGGGGGGGGGGGGGAGAGGAGATACGAAAAATCTTTGCGGGTCCTGGTGTCCTGAGGGTATGATCAAGAGAGCTTGGGTGAGCGTGGGCCTGGAAATAACACTGTGCATTCTCGGTTCCAGGCTGCTGTATCCAGAACCCAGAGCAATGATAGAAAACTAGGCTCTTTCACCCCCACCTTCCCCCCCTGCCAGGCACGGTAATGCTCGTAAATCTGATGCACTCTATCAGGTACCTAACCCGGTGTAGAGCACGTGGGAGGCACCCGAGAAAACTGTCTGCTTTTCCTCCTCTCTACTCCCTTCCCACATCAGCCTTCATCAGCCAAGTCGTGAACTGATGAATTGAAGTGCAGGAGGGCTGACCGAGTTCCTCTACAGCCACTGCAGGCTGGAGGCGGGAAAGAGCGTATTGTCCGATCTCTGCGCTCGTAGTTCTCTTCCCGAGGGGAAAGAACACAGATACATAGTTCATCGTATTACAGGTCAGAGCTCCTGTACCGCAAGAAACTTCGAAAGCCTGCTGTTGGGTTTCAAAGGAAGGGAAGACAAATCACAAAAGATTATGTTAATACTGAGGTGTTTTGAAGAATGAGCTATATTGGCAAGTGCACAGAACACTGAAGAAAGAGGCAAAGAGCGAAATGGAAGCCTTGGTTTAGAGGAGGTAGTGAACATTCAGGTGGGGCAGTGGTGGGAAATGTCGTGACACTCTAACTTTGAGACTGAGGAGTTTTTCCCTGATGAGGCAGTGGGATACTTCTGAAGGTTTATGAGCTGGATTTCAGAGTGACTAGAGCCATTCACTAATACCATCAAAGTTCTTGACCGAAGTGAGGAGACACTAAAGGTGAAGAGACCATAAAGGCGTCCTGATAAAGAAAGTAAGGGCAAAAAAGGATGGCGACAGAGAGGGAGGCTGCAGGCGAATATCTTTGGCACTGTGCAAGGACAAGAGACAGGAAATAGGCATGGGGTCTAGTCACTTGGGCCCAGTGGGTAGGCTGAGCCAAAGTAAGGAGCAGGTCTGAATAGCATACTTTCAGTTTGGGACATGGCTGTGGTACTGGTGGGCTGTACATTGCACACACTTGTAAATATGCAATGAGTTCAGTAATAGAGATTTTAAATTTCCCTTATTCAGAGGCAGTTTTTGAAGCAGTAGAACTAGGTGTCCCACGAAAAAGCATACAGGTAGAGGAGGTCCTGAGGACAAGTAAGAGACACAGTATGGGACATTCATAGAAATGGAGCGCAATCATTCATTAATAAGGAAATCCGGGGTAGAGACGTTAAGAGGGAGGCTTGGTCAGCCGTACAAAATGCTACGAAAAGGTCACGGAGACTGAGGATGAGAAGTGACATTTGTACGTAGAAAGTGGGTCTTCAGTGGTGACTTTTAAGCACGAAGCTTCAGTAGAACGCTCACGATGAAAGCCAGGTTGCACAGTGCCAAAAGAGATGTGGGGAGGTAGAAAATAGGGACAGCCGGACAGAATGTACTTTGCAAAAATGACCATCCAGAAATGGTGAGCGAAGTAGGCTGTTTGTTAATTAACAAGATCGTGGCAAGTTTGGGGCATTTTGTTTGTTTGTGTTTTGAAGCTAGAGCAAGGCCAGAGAATGTTTCTTTGGAGCCTGAGTAGAGAGCAGATGGGACTCGTAAAATGAATGAGAGATAAGTGATGGGCAGAACGAAGTCCTGAAAGTTGGAGATAGTGGGATCAAGAACCGAGTCAGTCTTTTCAGACCTCAGCAGGGAGCAAATAACAGCCGTCTCAGACCTCAGTGGAAAGCCCATCTCTGTTTTGATGTGGAGGAACAGATTATGGGTGATTGTAATTTTTCTTTCAGCTTTTCCATATTTTCTATTCTTTCATGAATGAACAGGGATTATTTGAACATTCAACTTTGCTTTTCAGGACAGAAACCTAAGACAGATGCCCTTTCTCCCCAGAGGCATTAAGTAGTCTGAAGGAGGCCTTTCACTCCGCTCCTCCTGGGCACCATCTTTGAGAGGGCACCCTCCTCTGTGAGGGACAGCAGGCAGCCTTTACCATCACAGAGGTCAGAAAAGTCAGACCTCTTTCTAGGATGTTCAAACACAGTACCATCTTGAGAAAGGATAGGTCTACCATATAAATGCTGAAAGCTCCATATATGTTTAATGACTGGGAAGAAAAAATAAAATTTAAGAGAAAAATAATTGCCTGTGTACTGCTTTGGAAGCAGTGGCCTCTATGTAGCAAGAGTCTCTTCATACACTGATGATGTTCCTTAATTACTTACTAAGTATACTAACTTAAAATTCAGTTTTATTAAGCGCCTTGAACCTTTGCGGCATTTTGGTACTTCAAGATTTGTACACTACTGTCTGGTATACTGAGTGTTTGTATGGGGGCCAAATTGGTACAGATTTCTCCTTTAAAAAGCATGAAACCAGTCATTAACTTACATTTTTAAGAATATTTGTTAAAGGAGATTAAGTTAAAATATATAGCTTTTTCAGCATTGTGGAAGCAAATTATTATTGCCTGTACCTAGTGTTAGTTGACTGGCATCTTTAAAAATGTAGATATCTTTTGGGACGCCTCACTTGGTAGAGTGCGTGACTCTTGATCTTGGGGCTGTGAGTTCGAGCTCCATGTTGAATGTAGAGATTACTTAAAAATAAAATTTTTTAAAAATTTTATGTAAAAAAGTATTTTAATGTTTGTTTATTTTAGGGAGAGAGAGAGGGAGACTGTGAGTGAGGGAGGGGCAGAGAGAGCAGAAACACAGAATCTGAAGCAGACTCCAGGCTCTGAGCTGTCAGCACAGAGCCCATTGTGGGGCTTAAACCCATGAACCGTGAGATCGTGACCTGAGCTGAAGTCGGACGCTTAACTGACTGAGCCGCCCAGGCGCCCCTAAAAATTTTTTTATTTTAGAGAGAATGCAGGAGTGGGGGAGAGGGGCAGAGGGACAGAGAAAATCTTAACCAGGCTCCACGATCGGTGTGAATCCCAGCGCAGGGCTCTATAGATCCTGACCTGAGCTGAAATCAAGAGTCAGATGCTGAACTGACTGAGCCATCCCAGGTGCCCCAATAAAATCGTTTTTTACAAAATGTAGATATTCATTAATCACGTGCTCCCTGAATGTGTTCGCTGTGAATGTACAGGCAGAGGATATATTTGAGTGAAAAGAGATAGAAGATCTTGGGTTAATTCCTGTTCGAGACAGTGATGCCTGGAAAAATGTTTTTTGGAAAAAATTGCCCTCGGTTTCTATTTGCTCCACACAACAGACGCAGCTGTTAAGGTCTGCTGACTTAGTGCTGACTGGTAGTAGCTTCTGCTGGGATCCCTCTGCCCGCCCCTGACCTCCATACTCCCCCTTCTCCCACCTGCTGGAATGTCCCAAGAGCAGCCAGGCCCTGCTGCCCCTGGGGAGAGAACCCCAGGCTTGGGCGGGACTGTCGGTAGAGAGCCGGGGTTGACAGTCACAGCCACCTGTTTCCCTGTGACCCCTACCGGTATCAGTTTGGATTATTCCTCTCCCTGGCGCGAGTCATAGCCACTCACTCGGGTCCAGTGCCACACCTGTCACAGAGTCCAAAGCTTATACTAATAAGGCTGCCATAAAGTAAATTCCTTTTCTCCACGTCAGCGGCGTTCCATTCTGGCTCCATCTCTCCCGCCTGTTTAGAATGCCCTGTCCTGCAGAGGACACGTGTGCCGAGGTCCGGCTAAGCTTCCCCGCACCCTGGACCTGGCCCCCCCTCCCTGCCAGGAGATAGCGCTGTTTCTCACGTCCTGACTGTACAGTGGCGGAGCTAAGCAGCCAGCTTAGGGAAGCGCTGCCTTCTGCGTGGGTTAGTAGCGATGTAACTGTGACCGCACATAGAATTTGTTGGAACTGGGTGATATTTTATAAACACAGTCCTGGGCCAAGACTTAAGTACTAAATACCATGCTTGCATTTTTCCATTAGGGTCTCGCTAAGTACATTTTCTTCTTATCTTTAAAACATTATTCCAGAAGGAGTATGTAATGCTTGTTAACTTTTGGAACTTTTCTAAAACTTGAATGACTTTTATCGTGCTGAGCTAAATGTTGTTTTAAATGATTTGTATTTTTGTTTCATGATTTATTTTTAATAAAATTGTCACACTGTTCCTTCTTCCCCTGACTGTAGGTATGGGACAGGCTGCTTCTTACTGTGTAATACAGGCCGTAAGGTTGGTTTTTTCCAATTAAAAGATTGCTGACAGTCTTCTTTAACTTCATGTAAATAGTGCTTGAGCATAATTTGCTATTAAGTTGCTTAGGATTCTGCAGATTTTATTTAATCTTTATGAGGGTTTAATTTAGAGCTCAATAAAAATGATGACAATCACTAAATTTAAGTGGCTCTAGTAAGGATCATTTCAGGTTCTTTGAATTTTATATGTGTGTCTTTAATTGCTCGTGGTATAGCTACACTCGGACCTTGTCAGATTCTTAATGCAAATCTAATCTGGAGCAAGGGGTAGACTTTCTATACTGTTTCAAGTGTCCTGCCCTTAATACTGGTAATTTTTTTTTTTTTTTACAAATAGTTTATTGTCATGTTGGTTTCCATATAACACCCAGTGCTCATCCCCACAGGTGCCCTCCTCCATGCCCATCTCCCCCCTCCCCTCCCACCCATCAGTCCTCAGTTTGTTCTCCGCATTCAAGAGTCTCTCATGGTTTGCCTCTCTCCCCCTTCCCCACTATTTCCCCCCTTCTTCTCCCCCACAGTCCTCCTTTAAGTTCCTCCTAATCCTCCTATCCGTGCAAACATATGATACCTGTCCTTCTCTGCCCGACTTATTTCTCTCAGCATAACACCCTCAAGGTCCATCCATGTTGCTCCACATGGCCAGATTTCTCTTTCTCACTGCCATGGAGTATTCCATTGCATAGATGAACCACATCGTCTTGATCCATTCATCCGTGGATGGACACTTAGGCTCTTTCCATGTTTTGGCTATTGTTGAGAGTGCTGCTATGAACAATACTGGTAATTTTAACTGTTAAGATTTATTTTTGTATTTGTTACATTATTTATTGAATTATTTCGTACCTGGTTCATCTTAGCTTTTAAAAATATTCTTCTGCCACCCTTTAACTGCCTGGCCACTGAAGTCTTTTTCTGTGTCCTGCAGTGTGTGTTTTCTGAGCACGGCCTTCTGACCACAGTGGCTTACAAGCTGGGCCGAGACAAACCGGTGTATTATGCGTTGGAAGTAAGTACGTCCCCATCAGTGTGCGTAACACGGCGAACGACAAAGCCAGTGAAAGTCACAGTGCTTTCTAACACCTTTTCTGGTAAATCTTCATCGATAAGACTGAAAAACTCACTTTCTTTCTGGGCATTTGGTTGGGTGGAAGGAACCCGGGAGTGAGCTGGGGACGCGGCTCCAAGGAGACCCAGGAGATCAGGGCTCCAGAGTCTCTCGCCAGTCCCTGGAGGCGCCTGGTAGCCGATTGGCACAGCGGAAGAACCTCTGTCTGGGGCGTTTAGCGCGGGTGTTCACTTGCTCCCCGTGATTTCTGTCCACTGGAAAATGCCGTGGTTTTTGTAACTACAGTGTCCCACTGATCCAAAGAGCATCTCTGGGGCCAGACGCAGATGAATTCCCTTCGTGGGTCTCCCCATAAAAATAAATGTTGCCTCACATTTTGATGTGGGAAAGAAAGTGAGGAGATATGTGCCATTTTTCAGTGGAAGCATTTGTTTCGGTCACATTTGTAAATTCTAGTAGGACTGTATCGGTCTAAGTGTGTAGGGCATGGTGAGTTTATATTAGGAACATTAGTAACTCATAGATAAGGTCAAAGAAGCAGTACTCTTGTTATAAAATCAGATACATTCCTTTTTATTAAAAGATTTATTTATTTTTAAATATTTATTTTCTGGAGAGTGCAAGTGGGGGAGAGGCAGAGAAAGGGGAACAAAGGATCCGAAGTGGGCTCTGTGCTGACAGGCTAACCACAGCGAGCCTGACACAGGGCTCGAACTCACCAACTGTGAGACCATGACCTGAGCTGAAGTTGGATGCTCAACCGACTGAGCCACTCGGGGGCCCCTAAAGATTTTATTTTTTAAGTACTCTCTGCACCCAATGTGGGGCTCGAACTCACACCCCCAAAGTCAAGTCACATGTTCTGCAGACTGAGCCAGCCAGGCGCCCCACATTTTTTTTTTTCTTTTTGAGTATAGTTGACCCACAATGTTACATTACTTTCAGGTGTACAGCTTAGTGAGTTAACAAGCTTATATATTATACTATGTTCACCACAAGGAGTAGCTCCTATCTACCCTATACATCACTATCACACACAGTTTCATTAACTGTATTTCTTATGCTGTGCCTGTTATTCCTGAGATTTATCCATTCCATAACTGGAAGCCTGTGTCTCCTTTGCCCCTTCACCCATTTTGCCCACCCTCTCCTGTTAGATATATTTCACAAAACGTTCCTTTACAATCCAGTTTATTTATTTTTTTTCCTTAAATTGTTTATTGTCAAGTTGGTTTCCATGCAACACCCAGTGCTCATCCCAACAGGTGCCCTCCTCCATGCCCATCACCCCCCTTCCCCTCTCCCCCACCCCCATCAGCCCTCAATTTGTTCTCAGCATTTAAGAGTCTCTCATGGTTTGCCTCTCTCCCTCTCCCCCACTATTTTTCCCCTTCACCTCCCCCATGGTCCTCCATTAAGTTCCTCCTAATCACCTATACATGCAAACATATGGTATCTGTCCTTCTCTGCCTGACTTATTTCGCTCAGCATAACACCCTCAAGGTCCATCCATGTTGCTACACATGGCCAGATTTCATTCTTTCTCATACAATCCATTTTAAATGGCTCCCTTGTAATGTACAAATATACGATTGATCTGAAGACTTACTGAGGCTTCTTTCCTAAAGGATCTGATGATAATTTGGTCCCAAGTGTTAGACTTCTGTTTCTAGTTCAAATATTATATTAGTTGCTGTGCCTAGAGCACAAAGATTTTTCTGTTTTTTTCTTGCCCCTCCCTACATAAGCACTGTACTCTCTCCCCCAACTCCTTTTCTATGAATAACAGACACATTTGGGAATAACAACAGTATCCTATCATTTCTCAGAAGTTAAATTCCTGCAAGCCCTGTTCTGCTCTGTTTCCCCCTGTGAAATGTGCTTGTTAGTACAGCGCTGGGCACATCGGATATATACCATCTGATAAGTGTGACCTTATAGCAATTTAGTAACCTGAGCAGCTTAAAGAGTCTTTTTTCCTTATACTGGAGACAGTCGTTTAGAATTATTGATGTTTGCGGCGCCTGGGTGGCTCAGTCATTTAAGCATCCAACTTCAGCTCAGGTTACAATCTCACAGTTCGTGGGTTCAAGCCCCGCGTCGGGCTCTGTGCTGACAGCTCAGAGCCTGGAGTCTGTTTCAGATTCTGGGTCTCCCTGTCTCTCTGACCCTCCCCTGTGCACTCTGTCTCTCTCTCTCTCTCAGAAATAAGAAAAAAAAATAGAATTATTGATGCCTTAGACCTGGAAAGGGACTCTGGGATAGGGCTTACCTGGTTTTAACTTCCCTCCCAATATGAAGAGTTTTCTCTTATTTCCTTCACCAATAGCCTTCCAACTTCTGTTTGAAGATAGCACCCACAAGTGCTTCTTATTAGCACCGCTACCACTAGACCTAGGTCAGCCGTCAAGAGCATTCAAACTCTAGCAGGTAGCTGTCAGTTTTTCTGGGTCTTCTTGCTCCAGGATAAACTCCCCCGGTGTCCTGATGTCATACAGTTTCTGGATGCTTTCTAGTTCTGGACTCCCTTCATTAGATGCATTCCAATTTGTCAGAATCTTCCACAATGGAATAGAATATTCTACATGTAATCTGACCTGTACTCACTAGTGTGATTTGTTCCTCTCTGACCATAAACACAGCTTCCGCTACTGTAACCTGAGAGTTCATTCATTTAGTCTAATACCCATCATATCATTGGCTCTGGGAGCAGATGTTAAAATATCTGGCCCTTTCTCAAATGACTCATTATCAAGCCAAGTCCTCTCCATTCTGTCTTTGTGCAGATCTTTCTTTTTCCTTATGTAATCTCTACACAGAACGCGAGACTTGAACTCAGACCCTAAGATCTAGTCACGTGCTCTAATGACTGAGCCGGCCAGGCATCTGTACAGATCTTTTGCTAATCCGAATTCAGGTCTTTGCTTCTTCCTGTTTCGTGATAGTGATTTCAGCCTGTTGACAGTGTGGATTCTTTTTTCACTCTTTGTTGTTTTTCCAGTTTTGCCTCATCTGGAGACTTAAAAGGCACATGCTTTATGATTTTGTTTCAATTCATGTAGTTTTTTTAAAGATTCATAGGATTTTAAAGCTGAGAGGGATAGTGGACCAGATGAAAACAGGCCTCTCTACCTCCCTCACAAGGAATTTGATAGTAGGAAGTAAAATTGGAGTCACTTGGCCAAGGTAACTTTTGAAAGCTAGTAAGTAGCAGATCCAGGGTGTAAGTTTAGGTTATTGGACATCAAAATCTGGACACCTGGGCCACCCATTGTGCCATCTCCTGTCTCCTGAGTCCACTGTTCTTTTCACTGCATCTCAGATAGGTCACTTCTTTTATCTCCTTACCTAGCAGCCTGAGCCACAACATACATACTTACACACACATGTTAACTGTAGTAGATAGGATTTTTTTTTCTGTATCTTCTAAGTTTCTTTTCAGTTAACAGACATGTAAAAAATTGAACCACACAAAAAGGGGGGCAAAGGAGAAAGTTACATTGGTAAATGTAAATTCCTGCTGATTCCACGTGGTCACACCACTTCCATTTTTTTAAGTGCTTACAGAGTATATATTTGACAATCATTGCTTTAATTGGACAGATTGTTGTTAGGCTTGGCAGTCTGACTTATTAAAATCTAACTTTGCGGGGCGCCTGGGTGGCTTAGTCGGTTAAGCGTCCGACTTTCGCTTAGGTCATGATCTCACGGTTCGTGGGTTCGAGCCCCGCGTCGGGCTCTGTGCTGACTGCCAGCTCAGAGCCTGGAGCCTGTTTCAGTCTGTGACTCCCTCTCTCTCTCTGACCCTCCCCTGCTCACTCTCTCTCTCTAGAAATTAAAAAAAAAAAAAAAAACCTTAAAAAAAAAAATCTAACTTTGCATTTTTTTGAAAACTGAAATTGTAACTGTGTATCTCAAGTCTTTCAGTCTTCCACTCTCCCTCTGCTGATTTGGAGGCAGCATAATGCGTTTCTTTGCGCTATTGTTGTTTGTTGTTTCATTTCTTTTGAAATGAAATTTTTGAAGTTTGAAATGAAACTTTTTTTTAATTTTTTTATTTTTTATTTTTGAGGAGAGACAGAGCGCAAGCAGGGGAGGGACAGAGAGAGAGGGAGACAGAGGATCTGACGCAGGCTCTGATGCGGGACTCAAACTTGACCTGAGTCAAAGTCAAACGCTTAACTGACTGAGCCATCCAGGTGCCCCAGCGCCTTTCAATTTTTAAGATATTATATAACTATATATTTTCCTAACCATGTTTATAGTTGTTTAATATTTATTTAAACATCCTACCCATGATGATGACCTCGAATGCTTTTTTTTTCTGTCACCTCCAACTGCAATCATGTCATTGAGCTTAATAAAGTTTTCGTTTCCTCTTTTTCTTAAACATGGAGGAATAAGTTCTGTTTTCTTTCCAGTCAATTGTATATCATACTTATTGGCTTCTTTTATTATTTTCTGTGCCCAGTGTCATTTGTTTGGGTGAATCATGGCCCTACCCCCATTTTTCCCTGCAGAGGGCCATCCTTTCATAGTTCTTACTCAGAATCTGGGGGGATAAGCCTACACCTTTTAGATTTGTCTTCATTTTTTTTTTAATGTTTATTTATTTTCAAGAGAGCGAGTGTGGGCACAAGCGGTGGGGGGCAGAGAGAGAAAGGACAGAGGATCTGAAGCAGGCTTTGTGCTGACAGGCCGGTGCGGAGCTCAAACCCATGAACCGCTAGATCAAGACCTGAGCTGAAGTCAGACACTTACCTGAGCGAGCCACCCAGGTGCTCCGTCTTTATATATATATTTTTAATGTTTATTTTGAGCGAGAGAGAAAAAGTGTGAGTGGGAAAGGGTGAAGAGAGAGAATCTGAAGCAAGCTCCATGCCCTCGGGCCATTTCTGATGCTAATGAGAGACCTTTGATCTCTGTGTGGTTCCTCTTCTAGATAATCTGGCTTATTTTTGGAGAGTTTTTAACATCTTATCATTGAAGTTCTGCAGTTTTCCTGTGATGTGCCTGGGTTTGGATTGGGTTTTACTGATCCTGTGAGATAAATTGGATACAAGCCTGTCTTCAGGTCTGGGAAATCTTTAGCAGTTATCTCTTTGAACACTGCTCCCCTAGTGTGGCGCCATCCTCTTCTGCGATTCGTCTCGAATGGGTACCGGAACGCTTCGCCCTAGCCTCCGTGTCTCTGACCTGCTCTTTTATATAGTTTTCATCCCTTTGCTTCTGTGCGCTGCACCTCCAGTGAGTGAGTTACTCACTCTCTACCTTGCATTCCAGATTCTCTCTTTAAAACAAAACAAAACAAAACCTTTTTTTAATTGTGAAATATGAAACAGAAAGATACATAAAATACCAATGTACAGCTTGACAAATGATAAAAAGAAGACCCAGGTCGGGAGACAGAGCGCTGCCCCCACCAGGAACCCCTGGGCGCCCCTCCCCCACGGCCCCTCCCTCTCCCGTAGGGTAACCAGTGCCCTGACTTCCATTAGAGTCACGTCCTTACTTTTCTTTAGAGTTCCAACACTTAACATGTGCAACCTTGAACACCAGAGTTGAGTTTTGCGTGTTTTTAATACTTTATATATTAAAAAATATAAAGGAGAAGTGAGAGAGACCGAGTCATGCAGTATGTATTCTTTGATGTGGCTTCTTTCATTCAATATCACATCTGTGAGGTTTATCTGTGTGGTTAGATAGAGCTGTGATGTCATTCCTTTTTATTACCATATGAAAATGCCACAGTTTAGTATTTATCCAACTGTCACTGACCTTTTACTTTTTTTCTGTTTTCATCTATGATGAAAAATGCTGCTCTGAGCATTTGTGTATACATCTCTGTGTACATCTTTCTGTAGGCATAGAATCTGTAAGCAGTAGATTATGAGTATCTTCCCTCTGAGAAGCTAACACAAACTAGTTTTCACGCAGAGGCAGCAAGTTACATGGCCATGGGCAGTTTATGGGAACGCTGTCTCTTCATCTTCCATTTGTTCTAGACTTGATCCCACCTATTACATTCTCTCTTTTTAAAATTTCTTTATTGTTTATTTTTGAGAGAGACAGAGTGTGAATAGGGGAGGGGCAGAGAGAGGGAGACACAGAATCCAAAGCAGGTTCCAGGCTCCGAGCTGTCAGCACAGAGCCTGATGCAGACCTCAAACCCATGAACTATGAGAGCATGACCTGAGCCAAAACCAAGAGCCTGACTCTTAACCGACCGAGCCACCCACGCACCCCCCTCCAGGATTTTTAACTGGTCATTATTCATATCCACCTGATTTTGTTTTGCTTCTCTTTTCTTTTGATTCATAATTTAATGGCTGTTTTTTGAAATGGAAATCATGCCTTAATTTATGTCTTTGAATACTTTCATCATTTATTCTAAAGTCTTTGTCAGACTGGAGTGAATTCTTTTCCAGCTCTTGGGAGTGTTGTTTGCTGGTTTTTTTTTTTTTTTAATTTTTTAATGTTTTACTTATTTCTGAGAGAGAGAGAGAGAGAGAGACAGCATGAGCAGGGGAGGGTCAGAGAGAGAGAGGGAGATACAGAATCTGAAGCAGGCTCCAGGCTCTGAGCTGTCAACACAGAGCCCGACGCGGGGCTTGAACCCATGAACCACAAGATCATGACCTGAGCCGAAGTCGGGCGCATAACCGACTGAGCCACCCAGGCGCCCCTGCTGGTTTCTTGATAATAGATTTCTTCCTGTGTCTTGGGACTTTTACTTCCAGTCTCATGTATTAAAGCCACAGCCTTTGTCGGCACCGAGTTCTCCCTGCACAAGCAGGAGAGCGCCACCTAGCCTCTGGCATCAGGCACTGAAGCCGATGCTATCCCTTGTGTCACACAGCCATTTGGGACCCCTCTCCTCTGGAAGAGCTGGTCCCGGCCACCATTCCCGCCTTGTGACACATACAGAAAAACTAAGCAGAACCTTGCGGTCTCAAGCCCCGCTCAGTCGGGCGTTTCTGTTTCTGTCCGCGTCCACCGCGCTCTGCATTTGAGTCAGCACATGCTGTTTTGGTGTTCCCTTTTTATATTTTGCCCTGTTATCCTGTGTCTAGAACAGAGAGGGGATTTTTTTAAAGTGCAAACTCACCACTTCCAATGTGGACGTCACCAAGGGAATTCTTTTTCTTTTTCTCTGCTCCCTGGCATGTGATGCAGCTACGCCTGACGTGTTACCATCTCTCTTCTGATTATCCTTATGGGTGAAAAGGAATCGGGGCACGTGATCCTTGAGTTCTCAGACTTTCAACTCCTATTAAATTGCATAAATGTGTCCCACTCTTTCACTAGAACACTTTCCTTTGTTTTTTAAGATTTTTATTTATTTGTTTTAATTTTTTTAATGTTTATTATTGAGACAGAGAGAAACAGAGCGTGAGCAGGGGAGGGTCAGAGAGAGAGGGGGACACAGAATCTGAAGCAGGCTCCAGGCTCTAAGGTGTCAGCACAGAGCCTGATGCGAGGCTCGAACCCACGAACTGAGATCATGACCTGAGCCGAAATTGGGCACTTAACCGGCTGAGCCACCCGAGCGCCCCGAAGATTTTTTATTTTTAAGCAATCTCTACACCCAACGTGGGGCTTGAACTCTACAACCCCCAGATCAAGAGTCCCACACCGTACCCGCTGAGCCAGCCAGGCGCCCCCACTAGAACATTTTTCTTAGTGGTGGGAGAAGTTGAAGGAAACTAGAGCAGTCGTGCCGTACCGCCCTCTGCCATCTGCTAATAGGACACCACCTTCCTTAAGCCATGCTTCTCCCTTCTCTTGTTTACCTTTTCCAAGTGTTATTTCACAAAACAAAAATCCTTTTTGGGGGCCTTGAATATTTCTGAAGTTGACTTTGCTGAGGCTCTGAGACTTCCGTGTTCTGTACTGTCACTAGGATGCCACTTCGCTTAGGCCGCAGTGCCTGTCTGGCTCCCCGTCTCTTGAGCGGGCTGACACGTAGGAGATACTTAATAAATACTGTTTAAATACCAAATCTGAGACCATTTTTCTCCATTTAAATATGAGCTGTGGGGGACCTGGGTAGCTTGGTCAGTTGAATGTCCCAACTCTTGATTTCGGCTCAGGTCATGATGTCACGGTCATGGGATCGAGCCCCATATTGGGCTCCATGTGGAGCATGGAAGTTCTCTATCTCTCCCTCTGCCCCTCCCTGTGCTTTCTCAAAATAAGTAAGTAAACCTTTAAAAAAAATAAATATGAGCTTCCAAAAAGGCTTCTCTATATCCCCTTGGTTTCTTTTAATGTCCCCGTCCCATCTCCTTGGTATAATTTATGATCATAGTATTGAGATTTCTTTTTGAGTTTTTCTTCCTTCTTAAGCCAGATACTCAGTTGTTGTCATAAGCCTATGTTATTAGTCATCTATTTCTGTAGAACAGTTTTATCACAAATGTAAGTGGCTTACAACCACACGCATTTGTCTCACAAGGCTACAGTCTTGTAAACGCTGTGGTCTCATCCAACACTCCATCTCCTTCCGGGCCCACTCACTCAGATTACCAGCCGAATCCAGGTCCTGTGGTTGTAGGGCTGAGGGCTTCAGTTTCTTGGTAGCTGTCAGCCAGAGGCTGCCCTCAGCTCTTAGAGGCTGCCTGCATTTTCTTCTTGCAGGAAGACCCAACAAAGGACCCCCTCTGCTTCCTTAGGGCCAGCAAGAAAGGGAGAGAGTCCAGAAAATAGCCCTGATGATCTTATTTGGCTTAATCACATATGCTTCGTCACATGCACACCATCACCTTGGACACGCACTATTGGTCAGAAGCACATCCTAAGCCCCAGCGTGCTCAAGGAGCGAGGATGGCGCGCGAGCGTGACCTCCAGGAGGCAGGGACTGAGGCGGCCACCTTAATCAGGAGTCTCTGCCACAGCCTCTAAACGTTGTTTATGGACTTGAATAGTGTACTTTCTTGGGAAGTGTACTTTCTGAACTGTAAATGCTTTTTATCTTAATTCCACAACCTGTTACTGAAGTATTAAGAATGTAGATCACGTTTTTAAAATAACATTCCCCCAATTTAACTCTAGGTTCCCGTTCTCTCTTCTGTGCAATTAAAAATGCTATGGACTTAGATTTTGCATTTGTAACCTTATATACATTAGTACATTATAAATCATGTGTAGAGGTACCTGTTACCGTTGCATACAGAGCACTGTTTACCGTGCCTGATGGGTGATTTTAAGCAATTTATGGATAATCTTAATTTTACACAATTTTTCTCCATGCCCTCTGATTTAAGCCATAGCTGCCTGACACCCTGAAGGGAGGCCTTTATACAGATGCTTGGCTATGCAGTTCATGGTGAGGAGCTCTTGAGAAGTATATTTGTCTGCTATTAATTTTTTTAACTTTAATTCTTTTTGTTTTTCTTAGTACACGTGAGCTGCGTAGAGGGACGAAAGGAGCTGGAGAGAGAGGGGGCGAGAGAGAGAGAGAGACGGAATCTTAAGCAGGCCCCACACTCAGTACGGAAGCCTGATGCAGGCCTCAATCCCATGACCTTGGGATCATGACCTGAGCCAAAATTAGGAGTCAGATGGTCAGCTGACTGGCCACCCAGGCGCCTCTACTCCATTATTTTTAAATCCCTCTTCCTGTAGTCTGTTTCTTAAACTTCCAGTTGCCAGGCTATTTGTCTGTCTAGTTTTTGAATGGTTTATTCCTCCTGTCCTGTTCACCATTTATTTTTCTTTATACCTTCTTATCTCTGTTATGTCTTTCTTAGGGTACAGCTGTTTGGCTTGCGTGCACCTTTCCCATAGGTCGTGTGTTAGGGTGAGTTCATATCTGTAGATGATGCACTGAGATATTGGATCTGTATATTTTTTTTTTATATATATTTTTTTTTATTTATTTCTAGGAGAGAGAGAGAGACAGTGTGAGCAGGGGAGGGTCAGAGAGAGAGGGAGTCACAGACTGAAACAGGCTCCAGGCTCCGAGCTGGCAGTCAGCACAGAGCCCGACGTGGGGCTCGAACCCACGAACCGTGAGATCATGACCTAAGTGAAAGTCGGACGCTTAACCGACTAAGCCACCCAGGCGCCCCTGGATCTGTATATTTAAGATCTGAGTGACCATAACTTATTTGATAGCAAGTCGACAGTCACCCATCTATCAAAGTAGCTTTGTGGCCCTGTGCTCTTTTCTGCCCATCTTGGAAGCATTATACCGTCTTCAATTTTATCCCCTGCCTCCAAATTCCGAAGACCACATCTTTTGTAAACTTAGAGGTTTCTCTCACTTTTTATTGATTTCTTAGAAGGCCAACTAATACCATGTGTTATATCCTGGTACCAAAATTATACTCTTCTTTCAGATAAATGTTTTTAACCTACCTTTTATTTTTTTTTCTTAGAGTGCGTTTCTTTTTCACTTACAGCTAAACACTCCTGTACATTCCTGATGATCAGATTTAAATTAATTTTCTTCTTCACTTTGATAGTGGCTTTGTATTTTTTTTCTTTTGTTTCAATCTAAATAATGCCCTCTGGTTCACAACCAATTACTTTTCGTGAAAACTTTGATATTCCTTTTCCTAAAACCATACTGCTTCCTCTCAAAAAAAAAATATCTAAGCCTGTAACATCCTGCCTTTTCCATGGAAGTGAGCTACATCAGCATTTGGATACCCAAAGTATGAAGTTCCACTAATAGCCTCAAAACCATTCCACTAGACTTGTAGCACAGCAGTTGTTTAAAGTTCATAGTTTATTCATAAAAGTATTAAAAATATATGCATTTTTTGGTTAGATACGGTGTATGGCCAATGTCTTTTGAGAGTATAAGGAAGACCTTGTTTTTTCCGTTAGGTGTGGAATTGTGCTGTCCAGTATGGTGGCAGCCACTAGGAACGTGTGGCCACAGAGCACTTGAAATGTAGCCAGTCCAAATTGAGATGTGGTGTAAGTGTAGAATATATACCTGACTTCATAGACCTCGTGCAAAAAAAAAAAAAATCAAATACCTCAACAATTTTTATACTGATTACACGTTGCAATCATAATATTTTAATATATTGGGTTAAATATATTATAATTAATTTAACCCCTTTCATTTTATTTTTTAATATGGTAACTACAAATTTAAATTATATATGTGGCTCACATTGTATTTCTACAGTACAGCACTGGTCTGGAAAATCTTACACATTTACTTGTCTTTAGCAACTACTATCCCTGAATTTTTTGCTTCCGAAGGAAATTTGAGAGTAAAATTCCAGTCTCTCTGAGCAAAAAAATTTACTTAGTTTTCCTTGATGGTTCCACTAGGGACCTAAATATATAACATATCAAAGTTAGAAGTATATCAAAATCATTTCCAGAGGGAAACAGTGGGTTAGAGTCTTGCCTACCTTGGTATATGTTGAATTTTTTCCCCGTTTTCAAAACCTGGTTAAATTTGCACAGCGATGTCAAATCGCTTCCTCAATAATTTTTTATAGTTACAAAGCCAGTGTATAAAGAAGACAGTTGCATTGTTCTGCAGTTTTGCAGGGTCATATAGTGACTTGTTCTCATAGAAGCTAAGAATGACAGAATGAATCAACATATTCTACAGCTAGTTCGTTTACATCCTGGAAATTGACAGCAAGACAGGGTGACCATTTGTAATCCACCTAACTGAGCTGGAGACCAGGAGGTAGGGAACAGATAAAAACATTCTGCTTCCTGCACTTAATATCACCTGATGTTTGGGTTTGGGGTAACTCTGTGGAAGTAATTTACATTAATATTCTGTATGAAATGAAACATCAGAACCAAAGAACTTTATTTTGGAATTCCTAATGGTTTGTGCTGGTAATTTCTTTTGCTCCTCAAGATCTGTTTACAATAGCTTTATTGAGATATAATTCGCCTACCACATGACTCACCCTTTTAAAGTATACAGTTCAGTGGTTTTCGGTACATTCATGCGACCATCGCCACAATCCAACATTAGAACCTTTTCCTCACCCCAAAGAATAACCCCATGACCCCAGCCCTCAGCACCCACTCATCTACTCTTTGCCTCTTTGGATTTGCTTATTCTGGACATTTCATAAAAATGGAATCAAACACTTTATGGTCTTTTGTGACTGGCTCCTTTCGCTTAGCATAATCGTTTCGAGCTTCGTGATGTAGTTAGCAGAACCTCATTCCTTCTTGTGTGAGCAAATAATATTCCCTTGTACAGATACATTGTATTTTATTTGTCCATTCATCAGTTGGTGGGATTTGGATTATGCTTTTTTAACACATAAACACCTGGTGAAGGTACTATTTACATTCGGTACTAACCTTCTGCATTCTCCTTTTAGCCTCATAGTAGTTTAAGTAGGTGTTGTTAGAGTCGCCATCATATTTTAGGAGACGGAATGGAGGCTCACTAAGCCTAATTTGCTTCAGATCGCATGGCAGTTAAGAACTAGAACTTGGGGGGCGCCTGGGTGGCTTAGTCGGTTAAGCGTCCGCCTTTCGCTTAGGTCATGATCTCGCGGTTCGTGGGTTCGAGCCCCGCGTCGGGCTCTGTGCTGACTGCCAGCTCAGAGCCTGGAGCCTTTTTCGGTCTGTGACTCCCTCTCTCTCTGACCCTCTCCTGCTCATGCTGTCTTTCTCTCTCTCTCCTAGAAATAATTAAAACATTAAAAAAAAAAAAAAAAAAAAAAAAAAAAAAAAAAAAAAAAAAAAAGGAACTAGAACTTGGACCCACAGCCTGTTCTTCTGGCTCCAAACTATGTGATTTCTTCCTTGTTGCCACAGCCCCATCTCCCTCTGGTGCTCCTGCCTTAGTGGTTTTGTTGAATAATTACTTTGTAGTTAGTTTCTTTGCTAACTTTGTTATTGCTTGATTTAATACACTGTTACATACAGCACATGGACTTGAAAAACCCTTTTAATGTGGCCTCTCCTGATAACTCGATAAGGCGGGAATGTTTTCTGGGTGACACTATACCTCGTAGTTTAGCAACAATACATAGAACAACAGAGTGTACAGGCCCAAGGGTGTGCTCGAGGGCTCCGTTCTTTTCCCTAGCTCATGAAAAACGTCTGTAATGACCTATATAAAACCATGTTTGCATTATTAGAGCTAGTTTATGATATTTGTAAAAGCCCTGATGTGGAAACTTTTAAATTGTATCCGTCTTGTAGTGTTATACATAGAGAAATGCTTAATACAATCTTTTTTTGAGTGAAAATATAAATTCTCTCTTGGATTCCTTTTCTTTCACAGGGTTCGGTAGCTATAGCTGGTGCTGTTATTCGCTGGCTAAGAGATAATCTTGGAATTATAAAGAGCTCAGAGGAAATCGGTGAGTATGTTCTAACAAAGGGTTAGAATATAAATAATGAAAATTTTTACCTTTGCTTTCTGTCAGTACTTGTGCTTTGAGCCCTATGTGACATAAAATTAAATGGATTCCTACTATGAGGTTGATTTATACCTAAAAGGCTATTTGATGAAGATTTATAAAACAACAGATTGACATAAATAGTGGCGGTTATTCATAAACTGGCAAGGTAGGGCATAAAAATTACCCAAGTGTAAAACTCAACAGCAAAGATGGCCAGAGTCTGCAGGTAGAGTGGTCCAGTTACATTTATCTGATGAGAAGGTGCTTTACCTCTTACTTAGGTCACAGTGAGCGCTAAAGACTCCAGCACCCATCACTTAAGCAGTGATATGGCAGTTTTCCATCTACAGATAATTATTTGATCTCATTTCCCTGCTCTTTCATCTACTTGTTCACTTCAGCCTGAAGGGGAGACCATCAGAAACATTGTGGACTGGGGGCGCCTGGGTGGCTTAGTCTGTTGAGCTTCCACCTTTCGCTTAGGTCATGATCTCACGGTTCATGGGTTCGAGCCCCGCGTCGGGCTCTGTGCTGACTGCCAGCTCGGAGCCTGGAGCCTGTTTCAGTCTGTGACTCCCTCTCTCTCTGACCCTCCCCTGCTCACGCTGTCTCTCTCTCTCCTAGAAATAAATAAAAAAACATTTTAAAAAATGAAAAAAAAAAAAAAAAGAAACATTGTGGACTGGGGATGCCCTGGAGGCCACTTTTTCATCTCCTAGTCAACAACCTTAAAAGTAGTAGAAATGAGTTACAATTCCGTAATGAACGCAGTCCAGTCCCTTTACTTCCCGCCTGGTCGGTCGTGCTGTCGTGGAGGTATTCCGCGTGGGGCAATTGATTCTCCTTGCTTAGTGCTACGGTTAGGAACATGGGGCTCCAGGGGCGCCTGGGTGGCTCAGTCGGTTAAGCGTCCAACTTCGGCTCAGGTCATGATCTCATAGTTCATGGGTTCGAGCCCCGCGTCAGGCTCTGTGCTGACAGCCAGCTCAGAGCCTGGAGCTTCTTCAGATTCTGTGTCTCCCTCTCTCTCTCTCTGACCCTCCCCTGTTCACCCTCTCGCTTTCTCTCTCCCTCTCAGAAATAAGTAAAACATTAAACAAAAAAAAAAAAAAAAAAAAAAAAGGAACATGGGGCTCCACCAGTGAATAAGAAATCAAAAGCCCTAACCTATTTTTTTTTCTGCAGCTGTGTTTATTGAGTAAAATAATAGAATATAGTGGAGTGATTTTTGTTTCTCTCTCTTTTTTTAATGTTAGAAAAACTTGCTAAAGAAGTAGGCACTTCTTATGGCTGCTATTTCGTCCCTGCATTTTCCGGGCTGTACGCACCTTACTGGGAGCCCAGTGCCAGAGGGTAAGAACTGCATACGAGGTAATGCTTTTGTGGGTCTTGATTTATTTACTAAAGTCGCTAATGACTTCTTAGTTCCTAGTTTCCTATCTATTTTCAAATGATTTTAAAGTGTCGAGGAAACCTCGTCTTGTTTGGAGAGCATAACTTCAGAACCTTTAAATCTCAAGAAGTTACAAGTCATCTGACAATAAGGCCCTGCCTGTCATGTCCACGTTCGTGTCAGTGTTGTGATGGTTTATCTTCAAGGCATCTGTAAGTTATGCACAAGGGACATCGTCCAGATGAATTCTGATTTGGTGTTACGTTATTGTCATCTGTTCATTTGGATCCTGGACTTTTTCCTGTGTGCCTGCAGGATTCCGGACTGAATGGCTTTTCCAAGCTGCTTCTCGTTTATGTCCAGTTTTTTTTTTTTCATGTGCATTTTTCCCCCTGAACATCTGTATCTCCCAAGGTCAGCCTTTCCATATTCAGGACATTTCAGATTGATGACTCGTTTACTCCACTCTAATCGTACAGATCTTTTTTTTTAATCTTACAATTCTTTGTGTGTGTTTTTAGGATCATCTGTGGGCTCACTCAGTTCACCAATAAATGCCATATTGCTTTCGCTGCATTAGAAGCTGTTTGTTTCCAAACCCGGGAGGTAATAATATGGGCCTTTCTCTTGTGCTTGATGTGCTTTTATCACTTTTAAACAAATTGTATATTAATGCTGAACATTTATTAAATATATTATAAGTACCCAGGCGCGCCTGGGTGGCTCACTGGTTAAGCATATGACTCTTGATTTCTGCTCAGGGCATGATCTCATGTTTTGGTGAGTTTGAGCTGCACGTCGGGCTCTGCGCTGACCCTGAAGAGTCTGCTCAAGATTCTCTCTCTCTCTCTCTCTCTGCTCCTCCCCTGCTCACAGATGTTTTCCTCTTTTTCTTAGCTATCATTTCCTTTTTAAAAAATGTTATTATTATTTTTGAGAGAGAGAGAGTGTGTGCATGCAAGTCGGGGAGGGGCAGAGACAGAGGGAGACAGAGGATCCAAAGCAGGATCTCCACTGACAGCAGAGAGCCCGATACGGGACTTGAACAACTGAGCTACCCAGGCACCCTGTTGTCATGACCTTCTGAGTTCCTGTTATCCGCCGGGTGCCCAGTGTTTTATACTTGGGGGGATGCTAAGTGGTCCATGTTGGTCAAAGGAAATGAATAGCACAAACAGAGGCATCGATGCAGGAAACTAGGGTATAAAATTAGGGTGTTTGGCGTGCCCGGCTCTAGGGGTGAGGGCAGAGGTGTAGTGAGAGAAAAGATTGGTGTGTCTGGATCAAGGAAGGTTTGGAAGACCAGAATAAGAAATCTAAATTTTCTTTTTACTTACATATAGTATATACAGTGCGCTCTTGGTTTTGAGGGTAGATTCCCATGATTCATCACCTACATACAGCACCCCGTGCTCATCTCAACAAGTCCCCCCCTCAGTGCCCATGAGCCATTTTCCCCTCTCCCCCGCCCCCTACCATCCACCCTCAGCTTGTTTTCTGTATTTAAGAGTCTCTTATGGTTTGCCTCCCTCCCTCTCTGTTTGAAACTATTTTTTCCCCTTCTGTTCCCCCATGGTCTTCTGTTCAGTGTCTCAATTTCCACATATGAGTGAAAACGCATGATATCTGTCCTTCTCTGACGGGAAATCTAAATTTTATTCTGTAGACTTTGGGAAGCTCTTGAGCAGAAGACTGCCATTTGCAGAGATGTCACTATGAAGTAGGAGTGTAATTATGTTCTCTGCATTGGTTTCTTCAAGATTTTGGATGCCATGAACCGTGACTGTGGAATTCCGCTCAGTCATTTGCAGGTCGACGGAGGAATGACCAACAACAAAATTCTTATGCAGCTACAAGCAGACATTCTGTATATCCCAGTAGGTCAGTAAGCTTTCGTTCCTTTAAATTCCAAAAGTAATATTTCTTTTGGAAGAAGTGGGTTTTTGGCATATGTAGCTGCAGAGATGTTGCTGAAAGCTGTTGGTGTTGCCCTCCTCCCCCAGTGAAGCCCTCGATGCCAGAAACGACCGCCCTGGGAGCCGCCATGGCAGCAGGGGCTGCAGAAGGGGTCGGTGTTTGGAGTCTCGAGCCTGAGGATTTGTCAGCGGTTACGATGGAGCGGTTTGAACCCCAGATCAATGCTGAGGGTATGTTTACAAAATGAAAATTTAGGGGCACTTGGCTGGCTCAGGCAGTAGAGCGTGCCACTCTTGCTCTTGCGGTCGTGAATTTGAGCTCCCACGTTGGCTGTAGAGATTACTTAAAAATAATTTTTTTTAAAGAATGAAAATTTAATGGTATACTGTGGAGAGGACCTCAGTGAGAGTTTGCCTTTCTGTTTAGTTGTGAGTTAAGACATTAAGTAAAATAGCAAATGCTTCTGTTTTTAGATTGCCAACAAGCATATTGGGGTACACTGAGTATGAGAGGAAAGGTTCCTTATATTTTTAAAATGTTTATTTATTTACTTTGAGATAGAGAGGGGGGCAGGGAGGGGGAGAATCCTAAGCAGGCTCCATGCTTAATGTGGGACCTGTCCCGGGGCTCAATCTCCCAAACCATGAGATCATGACCTGAGCCAAAATCAAGAGTCAGACGCTCAACTGACTGAGCCACCCTAGCACCTCAGAAGTTTCTTATATTTAAAAAAAACCTTCCAAACCCCCCCTTTTTTTTTTTTACCATTCACTTCTACTTAGAATCTTTTCATGCAGAAGGATAACAGTAGCCGCACTATCGCTTTTAACTTGATAACCCCCTTTTTTGAAAGTAAGGGAGATCGATCAGCCACTGCACTGGTCATCTTTGGTGCCAGTGGCCTAGTTTTAGGACCTGATTAGCTGGGCTAAGGGACATTCTGGTAACTGTTAAGCACAGCGGGTAGCCATTTTGCTGACAAAAGCAGCAAAAATGTAAAGACGTGAGCCTTAAATACCTAAATACCTGATTCACTCTCCTAACAAACTAAGCTCTGACCGACACCTTTATAAACATATAGTGGTGCATCTCTTAACTTGAAATAAGTGTGAGCATAAAAATAAGGTTTTCTATACATTGTGATAGGGTGCTCTCCCTAAGGAAAGAAAAAAAAATTCTCAAGGCACCCTGGTTATACATGTACGTGACAGAGTCCCCCAAGACCTGGTAACGTGAGCCCACTTCATCAGACGGCATGTTTGTGTGCTTCCGTATATGGGAGACAAATAAGTAAAAAACTATGCCACATGGCATTTGGGCTCAGTTCTTCAGGTGCAAACCCAACCGAGCAGTGCTGGCATGAATAAAGGTGCTTCCTAGAAAGAAAAGCCTCAGTGTCACGACTCTGTGCGATAATCCTGCTACAATATTGAATTTGGGTTTATAAGTTTTTTAAAAACTTACGTGTAAACTAGCATCCAAGTGGCTTTTACACTACTGGGAAATAAGCTTCCAAATGCATTTGTGTTTAATTTTCTGGAAGACTAAGCCAGCGCTTCTTAATTTTATTCCTTCCCACAGACAAGAAAAATGGATTGTAACACTAATAATTTCATAGTAACACTAATAATTTTACAGTCAGAGAGTATAGCATGTAACTTGATGTAGAAATGTGTTTCAAGATCTGATATTCTGTCTTTAAGTAATTTTTAACTTTTAAACTTGCATGAAGTGTGGAGTTCAAAAAATACTTCTAAAAAAAAATCAGTTTTTTAATAAACCATCTTCAGAGTGAGTGTATGGTCTCTAGATGCTAATCCCGCTCTTGAGCAAGGAAGTTTTGTACAAAGAGTTTTCAAAACTCTTTACTGAGGAGAGCCTTTTTCACTGTTTTTTAAGGCCTTAGCCCAGAGTCAGTCAGTTACGCCAGCTGTTCTTCCCTTCGCCAGCCCTACTCCTCTCCCCCCAACGCACAACGGGTGTGCGCGCGTGCGCACACACGTGCATGATGGCCATCTCCATATAAACAGTTCATTCTCCAGAAAACTTTTTTTTTTAGAGTTGAATACAGGCCAGAAATTGTCCCGACGTGGGGATACAGAGCTGAACAAGACCAAGTCTTCGCCCTTCAGGGGACTCCTGTATCTTGGGAGAGGGAGACAAAGCCATGACAGTTGACTGTGGTAGCTGACAGCCTGAGGTGTGAAGGACTGTGGGAAGACAGGAGGGGCATAGCAGGGTCCTGGAAAGCTTTCTGAAACAAGTGATACTTGAGCAGTGTCACAGGTGCTGTGGGAAGGCTGAGCGGCCTGACAGGGACATCTTCATGCCTGGTCCCTGTTGTTAGAAGTGTGGTATGGGTGGACACACCGGCAGCCATTTTTGTTTAGACCTCTGGATTTCCTTCTTAAAGAAATCCTGTCTCACAGAAATGCAATTTGAATCTTGTGAGAAATCAATACTTGTTCAGTCCTTCAGCAAAACCAAAAATAATTCTCCTTCTAGTCTTTCCATATTACAGTCTACCCTGTATTTCAGATCTCCCCACCGCACCCCCCCAAAAAAGAGAAACGACATCAAATAGTATTTTCCTTTCCAATTCATCACTACTTATTTGTGAGTGGCCTGGTCCTCACAGGTAGGCTGTGTCCCAGTCTCCCTTTACCTGTACACCATGCTCAATTGCCCCTTCACCTTCCAAGCAGGTGTGTCTCTGAGTCCCTGGCCGTTGCCAGCACCCGTACTCTCCCCAGTCTGAGTTCTGGTAAAGCCCCATGCAAGGGGCTTACTTTAATACGTGTAACAAGTTTGTTCAAAATGCTGAGTGAACATAAGTATGGTGTGTAGAATATCTCAGTAAACTAGTTTTCAAACGTATGTTTTTCCCACCTTCTATTTCTAGAAAGTGAAATTCGTTACTCTACCTGGAAGAAAGCTGTGATGAAGTCAGTGGGTTGGGTTACAACTCAGTCTTCAGAAAGTGGTAAAAATGTTTTTATTATTCTTGCCGCTTTGCCTTAGTATGTTAAATAGCTTATTTAAGTGTGTAACCATTTACACTTAGTAAGGCTGCTATGAAGAAAAGCAGTGTCTTCTGTCCAGAGCTTCTAACATTTTGAGAACAGTTTAAAAATGTAGGTTATCAGGTTGATATATACGTACCTAATTCTTTCCCGCCCTTTTTTCCTTATTAAGTGTATTCCTGGTACTTCAGTGGATAACTTAGTTTTCTAAAAGAAAAATTATTTCTTCTCAATGAAAAAGAAAATCAGCTAGATTCTTCTTTTTATTTTATTTTTTTCACTTAGTGTCTTCTTTTACCTTTTTGGGGGGCTGTCTTCATGACCTGAACCAACCAAAACTTGTATCAATTTCTCAGTCTATTTCACTACTTCCTAGGCTGATTCCAAGTTCTTAGTGAATGTACATTGGCTCAGAGAGGAAGAAACATACCAAACAGTAAATTAGAAGTGTCCTAATAGATTGGGAAATGCTCTTGGCAGAAAATAGAGGACCAGTTTTTTCAATCACTTAAGTAGGCAGGTGTTGGGCTTAAGTAAACCACTTACTTGTAAACAGCATTAAGCTGACGTTACTATGTACTTGATAATTAAAGAGACTCAAACACGCCTTTAATATGCCATAGTATTTAATCTCTCTGCTAAATGCCAGATTGAGAACATAATGAATAGAATGATGTCCAATAATATACTGAAGCATATACTTGGTTAGAGAGAGAAGAGTTTATAAATGAACTATTACCTGCCTTCTCTCCCCAAAAGTGAGTGTAGAACCACTTCCAATGTATCTGGCTTTTCGGAGGTGCTTGCTGGAACCGTCTCTCACCACAGGTCACTGCGATCTGTACTTCCCGTCCTGGGCACTCCCACCTGAAGCTTTTGGTTTTTGTCCTAAATAAGCTTCATATCCTTTTTCAGTCTTTTGTTCTTAGCCACACTTTCCTTTCCAAGATGGTGGGAAATCTTTCCTTACTATGCCTTTTGCAATTTTGACACCTTTTAAAATTAACCCCCTCAGTCACAAGTGCTTTTCTAGCACAGTGCTAACTGCTGTGCAAGATACAACAGACATGCGCCCTGATTTATTTTATTTCCTACTTGTCCTTAGTCAGTGGCTAAGGAAAAGTTGAGTCCTATGATTTCTTTGAGTCTTTGGATTTTATTTTATTTTTTAATGTTTATTTATTTTTGAGAGAGAGCGAGAGAGAGAGAGGGAGACACAGAATGTGAAGCAGGCTCCAGGTTCTGAGCTGTCAGCACAGAGCCCAATGTGGGGCCCAAACTCACACACCGTGAGATCATGACTCATAAACCCATAAAACCCATGAACCCATAAACCATGAAATCATAACCTGAGCCGAAGCCAGACATTTAATGGACTGAGCCACCTAGGTGTCCCTGGTTGTTTGTTTTGGTTTTTTTTTTTTTTAAATAGCACAATCATCCCTCTGTCCCTCCCCACACAACAGGGAGACATACACATACACACACACTTCTCCTTAGTAGTAGCTGAAGATGAAATTTTAACTGCAAAATTCCCACAAAACCAGTTGATCATTTTCACTTTGCATACCTTAGTGTCAGTAAATTTAAAATGAAAGAAAAGGCTGATGAAAGAAAATTACATGGTTTCTTTAGTTCTGCTATCAGCATTGATGATAAAAGTAATTTGATTTTTTTGGAGAGTTTTAGATTTTTCACTTTTTTTTTGTTCCAGTTAGACCACAGTGATTTTAAGCCAGAGTTTGGAAAGGTTTTATAGTAGATTTATGAAGAACACTCTAATGTATGTAATATGTTGAGTCTTTAAGCTGTATATTAAATCAGAATAATGATATTCAATCAATGACATGCTAATTGTATTTCTTTAAGCAATATAAGCTATGTAAGTATATATCAATAAGCTGTACAATAGTAACAGTACTGATAGAAACCTGTTTTAGGGGCGCCTGGGTGGCTTAGTTGGTTAAGCGTCCGACTTTCGCTTGGGTCATGATCTCGCGGTTCGTGGGTTCGAGCCCCGCGTCGGGCTCTGTGCTGACTGCCAGCTCAGAGCCTGGAGCCCATTTCAGAGTCTGTGTCTCCCTCTCTCTCTGACCCTCCCCTGCTCACGCTGTCTCTCTCTCTCTCCTAGAAATAAATAAAAAATATTTAAAAAAAAAAAAAAGAAACCTGTTTTAATATCTTGAAAGGATACTAGAATTGCTACCTGGTCTCTTATTCTCTTTAAGTTGCTTTCATTTATGAAAAAAATAGTATGTTCTCTTAATTTCTAATGCAGTTTGCCACTTTTGAAGAAGTATTAGTTTCTTATTTCTAGCCATATTTGAATATATTCTAAACAATTTTTAACATACATTTGTATGTGTTTAAAATGTAGAAGTGATTGGAAATGTGATACTTCTTGGAGAGAGCTTATCATAAGTGATAAGCTTGGCTTTGCACTCCAAATTTGCACTCCAGACAGACCGAAACAACATTTTAGAAACAGGTCACATTGGTTTAAATGTGTTTAAATGTGCACAGCTATCAAATAACCAGTGTGTGTTTGGAGATATATATCAATCACCAAAAAGGATATATTTTCATTAAATCAGTGCCACCTAAATTGGTAAGGACTTGTGAGCGCAGGGCCTTCTTCGCAAGCTAGAACTCACTGTAGCCATAACGGGAAATCAGTTCTCAGAACTTAGTGTATGCAAGTAACAAAACCAAAAAAGAAAAGAAAAAAAAAAAAAAAACACCTAGCATAACTGATGGCTTGCTCTAAAAGAATTAGAATATATGATCCCTTTCCTAAAATCAGATTAAAATGTGGTCTCCACAAATGTGGAAGCAAAAAGAAACTTTGTTTTTATCTGAAAAATAACATAAGCAATGGTAAAAGGAAGAAAAATGGTTTATATCCCTACCTTCTAAGGACAAAGAAATACAAGATGAAGGGAAAGAACCCTTTCCCAAAAAGGCAAAGAAATGCCGATCCAGTGGTTGTATATTCTTAACACTTGGAGGTTAATTTTGAATATGCTTTTTTTTTATAAAGAGCATTAAATATTATAGATACATAATTTTTAAATTCAAGAAAATTTTATGTGTATAAAGAATATTCTTTAACGGAAGGGATTTTGACAGAATTCAGGTTAAGAAATATCAAAACAACCATATTCTCAGGCAATTTTTTAATTTTTATTTTAAGTTTATTTATTTATTTTGAGAGAAAGCACACGTGAGTATAGCGGAGGGGCAGAGGGAGAGACAGTCCCGAGCAGGCTCTGTGCTGTGCAAAGCCAGACATGGGGTTGGATCCCATGAACCGGGAGATCATGACCTGAGCCAAAATCAAGAGTCAGACACTTAAACTAGTCAGCCACCCAGGCATCCACAGACAGTTTTATTAATTTATTTTTTTTTAATTTTTTAAGTTTATTTATTTTGAGAGAGAGAGAGACAGCATGAGTAGGGGAGGGACAGAGAGGGAGGGAGGGGAAGAGCTAGAATCTCAAGCAGGCTCCACACCATCAGCGCACAGCCCGATGTGGGGCTCCAACTCGTGAGACCGCGAGATCATGGATTGAGCGGAAACCAAGAGCCAGATGCTTAACCAGCTGAGACTCCCAGGTGCCCCAGCAGTGTTTTTAAATGTAGAATCACAGGGCACCTGGCTGGCTCAGTCGGTAGAGCTTGTGACTCTTGATCTTGGGGTCATGAGTTTGAGCCCCATGTTGGGGGGAGAGTTTACTATAGAAAGATAGATCAATAGATAGATTGATTGGTTCATACAATTTAGTGTATAATTACAGTACTATTATTAGCTACATTTCCTTACACAGCAAATTCTATTTATTAAAACAAAAACCCACCAAATCTTATTCCTGAAATATTTACTACACTCTATGTTATCTAACTTGGATTAAAATAAAATAAAATAAAATAAAATAAAATAAAATAAAATAAAATAAAATAGAAAACAAAACGAATATTTTAGCAAAAATAGGGTTTGAGGTTCATTTTCACCAGAGCAATATCACTCTTCTCAAGTAGCTACGGGATCTCTAATTTGACTCGTGGGGGAATTGGATTGCGCAATTGGTATCTCCAGGGGAAGACGCAAGAAATCTAAATTCAACAGCCTCCCAAAAAGCTCTCCTTCGCCTCTCTTTGGCTTTGCCAGTGGAAGGCTTATGTGGGTCTATATGGATTATGTTCTTGGCTCCTTGTGGCATGCTATCTGTTTGTTAACTGTCATAAGCCTTCTATATTGATTATGTTTTTGATTTAAAGTAATAACTATTTGCTAGCTTTTACGAATATACTATTTTTATAACTTGTTTTGTTTTGCTGCCATGTGATTCTTAACACAAATATTGTAATTATGTGTCTCTCTTTTGGTTTGCTTGACTGGAATCCCCTTCTACTTGGATGACCACAGGTGACCCTAGTATCTTCTGTAGTCTACCCTTGGGCTTTTTTATAGTGAGTAGCATGGTAATGTTAATCGGAGCAAGGTACATCTCAGGTCAGTTGCTCTTTAAATTAGACAATTTTATTAGTTAGCGCTAATGTATTTGTGTATAACTCAGCAGCACATGTTCAGTGTTTTTCATTCTCCCTATGCTTAGGAACCTGGAAAATCCATGAAAGGTCTAATTAGTTAGACCACTTAATCTTTGGGGCAGTCAGAAGTGAGGACTGTGACCCTGCCTAATTCTCTTACTTTTAGTAAATGACCATTTCTTTGGGGGGCTACCTTCTGTGGCAGCTGCAGCACTAAGCTGGCGTGAAAGTAGTCTTGAGAATGCTTACAGGGGCAAACTTTCCAGACTGACAGATGACCCCTAAAGTATACTTCTGACATTCATTGCATTGGCTTTCAAACGTCCAGAAGTTTGTCACGCCTCAGAAAGTTTGCCCTGCAAGTCTTAATATTTCAGTTCTGGTAAGAGTTTCAGCCAGAATACGTCTGAGCAGAGCCTCTGGAAAACTCTAGAACTGGGGAAACCCAATAGTCACTTTTATTTTAGTTGAAAGACTGTATTTTGTGAACTGCAGTTTTAAAAATTATTGCTAAAATAAATCGGAGTTGAAATTAAAACCGAATTATTTTTTGCACGTTAACTTCAGAATATTCTTATAAACGTAAAATTTTTCAGCACGTTGTAAAATCCATTGCATAACCTGTGTTAATTTGAATGTAATAATCATTTTTGGAAGCTGTTCCTGATGGTAGCTTGATTTTTCTTCAAGTTAAGGGCTTAAATGGCAATGACTTTTTCCATATGTTACCAAGAAAGTAAAATGTTTCTTACAGTTTCATAATGAAAGAAATTATAAAGAGTTAAATTATTTCTCTTAATTAATTAGATGGTAGCCTGGGTTTAACATATAAAATATAAAGTTAATTGACCTGGAGGCAACACCTGATTGTAGAAACCAGGGAAGCCCGAACTCCACTGGCATCATCAGGTTAGAGCCGCATATAAATACAAAATGAAAACTATTGACACCAGCAGACCATTAGGTTATCTTTTAATGATACAGTATGGATTCCTTGTATGAGAACTTCAAACTAGATTACCTTTTTTCCATATTTTTCCTACTCAGAATAAATGTGTTCAAATCTTCTGCTTCCATAAAAACAATACCTCATATTGGTATTAGCGCTTTACACCTTACAAAGGGCTTCTCTATACGTAAGCCTGTATGCAATTAGCAGGTGTCCATCTTCTTTCTGCTTCTTGAGAATGTTTGGTGGAGAAGTCTAAATATTCCCTAGAACTATAATTTAGATTCATAAAGAAATTTAGAGGATACTTTAGGAAAGGCTCTATTGTTTTTTCATTATCCTCAGTGTTTCTGGCTGCCTAATGATGGTTTGGGAAAGGGAAAAAAATATTGCAAGTGAATGTTTTCACTGATTATTTTTCCCTCCTGTTTCCCTCTTGGTACCATGGCAGGTCAAAAGGGCCTGCTCTCTATGAAAACTGAGGCCTATAGCCTATCTCGAAGCTAAGGGGTATGTTACTTGTCCAAAATCTCAGACTTCCAAATAGATAAGGTCACCACCACCTTTCAGTTCTTTCTTGGTAACATATGCTGAGATTTGAGAAATGTGGGAATTGTTTGCGTGGGTAAACAGTTAGCGGTAGTGTTAATATTTGCTAATTTTGGAATTGGCCTAGTTTTATTTGTTGCATTTTAACTCTGAAGCAGTATTTAGAAATCATGTGGAATTGCTAGCTCCATAAATGATTGAATAGTCTTCATTGCCTTAATTCTTGAATTACATGTATGTTGTTATTGATATATATGGTTTTTGTCCCCCATTTTAGGTATCCCATAAATAATCCCAACTCGTGGATTCCAAAGATGCGAGCTCTTTGCCTAATGAGAGAATCCAACAACTGTCTCTTAATGTGATGACACTATTCATAGACTCTGATTTTATTTATAAGCCACTTGCTGCATGACCCTCCAAGTAGACCTGTGGCTTGAAATAAAGAAAATGCAGCAGAAAGAATGCTTTAGAAACATTTGGTGTGTTTTTTAACCTCAAGAGTTAAGATTGGACCAGCCACCTTGAGGGCTGACCCCTCCTTTGCCATCGCATCCTGCCCCATTCCCTCTGAGATCTAGGACGAATTCAGATCCTTCATTGGAATCTTCCATCAAACATATTCAAACGCTGATGGTCTGGGATTTGATTCTCCGTACCACACACACTTGCTTAAGAGGTGATTACTAACCCGCTACAAATGAGTGGCTTTTTGCTTGTTTCTTTTTGACAGACCCTAAAAGTCCTCCTTTCTGCACAGTAAGGAGACCACAGCACCTTCACTGAATGCTTCAATGGAAACCTCTGCTAAATTCTTAAAACGGAAATTTAGTAGTCTCATAGCTTAGATATCTTGCGGAAAGGTATTTGCCAAAAACTGAAACTGCAGACATTTTACATGGTCTTGCGAATTCACTGAATTGCTGTCTGGATCTTACAGGGAAGGACCCTTTCTTTCTTTTTTCATCTCTCCTTTTTATATTTCTTACTTTGTATGTATAACATACATGCCTATTTTATATACTGAGAGTAGCCCATTTATAAATCAAGAGTACATTTTACGTGATCTCACTAAATACACTGAATCTCTATCTCGATCTTATAGGGAAGAACACTTTTTTTTCTTTCCATGTCCTTTTTATATTTCTTACTTTGTATGTATAACATACATGTCTTTATATTTTATATACAGAGGGTAGCCCGTTTATAAATTAAGAGCACATTGTATCCAGTAGGTTATAATGGGGCAGGTCTTAAGTGGACCACTATGTGTATAAATATTTTGGGGGAAACACTGTGTACATTTTTGGGCAACGGTTATGCATATTTCCCAGGAGAAACTTTTTCTTAAAGAGCCAGCATTTAAAGTTTAAGTATATGTTCTATGTCAATAAAAGAAAATGTACTTTATTATGACTTCACCTATAGTTCTTATACCATAATTTTTATTTCATTGTTTTAGCTGGATATATGTTTTTTAAAAAGGAAAAAAGAAAAAAAAGCTGTGAAATGCTACAGTAAACCTTGTTTTCCAACACAAGCTCTAGTCCATATAAGTTATTTTCCTTTGACATAATTTTAGATACATTTGGGACTCTTTGGAGGGGATATCAAAAAAGGTTAAACGTTGAAGTAGAAAAAAAACTTTGGGAATCAAGCCAAGGATATTTTTCTATCCAAATGTGTTATTCATTGCTGGTAAGCAACCAGTTTCTATTTGAGATCCCAGGGAAATACCTCCACTCACTGTCCTATTACAACTGAAGCAGGGTTTGCAGTTAGAAACGGCTACCAATGAAACCATGAATTTCTCAAAATATTTAGTATTACATGTGATAAAAACCAACATAATCTAGCCTCTTAGTGTCAGGCTTTTAAATCTTAAAAGTAATTGCTGTTTACCACAAATAAGAAAATACTGCCTCCTGATTATTTTCTTCAACCAGTGCTGAAAATGGGGAAGTATTTATATCTTAGTATAGAATGTGTTGTTTGGAACGAAGGCTAGCTCACATTTGCAGTTCTGACGGCGCTGTTGCTAAATTAGCACATCTACTTGGGTTCCATTGATGCAGCCGCCACATTAGTGACAAAGTATTCTAGAAAGGTGCTGTGAAATCATTACTGGGTGGTGAGGGTACTTTTACACATAATTCTGTTTCTACAAAACTAGGTTGAGTTAATTGTAAATAATTGTTAAATCACTGTTGAAATAATGTTAAGATGACGTTAATTTTCTATAAATGCCAATATTTATAAGTGTTTGAAGTTGTGCACCTTGATATTTAATGATAAATTGACTTAAAATAAATTGACCCCTCATTCTTACTTGCATCTCTTATTTGTAGACTAGAACTTAGATCGAAGTTAAATCGAGAAAGGTGTTTCAGGAAAACCTAACACTCAGCTGTTAGCACTTGATCAGGCCCACTCTGAAGAATTAATCAAGAGCCTACGACGTAGTTTCTGGAACGAAGGGCACCTTAGTCATTCTGTTGGAAAAGACTACCCTGTTCCACATCAGCATCCAGAAAATACCCGGTAAGGTCAGCAGTCATCAGTAGGGTCTCAGGTGGCCAGGCACGCCTTTCTACCGGTTTCATTCATTCTGTGCTTCCGGTTCTCTCTACCTGGGTTGGCCAGTAGAGTCAAGTATGCCATTGTTCTGTCAAGCTGACAGCCAGTACTTCAGTCTTTTGTTCTCTAGCTAATCAGTAAGACAAGTCATACACCTGTGCTTCTATAACGATATCTTAGAATTCTTCATGTTTCTTTTGCAGTGCCCAAACTCAGTTCTTTGGTTTCTGAGTGTGTTGTATCATGTGGAATGAGGAATGATAGCTATTTATGAGGAACCAGCAAACAAAAGATGTCATAGCACAGAAACCTACAGCGCTGACAGTGGAGTAGGTAGTATTTAAATCATAGTGTCTACCTAATAGTAAATAGAAGTACAAAAATTATTTTTTGCAGCTTTAATGAGGTGTAATTGACATACAGAAAACGGCATATATCTAATGTATACAGTTTGAGGAGTTTGAACGTGTGCAAACACCCCTTAGACCATCACCACAATCATGGTAATAAACATATCCGTCCCCTCCAAAAGTTTTCCTTGTCTCCCTTTGCTTTATTGTGTGTGTGTGGTAGGAATGCTTAATGTGACATCTACCCTCTTAACAATGTATTAAGTGCACGATGTTGCCTTTTTAACTATACATACTACGTTATACAGCAGATCCCTTGAACTTACTCTTTTTGTAAAAACAATGTTTAAGTTTATTTATTTATTTTGAGAGAGAACTCAGCAGGAGAGGGAGAGAGAGGGAATCCCAAGCAGGCTCCACACGGTCAGCGTGGAGCTCTATGCGGGGCTTGACACGAACCATGAGATCATGACCTGCGCCAAAACCAAGAATCGGATGCTTAACCAGCTGAGCCACCCCGGCACCCCTGAACTTACTGTTCTTGTGTAACTGTAACTTTATACCTACTGAACAGCAGCTCCCCTCTCCTCATCCCCTGGTGACCACCAGTCTGCTCTGGTGCTGTGAGATTGAGGTTTTTATTCCCTTTTTAGAGTCCACACATAAGTGAGATCATGTGGTATTTATCTTTCTGTGTCCGGCTTATTTCACTTAGCATAATGGCTTCTAGGTCCAGTGATGTTGCAAATGGTAGGCTTTCCTTATCTTTGAGGCTAAATGATACTTCATTGTATGTATGTACCACGTTTTCTCTATCTATTCATCTGTCACTGGACTTGTGGGTTGTTTCCATGTCTTGGTGGTTGTGACTTCTGCTGCAGTGAACATGGGGGTGTAGATATTCCTTCGAGAACCTGATTTCCATTCTTGTGTATAAATACCCCGAAATGGGATTGCTGGATCATATGGTAATTCTATTTTTAATTTTTTTTAGGATTCTCCCTACTGTTTTTTATAGTGGATGCACCATTTTACATTGCTACCAATAGTGTACAAGGATTCCAAAAATTATTTTTAACTAAATTTTTAATAGCTTATTTAAATAATGATGCCTACTTGATCCATTGTTTTTGCAGCCTAACAACTTTCGTAAGGTCACATGACAGAAAACTGAGTGACTTTTGGGGCACCTGGCTGGGTCCGTCAGGGGACCATGTGACTCTTGATCTCGGGGTTTTCAGTTCAAGCCCCATGCTAGGTACAGAGATTACTTCAAAAATAAAATCTTAAAAAAAAAAAAACCAAGTTGTTCAAATAGGCCTAGTTTTCATCCTAGTTCAGATAACTAGTTCTACCTCACAGCATTAATAGCTGCGAATATGAAGATACTTTTATTCTTTTTCTCTGTCATTTTTTCTAAGTAACCTCTTTGCGCAACATGGGGTTCAAACTCACAACCCCAACATCAAGAGTCGCACACTCTACGGACTGAGCCAGCCAAGCCCCCTAAAAATACTTGGTTTTAAAAAGTAGCCGCAGGGGCGCCTGGGTAGCCCAGTCGGTTAAGCATCTGACTTCGGCTCAGGTCGTGATCTCACAGTTTGTGATTTCGAGCCCCACATTGGGCTCTGTGCTGACCGCTCAGGGCCTGGAACCTTTTTCCGATCCTGTGTCTCCCCCTCTCTCAGGCCCTCCCATGCTCATGCTCTGTCTCTGTCTCTCAATAATAAATAAAAATGTTTAAAAAAATTTTAAAGTAGCCACAGGCCTTTTTCCTTTCCTATTTTGTGTTACAATTAAGTAGCTTTTTAAATTCCTCAGTATCAAACCTGATATTTTTCTCATAGGTTGCTTATTGTCTAACTAGTTTACAGGTAGATTTCATAAGTATCCAGTCATTTCATTCATCACCAAAACATGCATCAAAGGGAGACAGATTAAATAAACTCCTACAACCACACAACAGAGCATTGCAGCTTTAGAAAAGAAAAGCTGTAGGGGCGCCTGGGTGGCTTAGTCGGTTAAGCGTCCGACTTTCGCTTGGGTCATGATCTCACGGTTCGTGGGTTCAAGCCCCGCGTCGGGCTCTGTGCTGACTGCCAGCTCAGAGCCTGGAGCCTGTTTCAGAGTCTGTGACTCCCTCTCTCTCTGACCCTCCCCTGCTCACGCTGTCTCTCTCTCTCTCCTAGAAATAAAAAAAAAAAAAAAAAAAAAAAGCTGTAGAAACACGGTGACCTATCCAGGAAGACTGAAAAGGCAAGGAGCAGAGGTGTGCTTGGTGTGCTCTTTTTCTGTTTTAAAAAAAGGAAAAACTAGGAGGTTGGCCTCTGCTGCGAGGACACCTAAGAAGCGGTTGATACTGTTTACTTCCTGGGACAGAAAGCAGTGATAACTGGTTAGGTGAGAGACAAGGGTGAGAAAAAAACTTTTCACTGTGTCTGTGTGTGTGTGTGTGTGTGTGTGTGTGTGTGAACAATTAACATAGTTCAAATAGATAAAGTTCGTATGTGTAATGAACCAAGTTCATATATTAACTGTATAAACCTGAAGTTTTAACTTAAATTCAGAGGTCATTGTATATGAATGTTTATGGCAGTACTATTCATAGTAGCCAAGAACAGGAAATGATTCAAATGTCTATCTGCTGATGAATGGGCAAACAAGGAGGTATATCCATACAGTGGAATATTAGTCAGCTATAAACATGAATCAAGCATGGATGCATTCATGTTGTAACTAACATGGATGAACCTTGAGAACTATGCAAAGGGAAGGAAACTATATTTAAAAGCCACATATTGGGGCACCTGGGTGGCTCCGTCGGTTGAGTGTCTGACTTTGGCTCAGGTCATGGTCTCACAGTTTGTGATTTTGAGCCCCACATCGGGCTCACTGCTGTCAGCTCAGACCCTGCTTTAGATCCTCTGTCCCTCCCCAGCTTGTGTGCGTTCTCTCTCTCTCTCTCTCTCTCAAAAATAAACATTAAAAAAGTCACATATTGTATGATTCCATTTATATGAAATGTCCAGAGTAGACCAATCCGTAGAGAAAAAGTGGGTTAATAGTTGCCAGAGTCTGGAAGGAGGGAAAATGTGAATTAACTGCTAATGGGAACGGGGTTTTTTGGGGGTTGATGAAAATATTCTGGAATTAGATCGTGGTGATGGTTGCACAATTTTGTCAATGTACTAAAAATCACTGAATGTATACTTTAAAGGGGTGTGTTTATGGCATGCATTCTATCTCAGTAAAACAGATAACTTTAAAAATTCATATGTCATAAGTTAATGACCCCCAGGCCAAACTCATCCCGCAGACTTGTTTAAAACAATTATTTTTCATTTGCATTTATGTAAAATCAGCATAGGACCAGTCCTTGATAGCTCGTGAGTTTGTAATCTCTGAAATAAGCCCTTGGAAGGAAGGCTCCTTGAAAATATAGAGGTTAATACATTTAATTCCTTTTTGTTCCACTTTCATTAACTTTCTCAAGCATCTAATATTGGACATAAGGAAAATGCTTTAGTCACTAATACATAAAAGATTATGATGAAACAAAAGATCTGCCCTTCCATTCACCTTCCCAGGGTTTTCCATGGTTTTACCACCACGTTTTTCTTTACTACAGACCTTATAGGAAGCAACAATAGGTCAGTTTGTAATCTACCTCTTCAATTAATTGTAAATCTAATTTAAACAACAGTGAATATTTGCAACGTTATAGTCTATATACCTGGTTTCTTGGCCCAGGGAGCTCTTTTTTTGTTGTTAACCTCTACGACCCCCAAGATCAAGAGTTGTACCACTGAGCCAGCCAGGCACCCCCCAGGGAGCTCCTTCTAAAACGACCATTCCTTGGGGCACCAGCTGATTCAGTCAGTAGAGCATGTGACTTGATTCCGTGGTCCCGAATTCAAGCTCAGAGTTGAGTCTAGTGCTTGCTTTAAAAAAACAAAAACAAACCTGATGCCTGGGTGGCTCAAGTAGTCGAGCATCAGACTCTGATTTCAGCTCAGGCTGAGATCCTAGGGTTGTGGGATCGTAGTGCTTGATACTGAGTATGGAGTCTGTTTGGGATTCTCTCTCCCTCTGGCCCTCTCCCCTGTGCTCGCTCGCTCGCTCTCTTTCTCTCTCTCAAATTAAAAAAAATTTTTTTAAACCAAATAAAAAAATAAAAAACCTGAGCATTCCTGTGCTTTTTTTTTTTTTTTTTTTTTGGCTCAACTAAGTTTTTGGAAATAATACTGCTCTTAGAAAAACTGGAAAATAGTTTATTAGAAAGAAGAGTAGAAAATAATCCATAATCCTAAAATGATGCCTCTGGTTATTTTTATTTTTTTCGCAAACCTTCAGGGAATGTTTTCATAGATCTTGAATGTTCATAAGCTTTATGTAATGATGTTAACACAAAAAACAGGAGGTATTGTGTATATGGACACATACAGGTGAGCCAGAGAAGTACACAACTTACACAGGGATGCTCAATACCAGGTTTAGGTTGGTTACCTTTAGAAGGGAGACTTGATTCGTCCCAAATCGAGGAACCTGAAAAGTTGTGTTTCTTTAAAAAATTAAGAGAGCTAAAGCTGATATAGTCAGATCTTAAGGTCTGTGACTTCTGACATATATTTACTATCTACTCTTCTGTATGCTTGAAATATTTCACGATAGAAAGATAAGGCACATTGGCCTCCTAACTGTATGTGCCTAAGCCTGTCCCTCCCTGTCCGTTAGTGCAATTTTGTCTATCCTGACAGCCTTCCCAGTTAAAAGGGATGAAGTCTTATTGGTCTTCTGCCACAACTATTTCAAGCCCTTTTCCTCCCTCTCAGAGAGAGGCAGAAACGTAAGCCAGGCCCGGACAGGGCCAGGCACACAGCACACGGGGCTGCGTATGCTTTGAAGCCTGTTGCTGCTTAGTACTGCTTCCTAATTAACTTCAGTGACTCTGGCCAATTGAACTGCACTCCCTGGTAACTGCACGGGCGTCCCAGAAAGGAGGTTGCCTTTCAAAACCAAGGAAAGAAAACCCTCTCTTCATACGCAGGTTCTTTGGTGGAGCCAAGTGACTGTTCAGTTCAAGCCGCAGATTTGTTTCCCACAACTGAGAGCAGAACTGGTGAGGCTACAAGTGTTAGCATAGATTTCTTTCATCTGCTCGTAGCAGACAGGTTTTCAAATATAATGGTTTTTTTCTTGAGTTCCATTTTAGACACCGTAATGCCAACTTTAAGTGATTGTAACATGGACATTGCTGCTGAAATGTCTCAAACATCCGGTCACAATTTATGAAGCCACGTGTACAATACTAGCTTCCCCTATCTTTTCCAAGTCTATGACTTGTAGTCAGACCTTCTATCAGGTTGCTAAAAGCCATGCGGAACATGATCCGGTGACCTGGTTGGTTATCTATTATAAAGCTGGGCCTGTTTCCTGTTAGAAACAAATTTAACCCCTAGGTGGCGCTGCTCTCCACAGTCAGGCTTTTCTGTCTCTTCAGGCAGCTTTCCCATCAGCTGTAATGAACTGCACGAGTTGGCTAGGGTACTATGCACTGCTCGGAACCCTAGCTAAATGACAGCACTGCGGTGACCACGGGAGAGGTCCGTGATGCTTTCATTCGAGGATCACAGAAACCAAAGGCTTAAACGAAGTCATCAATCCATTGATATTTCCCTGCAGCTTTGATTTTCAGGTCATCATAAAGGTAGATTTATAATTCCCTTCACAATCTATAATTTAACATTTATCAGTTATTTAAAAACTGGAGTATTTCTGGTAATTACACATTATCTGCTTTTGCTAAGTTTCTTCAGAAAGATCTTAGCTACAGCCTGTTTTCTTGCAAGCTATTTTTAAACATGTCGGCTCATAGTTGACATTTGGGGATGACATGGTAGAATCAACTAATTCCCAGGCAAAATTGTGCCCCTGTTTTCCCAATACGAACCCAACTACTTTCCGTTTTGATTCTGCTGTTTTTGTTGTATACCTATTGGGTTCTAGAAAATTAGAAAGAATCTCAACAGTCCATGAACTTGATCAAATCAAGACAAAAGGTTGTTAATTAACCCTCTGTTGATATGATTATTGCCTCAATGCCAAACAAATCTTTTTTAACTCTGATGGTTGCCGTTAGCTTATTTTAACATAGTAAGCTTTACAAAGTTAGTAAGAAAATATTCTTTATCACTGCAGTCCATCCGCATTTAGATCATTTGTTCTAAGCACCATAAGCACTTTGGCATCCAACGAAAATAAAAATTAACTATTTTAGAAAATGGTGAAAAATCTAATTTGTAGCATATTTTGTAGCCAAAAAAAAAAAAAAAAAACCCTTACACAGTTGCATAAGACAGAAGGTTTACTTTGAAAAAACAATCCCGTGCTAGATTCATATCAATGTTAATCAAGCTACAAGATTAAAGTCCTTTAATCACAAAATAGCTATTGAGCCAACGGTTTTAACATCCTAATTCCTTGGCATCTTTTGAGTAGAATGTATTTTTTCGTTTTTGTTTTAAATTTTGTTTATGTAAGCTCAAACTCACGACCCCTAGATCAGGAGTCACATGTTCCACTGACTGAGCTAGCCAGGTGCACTGGAGAAAGTATATTTTAAATTGAATTCTTTTTACACAAAATAAGATATTTTTGAAAAAACATTCTTCAGATATACTACTCTAAGAAGAATCATACACGGCTTTGGAAATGCACAATTTGAATTAATTTTTAGCTGAGGGAAGTAATGGTATTTTGCTTCGCGTGTACTATTAGCAATCTAGTTGTGGGTGTACCGATGCTAAAAATATATAAGCCGGAGAACATCGTGAAAGACTTCCCAGTGCTCTTTTTGGAGTTCTGCTGTAGAAAGACATTAAAAAGGTTTTTGGGGCGCCCGGGTGGTTCAGTTGGTTAAGCGTCCTACTTCGGCTTAGGTCATGGTCTCACAGTTTGTGAGTTCGAGCCCCGCACTGGGCTCTGGGCTGACAGCTTGAAGCATGGAGCCTGCTTCAGACTCTGTGTCTCCTTCTCTCTCCGCATGTCTCCCACTTGTGCTCTGTCTCTCAAAAATAAATCAATGTAAAAAAAATTTTTTTAAGGTTTTTATCCAAAACAGGTGAGTAGGATGTTAACTTGAAATAAAGTGGGGCGCCTGGGTGGCTTAGTCGGTTAAGCGTCCGACTTTCACTTAGAGCATGATCTCGCGGTTCGTGGGTTCGAGTCCCGCGTCGGGCTCTGTGCTGGCTGCCAGCTCGGAGCCTGGAGCCTGTTTCAGACTCTGTACCTCTCTCTCTCTCTGACCCTCCCCTGCTCACGCTTTCTCTCTCTCTCTCTCTCTCTCTCTCTCTCTCTCTCCTAGAAATAAATTTAAAAAAAGAAATAAAGTGAAGGGCCTTAGAGCTATATAATGCCTTTGTGCACAGGTTTCTAGCTTAAGGAATAATGAGTTTTGTTTCTAAAATTGCTTTTAGCAGAGAGCCTTGTAGTCCCCTCGGGAAGAGGTTTGGGGGAAGGCTGGTATGGTTCTTCCTACCATGCCTTAGTGATATATTCGCTTTAGAATATCCAAATGAACTTGGCCATTCTAACCACGTATGCTTAAAGATTTTTCTGAAATCAAAGGGAAAAAAATTAAATCCCATCCTGCCATTAAATATTTGATTACTAAAGTGAAATATACTTAGACTATTACCAAACTGTACAGGAACACCTTCTCAACATAATGAATAACAAAAAATTAAGTTAGTGATGGTTTCAACATGGACATTTCAGTTAGGGCAGTTGTGGTTTTCAGTAGTGAGCTGGGGGTGTCAGTGCTCTATTGGTGCCCAAGAGACTACCAAAGAGGAGACCCAAAAGGCTAATTCTCTTTTTTAGAAGAGCATATATAGGTGGCAAAATTGTTAACAATGCAAGAGAGTGAGTGACAGAGAAGTCAGAATAGGGGTTACTTTGGGACATGTGTGGAGGAGCTTGTCGTTGGACAGGGTCTTCTTTCATTCAGGCTACGATGACAAAAATACCATAGACTGGTGACTTCAACAACAAACGTTTATTTCTCGCACTTCCGGAGGCTGGAAAGTCTGGGATCAAGGCACCCACCGGCTGAGTGGGGGTCTGGAGAGGGCCTGCTTCCTGGTTCGTAGACACTTCTCGCTGCGTCTTCACAAGGCAGAAGGGGCAAATCTCGGTCTCTTTTATTAGGGCACGAATCCTCCTCATGAAGGCTTCACCCTCCTGACTGAAGGCCCCACCTCCAAACACCATCACACTGGGCATTAGGCTCCCGCATATGAATTAGGAGGGACACAAACATCCGCTGCGCAGCAGTTAGTATCATATAGCAAGCTCATACGATGATGGCCATGCTGGCTCCTGCCTGGACCACACGGTACATGGGTGGTCACGTTATACTAATACGTAATGAGTTCAACTACATATCGTGTTTCGTGTACTATTCTGCCTGTAAATTATTTCTCACAATTAAAGAGGCTAACAGTACAAAAGATCTAACAGAGACCATGGAAGAAAATATCTTCTTCCATGAGAAACAAAGCACAAGAGGAAAATCACACGCCTATCCAACCCTCTTTACCGTCTTCCCTGATACTTTTCCTCCATAGCACTTACCAGCATCTGACACATGATGTATTTTGGTAAATGACTTTGTCACCTATTTCCCTTACCTTCATCTGGAATGTATTTTTGGTGAACACTGGAATTGCTTTTGGATTTATTTTCTTTAATCCCTCGATGCTACGTGCTGAATATGTGTGGAATAATGAATGAGTAGCATTGTGAGAATTAACCTTTAGCTGCAAGAGAGACTTGTTCAGCTGGGTGGGGAATGGCCATTTTCAAATGCCACTTTATGAATAATGGGCCTCCTGGTGGCTTAGAGAATGATTTTTCATCATGTATCTGGTGATCAGTCACTGGAGTGTTGGGCTTCCCACGGAGTTTGGTGTGAAGGAAGGCCCATGGGCCATTCTGTCTCCTAGGAGTTGCCTCTGCTGTCATTTTCCTGCTTACGCGTTTTCCTCAAAGGTTGAGGTAAAGTGAGAAAGGTTAACAGAAATGATCAGAACTCAGAGCAGGTCCAAACATAGTTCCTACATATTACACTCATCCTCTCGTAAACTCGTCGATACTGAGTTTCTCCTGCTATGGCCGTGTGACGTCAGAGAATACTATTGAGTTTCATAAGAAACGTCTACAATAAACTATTAACATAGCTTTCCTGGTGGACTGTGGGAAAGGGGACTCTTCACTTCTACTGTATATACATATGTATTGTTTGAGCTTTTAAAAGGTTTAGTAAAGAATTACAACCACAGGAACAACTTGAAAACAAATCACAACTTGCAGGAATCTTCAAGAAAAAGAATACATTCTGAACACATCAGAGGAAAGCAACGGGGCATGGTGGTTAAGATCTTGGGCTCTCTGCCTGCGTTTGCCCCACAGTAATTAGTCATGTGGCCTTCGACCCATTGTTTCACTTGTTTGCATCGGTCCTTCATCTAGAAAATACAGATACCAATCCTCACTTCTTAGAGTTATGAGGATTCGATTAAATAATACATATGCATTGCTTAGAACAGGGGGTTTACAGAACAACTGCTCCATAAATGTGACCTCATTATCGTGTAACAGGTAGGCAAAAGAGTAAACATAAGGTGTGAGAAAAAGGAAGAGAGCCTACAAAGGAAGACCGTCCCTCCCTGCCCTGTGCCCATGGCAAAGTGGCAAATGCCCACAGGGGCCAGTCAGAAACTGTAGACAGGGAAGAACTAAAGCAAGCAGGAGACACTGGGCTCTGTAGAAAGAGACTACAGGGGCGCCTGGGTGGCTTAGTCGGTTGGGCGTCCGACTTTCGCTTAGGTCATGATCTCAGGGTTCGTGGGTTCGAGCCCCGCGTCGGGCTCCGTGCTGACTGCCAGTTCAGAGCCTGGAGCCTGTTTCAGTCTGTGACTCCCTCTCTCTCTGACCCTCCTCTGCTCACGCTGTCTCTCTCTCTCTCTCTCTCCTAGAAATAAAACATTAAAAAAATTAAAAAAAAAAAGAGACTACATATGCTGCGTGCATGGGTGTCGTGGCCATGGGGGTTGGGGGGTGTTGTTGCAATATCTTAATTAGCACAATTAGCTTAATTAGCACAATTCTATAAGGTAGACTTTTGAGACCTAAGAGTAGACTCATTAAATTCAGAAGCTCTTGGGACATAGGTTCCCAGAGCCTGAAAAATTGTTCATGTCCTTAAAACGGAAGAGTCAGAATTTGAATCTACATCTGTCTGACTGTAAGACAAAATGCCTAAGAGGTTTAATATAAAGTATTGACCTTCTAGTTAATAAAATGTTGTTCGCATGAGATGATGATGATAGGTAAGCAATAATAATCATAAAAATTATTACTACCGAATTGTTACTATATATCCAGCTTAAGTACTTTTTATACTTTATCACAGTTAATTCTCATAAATACCCTTTAAATTAGTTAATACTACTTCCATTCTCCAAGATAACTTATTCAGCTATTAGAGTGTGTTTGCTCCCTGCTCTATCCTTTTTTCCTGTTTTAAAAAAAATTTTTAAGTTCATTTCTTTTGAGAGAGAGAGAGGGTTCAAGCAGGGGAGGAACAGAGAGAGAGGGAGAGAGAGAATCCCAAGCAGGCTCCACACTCAGCGCAGAGTCTGACACAGGGCTCGATCTCACAAACTGTCAGAACACGACCTGAGCCAAAATCAACATGCTCACCCGACTTAGCTACCCAGGCGCCCCTATATGCTTTTGTCCTTTCAGTGATTGGAGAGCTTTGTGCTTGAGAGAAGGAAAAGGATGCTTCTAAGACTTCTAAGGCTGGGGAGGAAAGAAAGGAAACAAAAGGAGCCACAAGACAGGAAACTCGGGTTCTTCTCCCTCCCAAGACCGGGGGAGGGAACATCCGGGGCCTTGTAGGTGGGCAGGCGTGGCGAGGAGCAGGTAGTGAGGTGGTGCTCAGGGAGGCTGATGATAGAACCTCCCCTAGGAAGAGACAAGCGCCTCGGACCTCCAGAGGCAGCCAGAGAAGCTGAATGATTTGCTCAAGGTCAAAGAGCAAATGAATAACAGAACTGAGATTCAAGCTCAAGTGTGGCTGATTCCAAAGCCAAACCTCTTGACTACTCTACCAAACTTTTTAGCATCATAGAGTCCTCTGATCATGATTCACTGTTGTCGTATCATATGCCTTTCTGGGCCCCAAACGTCTATATTGAGAAATGTTACCAAGAAATGGTAGTGGGACAGCTGATGGTCACGTGCAGTTCAGTGTCTGCTCTGAAATCCTACTGGGTTCCCTTGGGTTCCACGTTCCAGTCTATGACACAGGCTTGCTTCCTGGGGATGCTTACACTCCATAAAGTTGCCATGATGAACATTTGCAAGTATATTTACTAGCAAGCCTTTATTTTCTGCTTCAGTAACCTCTGCCATTAATATTTATTATTAATCCATAAAGCATACATAATTGTACCTAAGTAGGTGATACTAAATTAGCAAATTCCTATCCCATCCGCTGAAGAAGATTTATGGGTTCCAGGAGTTAATTCACTTTTTTATCACTGATTCTCTGGGGGGATTTCAGAGCTTCTTTTCATGGCCATTGCTTCTCAGATAACTGGCAAAATAGCCTGAGCAGCCTTTGGAAGTGCTGGGTGTTTGATAAATGTCTAGAACTTTCATTTAAAGTTAAGGACAGAAGGTGATCATTCCTCTGTGAATAATAATACCCGAAAAAGAAAGAATGTCTTGATATGCTTGGGATGAAAAGGGCACAGTGAGCGATACACTTGATAACTTAGTGTAGCGAACAGATTTCTTACCGGTTATTACATACCGATAGCTGACTGATGTGAATCGCTGGGTCTGTTAGAAAGGACACTTTTATTTTATTTTGCTTTTTCTGTTTCTAGCACTTCTGATTTTTATATAATTTCAAACCACCAGAAAAGTCCACTCATTGCTTATATTTGCCCCATTTGCTTTATCGTTTCTCTTCAAATACAGTATGGATATAAAATAATTAGTTTTCTGACCCATTTGGAAGTAAATTGGAAATATTAGGCTCTTTTGCTCCTAAGAAAGGACATTTTTAAATGCAAAGCTTACATAAGCAAATGGAGAGTGATCCGTGAAACAGCTTCAGTCAAATACACGATAACAGAGACCAACGAAACCATCCCAAGCATCCGCATAAGAAGCACGGTGTCTGCAAGAAGCGATAGTGCAGAGGCTGGAGAGCTTGCTGAGGAATCAGTGCATCAGAGCCGTGGCGACCCAGGAGAGCTAGCATATGGGAAGGGTTATCAAGCAACTCTACGCTCTGGACTTAAGTACTGAGCACATGCATCTTGTCACCGCAGCTAGACAGCTGGTCAAGAACACCAGGTCAAAGAGTGGTTGTGCCTAGATTATAAGGTATCAACTCCATCTAAATTTCAATACATCCTTGAGATCACAGGAAATCCTCCCACAAGTTCTGAAGTTACTCCTAGTTAAAACAGCAAAATTGCAGGGGCAAGGGTATGCCATCCCAAGAGGGGCCACATCGGCATATTGATTATTTTAAATGAATAAAAGTTACTTAATACAGGGTCCCTGGGTGGCTCAGTGGGTTGAGCATCCGATTCATGATTTCAGCTCAGGTCATGATCCTCAGGGTGGTGGCATCAAGTTCCACATCAGGCTCTGTGCTGAGTATGGAGCCTGCCTAAGATTCATTCTCTCTCTCTCTCTCTCTCTCTCGGAGCTTGAGTGGCTCAGGCAGTTAGTTGAGCATCCGACTTTGGCTCAGGTCATGATTTCATGGTTCATGAGTTCAATCCCTGTGTCAGGCTGTGTGCTGGCAGCTCAGAGCCTGGAGCCTGCTCTGGTTTCTGTGTCTCACTCTCTCTCTCTGTCTCTTCCCCCCACTCGCTTGCTCTCTGTCTCTCTCGAAACTAATTATAAACATTAAAAAATATTTTAATGACTCTTGGTTTTAGGTCCGGTCATGACCTCTCATTTCATGGGTTCGAGCCCCACGACAGGCTTCATGCTGACTGTCTGGAACCTGCTTGGGATTCTCTCTCTGCCTCTCCCCCACTCGCTCTCTCTGTCTCTCTCTAAATGAATAAAAAAAAACTTAAAAAAATGTTTAATAAAAAAGCATTGTCTCTGTCTCAACAAAAAAGTTACTTAAGAGAGAGCTTATGAAGGACATTCAGACCCTCCTCTGTCCCTCTGAAAGGAAAGAATGTTCCCATGTGAAAAGTGCACTCCCTGTACAAGGAGGTAAAGAGGCATCCTTATCACCAGAGATGGGAAATTTAGAGCCCAGTACCAATTTACTACCACAGTCCAAATTCTGTTTGGCATTCTTTGCTACTTGATATTCCCAAAGTTAAGTTTTCTTTGTTCTGCCAATTCCTCACCAATTTATTGTATCTTTCTCTAAAAAAGTATAAAAACTGCCTGCCTTGGTCATTTCTCTAGGTCTCAGTTTCATCATTGGGCCTCCGTGCTCACAGAGTAAAACTTTGGGGTTTTTTCTCCTGGTAATGCGTGTCACATAAATTCAGTTCTTGGTCCAGCTGGAAGACGTGGAGGGTAGAGAAAGAATTTCTCATTCCCTTCAAAATCCTGTGTGGTTGGCTGTTTCTGTAATTGTTGCCAACTTGGTCACAGCTCCCTATATCCAAGGCCCTAAGTGATCATCTTGGACAGTGATTCTGGGCTTCACAATGTGCCTTCTTTTATCCATGGATCAACAGTGCAAGGGGTGCAAGCAAAGGCTGGAAAAAGCGATAGCGCTTTGGGATATCTTCTGTTGTTATTCCTTGGAGCCCTGAGATCCCCAGGTGTACAGCAAGCCAGGCTCGCCTACGCCAGAGGAGGTCACGTGAAACAGTTAAGAAGTCCCATCGGCCAAGGGCACTTAGCTAAGTGAAGTGCATTCCCAAGCCACAGGCCAGAGGTCACCAGCTACACGCGAGGGGAGTGGTTTATGACACAAGAAAAGTAACTGATGCACCACTTGAAGAACCTCCTGGATTGACTGTGCGAGTCTTCTCCAAAAGACAGTGTGTCGTGTTTCCATCGCTAACAAGTCTGCAGTGTGTGTGGTGTTATGATCCGTAAAAAGACAAATCTATGTAGCTCCCGGCACACAGCTCCTAAAACCCTTGGAATTTCCTGTGAGGAGCGTGGTAAAGGTGTCTCTTATGTTAACGAGGTGATTTTTGGGAAAGCACTTAATAGACCACATTGCCAGTGGAACCAATCATGTGCTTACTGGCTTGGACGTCCGGTCCCACCCCGACCTCCGGGGAGGGAGAGACACTGCAGATCGAGCTCAATCACCAATGGCCAGGGATTTAATCAATCACACCTGGATCCTGAAGCCTCCCTAAATACCCGGAAGGAAGGCAGGAAGGCGTTCGAGGGCTTCTGCAGTGGCAAGTTCCTAGGGGAGCAGCAAGCGAGGCGCGCTCCAAGAGCTCAGGAGCCCTGTGCCCTTTCCCACTGGCTTGTCCTGCACGTTTCTTCCATAGGGCTGTCCCTGAGTCACCTCCTCTTAGACTTCACCAGCGATATGGTAAGTCAATCATTTTCTGGGTGTTTGGTGAGCCCCTCTAGCAAATTAATTCAACCTGAGGAGCGGACTCTAGAAACTTCGGGCCTAGAGCTGGTCGGTGAGAACCTCGGTGACAATTTGGATTTGTGATTGGCATCTGAAAGTGGAGGGGGGGGGCGGTTAGGAGGTGCCAGTCTTGTGGGATTGAGCCCTTAACCGGGAAGACACCATGCCCTGTCTAGGTAGTAGGTTGTCAGAATTGAGATGAACTGCAGAAAGCCCAGCTGGTGTTGGAGAACTGGTTGGTAGTGTGGGGGAGGGGAATCCCACACGTGGGAATTGGGTACGGAATCATAGAATCCTTATTGAAAGTATCGTGGAACCACTTGGGGATCTGTGCGTCTGCAGTGATGCCTTCCCGTCCCTCGGCCGGCCCATATCCGTCACCAAAGTCTCTTTATTTGCCAGAAATCGGAAATGTAGCCCCTGGTCTAGTTCTGCATTTACAAAGGCAAGCACCCTAGTCCAGGCTCGCCCTGAGTGTAAACAGGGATTTCTCCTCCTCCTCTCCCTGCTCCTGGCCCCACTCAGATCTGCTGTCCCGTGTGACCGAACAATCATTTCCAAGCAAATGTGACAATGCCCCACCCCCCACCCCAGCTTAAACTCCTTCATCCGAGCCCATTTACCTTAATGTAAAAGCCTATGTTTTCCCTTTAATCTACAGCCTTTCCCAGCAAGAGCCGCCACCCCCACACCACCTCTGGCGTCCCCTCCCGGGTCTTCCTTCAGTTGGGCTATTGGTGTGGCTCCTGCCACAGAGCCTTTTGTGGTCTGCTGCCTTATTGCCATGATTTCTGCTTTTCTTGCCCCCACTGAGTTTTCCCAACCTTCTCTCCCCTCCAGCATCGCTTACTTAGGGAAGCTTTTTTTGGGTGCCTTAAAGCAGGTGATACTCTCTCTTTGATTGGGCTGCGACCTCTTTCATTTCGTGGTTGAGCGTACTCTCGTTCATGCCATGTATAAGGTTAATGTCTCTATTCCTAACTGCACTATAAACTCCAGAAAGTAAGGGATGCTGAACTTGGCTCACCCTTGGCACCTTGATGTCTTAGCGCTGTGCCTGCCCTGTAACTGATGCTGGAAAGATATTTGTTGATTGGATGAGTTGGACAGGCAGTTATCATCGCGCTTGGCGTATGGCCTCTACTCAGTGGGCACTTGGGTGAAGGGCTGCTGAGTGAGTTCGCCTGGAAAGGGAGCGCATAGCAAATGGGGAAATCTCCCCTTCCATGCATTGCAGGTGTTTGCACGTAAGAAGCTAAACAACTCTTAGAATGAACAAGTAATCTAATTAGAGGATTTGGAGGGGATAAATACGGATGTGAACAGAAAGAACAAGAATGTTTCCTTTATCCTTGAAATAATCAATTATGTGGTTTCCTTTGTGTAGCTGGGGAACTAATTTCTAAACAAAAAATTTAAATGCGTATATCTGTGGATGTGGATCTGTAAACAGTGGTGAAGTTCTCTGGGCTAATACCTGGTGATCATAATTCCTGAACGTCTCTCTCCACTCTGCAGAAAGAATTCTCTTGGTTCGTGTAATCCTAAACTCTTACCAGGCGAAAGATGAGCATAAATTGAAGTCCCCTTTTTAAAATATAAGTAGAAATCAAAACCGAAGATAAAGACTGTTTTGTCCCGGGGCGCCTGGGTGGCTTAGTCGGTTGGGCGTCCGACTTTCGCTTGGGTCATGATCTCGCGGTTCGTGGGTTTGAGCCCCGCGTCGGGCTCTGTGCTGACTGCCAGCTCAGAGCCTGGAGCCTGTTTCAGTCTGTGACTCCCTCTCTCTCTGACCCTCCCCTGCTCATGCTGTCTCTCTCTCTCTCTCCTAGAAATTAATAAAACATAAAAAAAAATGTTTTGTCCCTTGATCATCCTCCTTATTAACCTTGTTGAAAGTGTCCTCTCTCCAATATATTCAAGTGTTAAAAAAAAAGAAGGGGGCGGCCAGAGGAGTAATTCACTTGGGTACCAGTCAGTTAAGCATCCGACTTCTGCTCAGGTCCTGATCTCCTAGTTCCTGAGTTTGAGCCCTGCATCAGGCTCTCTGCCGTCAGCACAGAGCCTGCTTCGGATCCTCTGCCCCACCCCCCGACCCGGGTTCAGATCCTCTGCTCCCCCCCCCCATTTTATTTTTTTCTCAAAAATAAAATGAAACTAAAAAGGGGGAAAACATGTGTTAAGAAAAATCACAGGGGTCATAGAAAGTCCACAAGTGTGGAAGTAATTCACAGATGAAACCAACCTTCTGCAGTATGTCACTGCAGGAATGGTGCCTGACGGTCCCCAGTGGGCTCACACCTTCCTGTAGCCACTCCTTTGGTCCCCATGTGCACTGACTGAGTCTGTGGCCATGTGAGTTGCCTTGTGTACTGAATCATGAGCATACAATGATGGCTTATTTAAGTCTGTGTTAGGGGAGTTGTTAGTCTACATGAGGACCAATCTTGCTGCCCTAACCGTTTTCCTGAACGTGAACGTGATCGGTCAGTCCACCACTTCCAGGCCTTCAAAAGTCAGCAGTGGCCCTGACAAAGGAGCCTGCAACTCTGAGGGGTCAGGCCCTGGGTGAGGAGGCTTCTCAGAAGAAAAACTAAGATTCATTCAGGATTGTGTGTGTGTGTGTGTGTGTGTGTGTGTGTCCATCCATCTGTTTTTGTCCGTCTTTGAGTGGTTCCAACAAAGGCCCAGTGTCCATGAAATAACATGCACGTGGGTAGAGTCTAAGACAGGAACAACGCCCTTGTGTTTTTAAATGTCAAAATCTCTAAGGTAAGGAATCCTGGATGGTTTTTTTTTTTTTCCTGCCACACATGGCCTCCCAGAGAGTTCCGAGTCCTAGGCAAGCAGACATGTCAGCACTCCTTTCTAGTTGAATTGCCTTTCAGCGCGCATTCAGCATCTTCACGAAGCCCCTTTCACATTGTTAAACAGTGATGAATAGGTCCAGATGCTTTACTTTAAAAGGACATTTTAGTTAATGTTCCTTGAGGAGAAGCAATAGTAACCAATGTTGCCATTTGGTCATTTTGGGCTCCAGATGGCCTCCTCAGCGCTTGAGGAGCGCTTGAGGAAATAGGAATGTTTTATTGAGCTGGAAGAGTAAATAATATGTGCTGAGCCACTTGGACCACTTTGGGAGGGGTTTTAAGCACAAGCCGCAGGCATTTCTGGTGAAAGAAAGGCACACCAAGTGTAACAAAGTAATCAAAACTGCTCTCTTTTGCAACAGGATGAGGGAACTCTTATTGTCTTTGCCACAGACAACAATTGATACAACTGTCCCTCCTTGCCTGCTAGCAGAAAGCCACTTGGGAGTATTACTGACTCAACGTAAACAAAAAAAAAAAAAAAAAAAAAAAGTTTGAGGATGATGTACCTCTAGGTCGCCAAGATGATTAAATATCTTAAAGATTCTGAAAATGGAATTACCCCAATAAAATGCCAATAGGGGATGGCTTTGAAGACACTGGGTTTCTCTATTTGAAATCCACTTCTTGCAAGGTTTGCCTGATTAGTGATGTGATAGTTGTGTCAGTAAGAGTGTAAACGTTATTCCACAGTAACCCTTGGTAAAAATCAGCGTCTCTGGGTAGTTGATCACAAGTGATCGATAGGAACCCAGCTAGGATGCTGGAAACAGTCTGAACTACCTGCGGGAGATGGCGAACATGGCCAAAGCCTTTTCCTTCCTTCACAACGTGTGATGTATCCAGCTCTTGAGTCTGGCTTGTCCATGTGACTTGCTTTGGACAATGGGACACTACCAATGTGATGCCCCCACAGGTTTGCAAAGCGTTAGCACAGTTTGGGTTTGCCCTCTCATGGCGCCTCACCTGCGAATGCCCCGTGAGGAAGCCCAGGCTGCCCTGAGGACAAGAAGCCACGTGGCCCGGTCATTACCCTAGCATTCCAGCCAACAGCCATCCAGCTGCTGGACCTAAGGGGGTCCTTCTAGATCATCCAGCTGACAGGATGAGCGGTCCATGAGTGAAAGCATGTGAAACCAACAAGGGTGGCAAAGGCCAGAACCCTCGGGCTAACCCACAGTCCCCTGAGCTAAATAAAAGCCGGCTCAAAGCTGCTGACTTTCTCAGTAGTTAAGCAGTGAAAGCTAACGGCTCTGTAGCTTCAGCCAAAAAAAGATACATTGGAAGACTCCTGTGTGTTTTGAAGCTGAAGAAATCGAGGAAATAACAAGATAAACTTGAGCTTTAGGAACAACCAGTACCAAGGACTTGAATGTCATCACGAAATAAAATTTCCTTTTAGCATTAAGATAACTTTGAAAGGTGCATGTAGCTGGTAAGCAATAATAATCTAAAGCCCTCCAGTGTTTACCCAAATAGAACTACAACTCCGCTTTTAAAAATAATCGCCGGCTGGTGCGCCTGGGTGGCTGTCAGTGAAGTCCTACGCTTAAATTCCACCCAGGTCATGATCCCAGGGTTGTGGCATCGAGCCCCACCTCCTCAGGCTCAGTGGGGAGCCTGCATAAGATTCTCACTCCTTCCCTCCCTCTACCCTCTACCCCCCACCATGCACACCCTCAGGCAAACAGTTGGAACCTTGACCACCCTGGGGTCCTGAGGCAAATAGATAGATAGTAGCTGCAGAAGCTGTTGGGCCCATCAGACTGTTTCCTTTGGATCTTCATTAAAATACAAGCCGCTACACAGGCCACATAGGCTTTAAAAAAATGTACGATGCTTTCAGGCCCTGCCTCAGAATGCCAAAATAAATCTTGTATTGGTCATGCACACTAATGAATAAATGTGAATGTTTTGAAGAGTGAGGATTTCTGTCATTTTTAATCTTTGTGTTGACGTATAATTGACATAAAACACTGTTGGTTTAAGGTACACAACTTGATTTCATACGCTTATATATTGTAATATGATCAACAACATAGGATAACATCTTGATCATTTCACATAATTCCTTTCTGTGGTGGGAACAATGAAGAGCTAGTCTCCTAAAAATGGAGAGGTTTCTGATGTGATCTGGCTGACTATCATCGCTATGCTGTGCCGGGGACTGAGCTGTCTACCAGCTGGATTTGTCCCCCGAAACACCGTCTCCCCCATTTCCATCCACCCCCACCCCTGGGAAGCCCCATTCTGCTCTGATTTTTACAAGTTTTGCTCTTTGAGATTTCTTAAACAAGTGATGGCTTATATCCTTTGTCTTTATCTGACTTTCCTCTTTCTAATGCTCTCAAGATGCATCCATGTTGTCTTAAATGGTAGGATTTCTTGATTTGTCATGGCTGAATAAATCTATTGTGTATACATATACATCACATGAACATTATCCATTGATCCCTTTGTGGAAAGATAAGATGTTTTCATACCTTTGTTATCTTGAATAGTGCTGTAATGAACATGGGACTCTGGATAACTCATAGATACTGTTTTCTTTTTTTAAAGAAAAATTATATTTACTTCGATTTTCAATGTTTTTTTTTTTTTTTTTGGTTTTTGGTTTTTGGGTTGTTGTTGTTTTGTTTGTTTGTTTGTTTTTTGGTAAGCTCTGTGCCCAAAATGGAGCTTGAACTCAGGACTCTGAGCTCAAGAGTTGCATGCCTTCCTGACTGAGCCAGCCAAGCACCCCTCCAGTGATCGTCGTTTTTTTTTTTGTTTTGTTTTGTTTTTTAATTTTTGTCTTTAATTGTCCTTAATTTACATTTTAGTTAACATACAGTGCAGTATTGGCTTCAGGAGTAGAATGCAGTGATTCATCACTTCCATACAACACCCAGTGCTCATCCCAACAAGTGCCCTCCTTGGTACCCATCACGCATCTAGCCCATCCCTCCACCTCCCTCCATCAACTCTGTTTGCTCTTTAAGAGTCTCTTGTGGTTCATTTCCCTCTCTTTTCTTTTCCTTCGCCTTCCCATATGTTGATCCGTTTTGTTTCTTAAATTCCACATACTAGTGAAATCATACAGTATTACTTTTTCTGATTGACTTATTTCCCTTGGCAAATACATTCTAGCTCCATCTGTGTCTTTACAAATGGCAAGATTTCTTTCTTTTTGATGGCTGAGTAGTAGTGCATTCAGTGTGTGTGTGTGTGTGTGTGTGTGTGTGTGTGTGTATACACATGCCACATCTTTTTTTAATGTTTTTTAGAGAGAGTGGGCAAGTGGTGGAGGGGCATGATGAGAAGAAGACAGAGGATTTGAAGCAGGCTCTGTGCTGACAGCAGAGAGCCCGATGCAGGGCTCGAACTCGTGAACTGTGAGATGATGACCTGAAATGAAGTCAAACGCTTAACTGACTGAACCAGGCACCCCTACACCACATCTTCTTTATCCATTCGTCAGTCAGTGGACATTTGGGCTCTCTCCATAGTTTGGCTATTGTTGATAATGCTGTTATACATATTGGGGTGCATGTACCCCCTTCAAATCTGTATTTTTGTATTCTTGGGGTAAGTACTTAATAACGTCATTGCTGGATCATAGGGTAGTTGTATTTTTACTTTTTTGGGATCGTCTTGAGTATTTTTGACATACAGTGCATAAATTTTATTTGTTTAACATGTTATTTACAATATATAAAAATACAAAATTAACATTAATTGTAGCAATAATTCACATCTCCATCACATCATATAATGACTTTTTCATTTTAGTTGTCAGAACAGTTAAGTTCTAGTGTCATAGCAAGATGTTGTGACTTTCTTTGGGTATTTATCCAGGAGCAGGATTGCTAGATCATGTGTGAGCTGTGCTTTTGACTTTTTGAGGAAACTCCATATGGTTTCCTGCCGTGGTAACGCCAATTCATGGTTCTAGGAAATGTGTGAAAGGCTTCCCTTCTCTCCAAATGTTTGCCAGCATTTATGGTTTATTTATTTATTTATTTATTTATTATTGAGACAGAGAAACAGAGCATGAGTAGGGCAGGGGCACAGAGAGAGGGAACCACAGAATCTGAAACAGGCTTCAGGCTCTGAGCTGTCAGCACAGAGCCCGACGTGGGGCTCGAACCCATGAACCGTGAGATCATGACCTGAGCCAAAGTCCGACACTTAACCGACTGAGCCACCCAGATTCCCCCAGGATTTATTTGTTCTTGATGATCACTGTTCTATCAGGTGTGAGGTGATGGCTCATTATGGTTATGGTTGGCATTTCCCTGATGATGAATGATAGCATCTTTTCATCTATCTGTTCACCATCTGTGTATCCTTGGGAAAGGTCTATTTAGGTCTGTAAGGACACAAGTCTAAACCAGACGGACTCCATAACAGGCTTTAAGTTTCCCCTCTAAACTAGAAGGCCTAAGTTTCAGTTTCCCTGAAACTATCAGGCAGCTACACGTTGCCCAAGGCCGAAGAAACTGCCCACCACATCACTCCACCACACTACCTTGGCAACACCCAATCGAGAAAGGCCAACAACTATAGATAAAACTGTTACCTAATGTTAAAGTTAACCCGTTAGGCGCCGAACAAGACTCTAGGCTCACTCTGTAATTGGTTAAATTTAAAAGTACTCTTAATGTTGTAATTGGGTTTCGCCAAAAGTAACAAATACTCTAGACAATGTGTATGGTTAAACCCGCTGTCAATAATGTTGTATAATTATGATTGGATCACTGTTCCTATGTCAACAACTTCTGTAACTCCCCCGTCACAAACCCCATAAAAACCCTACTCTGCCTTTGTTCGGGGCTCACAGCACAGATCCACTGCACTGGTAAAGTCTGTGAGCCCGAGCTCAAGCCCGTAATAAAGCCCTTTGCCTTTGCATGCGTGACTCGGTCTCCCCGGTGGTCTCTGGTCGTTGAGGATACTGCGATCTGGGTATAACAGATCCTCTACCCATTTTTAAATAAAATTATTATTATTATTATGTATTTTGGTGAATTGTAGTTCTTTATATATTTTAGATATGAAATCCTAATCTGATAGTTGGCAAATATTTTCTCCCATTTAATAGGTTTCCTTGATTTGTTAATCACATAGAATTAACAAAGGATTGTATTGGCTTCAGGTGTGCAATATCAGAATCCAGCAATCCTATATGTTTCTCAGGTCTCATCAGGAGAAGTGTACTCTTGGGGCGCCTGGGTTGGCTCAGTCAGTTGAGCATCTGACTTCAGCTCAGGTCATGATCTCACGGTTTGTAGGCTCGAGCCCTGTGTCGGGCTCTGTGCTGACAGCTCCAAACCCGGAGCCTGCTTCGGATTCTGTGCCTTCTTCTCTCTCTGTCCCTCCCCTGTTCACGCTCTGTCTCTGTTTCTCAATAATAAATGTAAAAAAATAAGACAAGTGTACTATTAATCCCCTTTGTTTACCTCACCCATCCCTCCATTCACCTCCCCTCTGGCAACCACCAGTTTGTTTTCTGTATTTAAGAGTCTCTTAGAGACACACCTATACATCATGAACTAGTACTTACTGTAGAAAAATTAAATTTTGACGTTCACCAGAATGTGGGTGAACCTAGAGGCTATAATGCTAAGTATAGGTTGCCTTTTCATTTTTGTGGATTTCTTTTTTGCTGTACTGAAGTGCTTTTTTTAATGCATTCTTATTTTTGAAAGAGAGAGAGTGTGAGTGAGCGAGTGGGAGAGTGAGCATGCGAATAGGGGAATGTCAGAGAGAGAGAGACACACACAGAGAATCTCAAGCAGGCTCCAGGCTCTGAGCTGTCAGCACAGAGCCTGACGTGGGGCTAGAACTCAGGAACCACAAGATCATGACCTGAGCTGAAGTTGGACACTCAACTGACTGAGCCACCCAGGTGCTCCTTTACTGAAGTTTTTAACATGATAAAGTCCCACTTGGTAGTGGGAATGCTTGTGGTTATGTTGTCTTACCTAAAAACATCCTTGCCAAAACCAATGTCAGGGAGTTCTTCCCTATGTTTTCTTCTGATAGTTTAACAGTATCTGGTCTTAGTTTTAACTGGTGTAATACGGGGGTAGGACTTAAATGTTTGACACGTAGTTACCTGGTCTTCCTAACACCATTTGTTGAAGAAACCGTACTTGGACCTTGGAGTGTTCTTGGTTCCCCCTGACAAATAGTAGTTGACTGACCAAGAGTACCCAGAAATAACATCTCTCATTGATCATGTGTCTGTTTCTGCCAGTACCATATTGTGGAAATGGCTACAGCTTTACAGTATAGTTAGAAATCAGGACGGGGGGCTTCACATGGGTTCTTTTCATGATTGCTCTGACTACTCAGGGTCTTCGGTGAATCTCTACAAATTTTAACATGGCTTATCCTATTTTTGTGAATAATGCCATTGGAGCTTTAACAGAGATTATACTGAAATTCTAGATGGTTTAGGGTATATGGACCTTGTGACCACATTCTTAAAATCCATGAACTTGGGGTATCTTGGCATTTGTGTTGATTTTCTTTCGTCAAAGTTGTCATTGTTCCTTTCTGTATTTGAATGGTAAGCAGGCTCCATCCTGCGCATGGAGCTGGACATGAGGCTCAGCCTCCTGATGATGAGATCATGACCTGAGCGGAAATCAAGAGTTGGACACTTAACCAACTGAGTCACCCAGGGGCCCCCCACCCCCAGCCTTGTTTTTGATGCTATTCTAAATGGATTAGTTTTAGTTTCAGATGTTTCATCATTAATGTATAGAAATGTAACTGACTTTATATTTTAGTTACATATGTAAATAATGTATATTGTATAATATTACATATGTCTTGCTATTTGAATGCTTTTTATTCTTTATTATTTAATTTCTTAAAATTAAAGTATAGTTGACGTATAATTAGTTTAAGGTGTGTATCATAGAAATTCAACATACCTTTTTATTTAGTATATTTATTTTGAGAGCAAGAGAACATGAGCTGGCCAGGGGCAGAGATGGAGAGAATCTCAAGCAGGCTCCCCACTGTCAGAGCAGAGCCCCACATAGGGCTCAATCTCATGACCTGTGAGATCATGATCTAAGCCAAGATCAAGAGTCAGTCGCTTAAGTGACTGAGGCACCCAGGTGCCCCTAAACTCAGCATTTCTATACATTAGGAAATACTCGACCTGGTACGGATAGTTAGAACTGTCACCATGTGGTTAGAACAGCATTATGGACTACATACACTGTATTTTCATCCCTGTGTCTACCTTTCTAACTGGAAGTTTCTACCTCTTAATCTTCACTTATTTGGCCTATTCCCCCACCCTCCACCCTTCTGAAAATCACTAGTTCATTCTGTGTGTGTGTGTGTGTGTGTGTGTGTGTGTGTGTGTGTGTGTGTGACAGAGAGAGATCTCTCACACAGAAATAAAACCCTACAGTATCTGTCTTTCTCTGGCTTCTTTCACTTAGCATAATAGCTCCTTGCTCCACCCGTGTCGTTGCAAATGACAAGTTCCCATTCTTTTTTCATGGACGAGTGATGCTGCTTTCTGGATACAGATGCGCACCACGTCTTTGTTCATCTACTGAGGAACACTTGGGCTGCTTCCATATCTTGGCTCTTGTAAATACTGCTGCAGGGAACACAGGGGTGCAGACCTGTTTTCAGATTGTTCAGTTTGTTGTAGGTAAGAACACAGAGGTGGAATTGTTGGGTTATGGGGTAGTTTTATTTTGAACTTGGAGGAACCTTCATACTGTCTTCCATAGTGGTTGGACCACTTGACATCCCTACCCATAGGACGTGAGTGGTCCCCTTTCTGCACATGCTCACTAGCTCTTGTTCTTTCTTGTCTCTTTGATTGTAGCCATTCTGACTGCTGTAGGGTGATAGGTCGTGGCAATTTTGATTTACGTTTTTCCCATAAGTAATGTTGATCATTGTTTCCTGTGCTGTTCTGGCCATCTGTAGGTCTTTGGGGGGAAAAATGTTTATTCGCTTCCTCGGCTCAACTATTGTTTTTTTCTTGAGTGAAATAGAATTAACATACCATGTTCCAGTAGTTTTGGGTGTACAAGCTGGTAATCCAACACCTGCTGGGTGTGGTAGGGGGTAGTCACTAGAGGGTCTGCCGGGAGACACTGGTCCTGACAGAGACTGGGTGTGGCGGGGCACAAGCTGCTTGGAAGGGGAGTGGATCGGGTGGGGCGGGTCTATAAGAGCATGCTGGCATTGGGCAAGGGGCCGTTAACAAGGTGCATAGGTGTCAGCTCGTTGCTGTGCGTGGCCAGATAGGCTCCAGGAGGGCAAGAAAAATGCAGCCCTGGGGCTCCTGGGTGGCTCGGTCAGTGGACGGTCTGACTTGGCTCAGGTCATGATCTCGCAGTTGTTGAGTTTGATCCCTGCATTGTGCTGGGCTTGCTGCTATCGGCACAGAGCCTGCTTCAGGTCTTCTGTCCCGCTCTGTCTCTGCCCCTCCCCCACTCATTCATTCTCTTGCCCTTCCCCTTGTGCTCATTCTCTCGTGCTCTCTCTCTCTCTCTCTGTCTCAAAAATGATGAATATTTTTAAAAATAAAATGGAGGACCTAGGTGGCTCAGTTCGTTAGGCATCTGACTTTGGCTCAGGTCATGATACCGGGGTTCATGAGTTCGGGCCCTGCACTGGGCTCCGTAGCGGACAGCTCAGAGCCTGAAGCCTGCTTCCGATTCTGTGTCTCCCCTTCTCTCTGTGCCCCTCCCTTGCTCGTGCTCTGTCTCTCTGGCTCTCAAAAATGGATAAACGTTAAAAAATCCAGAAAGAAAATAGAAAAGAAAAATACAAATGAAAAATGCCATCCATCCATCAGCACTTGTCTTCCTAGTTACAGCTCCTGCAAATCCCTGTTCTTCCAGCAAACATCCTAAAATTAGTCCCCAGATCTCCTTCACATACAACCCAGGTGCTCTTCAAAGTGCTCCTCCTTTGCTGGGTCTTGAACCATGGTCCGTAGAGCGCTGGTCCTTCACGCGTGCATACGCAGTTCCCCGAGGCCTCGCAGCTCACGCAGAGTCAGGCTGTACTGATTTTCGAAGGCAGACAGTGACCGTCTGGGCAAGTCCCCCAGGGCCAAGGGGGCCGGGCGCGCAGGCCTGATCCCTGTGCTCCCCTGCATTGCGCTACCCCCACCCCACTCCCACCTCCCTGCCGTGCTTGTGGGTTGCTGGGCCAGGGGTGCGGGTGCCCGCTGCATCTAGGCCCCTCCTGCCCTTGACACTGCGGCTTGCTTTCTCTGTCTTTCGCTGGGGAAGATGTGTTCTGACAGTCCTGAGGCCACTTGCAGAGTGAGCTGAAGTACCCGCGGTTGTTGCCGCGGTGGCTGGGGGAGGAGGTGAGCTCTGCATCCTCTCCTGCCTCCCTGTAATTGTCTGCACGAGGTCCTCCCGCTCAAACTGCCAGTGCTCTGTGCAGGCCGATTAGCGAGAGGGGGTGTCCTTGGTTTGTTCCTGTTCGTACAGGAGAAGCGTTTAGCTCCTTACCCTGGAGTATAATATTGAGCGTGGGTTTTGTGCTTAATGTCCTTTATATGTTCCTTCTATAACCAACCCATTGAAGGCTTTTATCATGAAAAGACATAGCTTTTTGTGAAACAGTTTTTGTGTTTCTATTAAAATGATAGGATTTTTTACCTTGCATTTTATTGTGCTGTGTCACTTTTATCGATTTGTGTATGTTGAACCAGCCTTGCATCCCAGCGGTAAATCATGCCCTTGGTCATGGTGTATAATCCTTCTAATGTTGTTTGTCTGCTGTTACTTTGAGAATTTGGGCATCTGTGTGGATCAGGGATGTGGGTCTACATTTATAGTGTCCTTACCTGGCTTTGATCCCGGAGTAATGGTGGCCTTGTAATGTGAGTTTGGAGGTTTGCCCTCTTGAGTTTTTCTGTAGAGGTTGAGAATTTCTATGTCTTCCTTAAATGCTGGGGAGAACTTAGCAGTGAAGCTTTCCCGGCCTGAGGTTTCCTGTGCTGGGAGATCTCTGACTTTTGTTGAAACCTTCCTATCAGTAATTTGTCTGTTCAAAGTTGGTTGCTTACTTATTTAGTCTTTGTAGGTGGTATGTAACTAAGAATTCACCCATTCCTTCCATTTTGTCCTGTTTGTAGGCAGATAATGGTTCATAATATATGATCCTTTATATTTTTGTTTTATCAGTTGTGATTTTATTTGAATCTTCTTTTAGTCTAGCTAAAGGTTTGTTTTCTTTTTGAAAAACCAGTTCAATTTTTTTTTTCTATTTTTCTGATCTCTTCCATTTCCACTCTGATCTTTATTTCCTTCCTTCTGCTAACTTTGGGCTTCATTCTTCACGTAGTTCTTTGAGGTATAAAGTTAGATTGTTTGAGATCTTCGTATTTTCTTGTTTTTTTTATTTTTTAATTTTTTTTTATTTCTGAGATAGAGACAGACCGATAGTGTGAGCAGGGGAGGGTCAGAGAGAGAGGGAGACACAGAATATGAAATAGGCTCCAGGCTCTGAGCTAGCTGTCAGCACAGAGCCCGACACAGGGCTCGAACCCACGACCGTGAGATCATGACCTGAGCTGAAGTCGGACGCTCAACCGACTGAGCCACCCAGGTGCCCCAAGATCTTCATATTTTCTTGATCTATGCATTTATCACTGTAAACTTCCCTCTGAAAAGGTTTTGCAGCATCCCATAAGTTTTGGTATGTTTTATCTTTAGGTTTCTTTTTAGATACTTTATAAGAATGTATTATTTGACTCATGGCTTGTTGTAGAGTGTGGTTAATTTGCAAATACTGGGAGGTTTTGTGTTTGAGCTTTCCTTTTGTGATTTGTAGTTTCATACCATTGTGGTTGGAAAAGACCCCGAGTATGACTTCACTCGACTGAAATTTCGTACACTTGTTTTTGTCATCCTATGGCTTATCATGGAGAATGTTACATATGCACTTGAGAAGAATGCATTCTGTTGTTGGGTGTGATGTTCGATAAATGTCATGTTAATTGGGTCTAATGTATAGTTCAAGTCCAATATTTACTTTGTTTTCTGTCATGATGATCTGTCCATTGCTGAAAAGAGGGTAGTGAACTCCCCTATTAAGGTTTTGTCTGTTTCTCCCTTCAGATTTGATAGTATTTGCTTACTATATTTGTGTGCCATGATCTTGGATGTCTATATATTTATGATCATTCTGGGTTTGGGGGTTTGTTTTGTTTTTGTTTTTTTGATGATTGACGCTTTGTCTCTCAATAGCTTTTTTTGGCTGATAAAAGCAGAGTTACTTGTGCTCACACTTTGAGTTTCTACCTGCATGGAATACCCTTTTCCATCCCTTTCCTTTGGGCCTTTATATGTCCTTAAAGCTGAAGTGAGTTTCTGGTGGGGCAGCATATAGTTGGATCTTTGTTTTTGTTTTTGTTGATTTATAATACATCTCACCACTCTGCCTTTTGATTGTAGGATTCAATCATTAGTGATTTTGTGTGAACTTTAATGCTCTGAATGTTTTCTGGGTGGTTTGTATTCCATTGTATTTTTCATTTCTGTCTACATTTGTAAATAAGTGATATTGTCTCCCCCCTTTTGGTGATAAGGTCTGTTTGGCCTTTCTTAATCTTCTATGCAACTACTCTTTTTTCTTCTTCTTAGAGAGTGGGGGGGTGGGGCAGACAGAGAGGGAGATACAGAATCTGAAGCAGGCTCCAGGCTCCGAGCTGTCAGCACAGAGACCGATGCAGGGCTTGAACCCCTAACTGTGAGATCATGACCCAAGCCAAAGTTGGATGCCTAATCAACTGAGCCACCCAGGTGCCCCATCTATGCATCTACTCTGAAGTCTTGCTTTGTTGAAGCTACCTTGAGGCTTACATGAATAAAACCTTCATCTTAAGCTGACAACAACTTAACTTTTATCTATAGAAGCTGCACTCTGACTCCTCACCACCTTACATTTTTGATGGCATTATTTATCTCTTCTGTATTGTTGATCCAGCAACAAATTATTGTATCTATGAATGTTAACACTTCGACCTTTTTAGTACAGTGAGGTGGTTAATTCACCATCCTTTTACATAGTTTTCACGTCTCACTGTATATTTACCTTCACCAGGGTGTTATATACTTTCATATGTTCTCACATCCCTGATTAGTGTCTTCATTTCAGCTTGCAGAACTGGGTTCAGCGTTTCTTGCAAGGTTGGTGGTAATGAACTCCTTAAGCGTTAACTTGTCCAGGAAACTGGTGACTTTTCTTTGATATGCACAGAATAAGTTTGGAGGTTAGGGTGTTCTTGGGTGATTATTTTTATCTTTCAACATTTCAAAAGTATCATTCCACTCTCTTCTGGTTTGGATGATTTCTGCTGAGAAATCCACTGATAGCCTAATGAGACTTCCTCTGTGGATGACAGTCTGCTTTTCCCTGGATGCTCTGAGGATTCTCTAGTTTTGATTTTTGACAGTTTCATTCCATAATTGGGAGAGGTCTTTTGCACTGAGATAATAGGGTTATCTCATGAACTGGGATGTCCTTGGTTTTTAAAATTCTCAGCTACTATTTCTTTAAGCTCTGTGTTCTTTTCCTCTTCTCTCCTCCTTCTGGGACTCTAATGAGTCTCGTATGTTCTTTTGATGGAGTCCCACAGATGACATAAGCTTTTTTCTCTTTTTAAAATCAGGGGCGCCTGGGTGGCTTGGTCAGTTAAGCTTCCACCTGTGGCTCAGGTCATGATCTCACCCACTTCTGGGTTTGAACCCCATGTCAGGCTTTGTGCTGAGAGCCTGGAGCCTGCTCCGGATTCTGTATCTCCGTCTCTCTGCTCTTCCTCAGCTCACACTCTGTCTCTTGGTCACTCAAAAACAAACATTAAGAAAACTAAAAAATAAAATTGTTCACTCTGTTCTCTGTATTACTTAAAGAGCTCTATTTTCTCAGCTATGCCACCTTCCATTTGCTATACTCTCATGCAGATGCTTTACAGCGTATCTTTCACTTAAATCATTGAGTTTTTCAGCTGAAGAATTTTGGGCTGGTTTTTCCTTAGGATTTCTGTCTGGTATATAGTTCACGAACATACTTATTTTGGTGATTTCACTATCTCTGGGTTTTCGTGTGGCTGGAATTTCTTCAAGACCGCGATGGTTGGTTCTTGATTACTTACATGACAAAATGCCATGCCTTAGAGCTTGGCTATTGAAGAATTACCTTGTGGCGGTGAGCTATTGCCTTAATTTCCTTATGTCCCTTGACGTTTTGTATCCCCGTCCTCAACGTGTGAGGGAGCAGACGCCTTTAATCATTGCGAGGTGACTTCAGGTGGGTTATGCTGTTGGCTGGTGCTGTTGGCTGGCATTTTCTCTGCTTTTATAGGAACACATGTCTGATCCATTCCTCTTGCTCCTTAGAGCAGAATTGTTCATCTTTTATGTCTCTGGCTCTTCGAATGAGCGGGCTGGCTACTGGTAACCTCTCTGGTTTCCCAGAAGGGGGCAGTATGGTTGAGGTTTGTGGTTTCTCTCATGGACGTTAATACGGACCCGTCTTCGGAGCACACTCGCTGCCTACCAGAGCTCACGGGTACTACTGCACTCAGGACTGGACCCAGAGACCCGGTTACAGGCTCGGGGAATGTGTGTGTTTGCCTCCCAGGGCATTGTGGGTACCCTCTGACATGGGAGGGAGCTCCCCGAGTGATGAACGTCGTCTGCGGAAACCGTGTCTCTTTGATGCTTTTGGATGTTCTTACCTGCCTCTCGGCTATACTTTACCTTCTTCCCGGTCATGTGGGTTCTGCTCCTGTGCCCTCCGTACTGCGGAAGAGACACCGATGGGTCCGTCTGGATCCCGCCCCACTGGGGTAGCTGGGCACTCCCTTCCCGCGCGCCTCCTCGCCGGGGGTGTCTCCCTTGTGCGGTGCCGCCTTGCGGTGGAGGGCAGGATGCTGGGCCCAATGGCACTGGTAAAGCTGACTGTCTCTGCTGCCTCCAAACTGGCACTTCCTGGCTGTCCCTGCAGTCTCCCGTTGGGAAGACTGGACTTAAACAAGGTCTCTCCTGTCCGTATGAATCGGCCCAGGCTCACCTTCTCTGGGTTTTTTTCTGGACTGTGATGGGAGGAACTGGGACAAAGTGGCTCCTCTGCTTGTCCTCCGGCCGTTCCTGAGGGGGGTCTTCCTTCTGCATGTTCTGGTTGGGGAGACGTCTCTTGGGTCGCTTGGTCTGTGGTGCTGGATCCCTCAACTCTCAGAGTGGCACTTGGGTTTTTGGTTACACTTCTGTTTCTTTGAAAAGGGAGACAAAAAGGAGGAATATCTTACATAGTCAAAATGCTTTGAAATCTCTTAATAAAAACTGGTCTTAATGGGGAGAAAATAGAAATGCATTTGTCATGCGCCTGGCTGGCTCAGTCTGTAGAGCATGCAACTCTTGATCTGGGGGTTGTGAGTCTGAGCCTCATGTGGGGTATAGAGATTACTTAAACATAAAATCTTAAAAAAAAAAAAAAAAAAGAGATGTGGTGGGGGTTGCCTGGGTGGCTTAGTTGGTCGAGCCTCTGACTCTTGATTTCAGCTCAGGTCATGATCTCCCAGTTCATGGCATTAAGCCCCACTTTGGGGTCTACCCTGACTGTGTAGAGCCTGCTTGGGATTCTCTCTCTCCCTCTCTGTCTTTCCCCTGTTCTCTCTCTCTCTCTCTCTCTCTCTCTCTCTCTCTCAAGCTAAATAAACTTAAAAATAGATTTACCTTCGGTTTTGAGATACAGATATCTAGGTTAGGTTGAGATTTAGAAGATAATAATTCAAGTGTAGGCTCTTGAGTCTGATAAGGCTGAAGATGACCTATACCACTGTAGAGTTCTGGGACACTGGGCATTGTGCTTAGCAGCTGTAGTCTGACTGTAAGGTCCTTAGTATAAGGCCTGGAGCAGTGAATACTGAGTACATTGAGCTACTGTTCTAATTGGGGCATTAATAAAAGAACCTTTGGTCTCTGAAATTAAGTGAGGAAAAAACCTCATGGTCTGTAAGAATATATATACCTCAGAGAAAGAGGTATCTGCATCTCTATGTGACCGATTTCCTTTGGAGTGAAATGACCATGTATACCTCCATAACACACGCCTGGGCCTATGACAGCAGCTCACTTTATTTGGTCAGGAGATGCCTGAATTCAGTATGAGAGCTTTGGGTTGTAAGCAACAGAAACTAGCCATAGCTGAAGAGAAAAAATGTACTTAATTGAGTAGACCTCAAGTTCTAGCTTTGAACCCCAAGGACAGGAAGGTCTTTCAGCCTTAGGCTTACAGTGTAACCCAGATGGGATCGCCGTCTGGTGTCAGTCATGGTTTCAGATCTCTGCCGTCACACAACATTTCTTTTTTTTTTTTTTTTTTTTTTTTTACATTTATTTATTTTTGAGACACAGAGAGAGACAGAATACAAGTGGGAGAGGGACAGAGAGAGAATGAGATGCAGAATCTGAAGCAGGCTCCAGGCTCCGAGCTGTTAGCACAGAGCCCGACGTGGGGCTTGAACCCACAAACCGTGAGATTATGACGTGAGCCGAAGTCGGACGCCTAACCGACTGAGTCACCCAGGCTCCCCACAACATTTCTTTATCGTTGCTTAGAATTCATGAGGTATAAATGAGGACTGCCACCACGGCTCAGGTTTTAGGTTACCATGTCTATCACTGGCCATTTAGTGAGTCACTCTTGGACCCCTGCTGTGGTGATTGTAGAAGCAAATGTCCTGATGAAGCCTCCCTCACCCTCCACCCCTGAGGTCGCTGCTGGGAATAGAGGCCAGAAATAAACTTGAGTTGTGTTGAGCAACTGAGATTGAGGGGCTGTCAGCACATCATAACCTAGCCTGTCCTGGCTAATAATCCCTTGGAGGCTCACAGCCTTCCTAGATAATCTTCTTACCCTTCGGTGATAGAAATGCATGAGCAAGTTGGGAAAAGAGGACTTAAGCCAAAAAAAATAATGTCCTTTACATCACAGCTCGCTTTCTTAAGGATCTTGTGGCCATGAATAGCAAACCCACAAGTCGAATTAGCTAAAAACCGCTATATTACTCTTCTTGTTGGTTAGAGAAGATGACTTCTGGGGCATGTTCTTGCCTATTGTAAAACAAAGCATGGGCAAACCTCAGCTACTGGGGTTGTTTCCAGACCACTGCAATTACCCAAATATTGGAATAAAGCTAGTGGAATTTGCTTGGTTTCCCAATGCGTGTGAAAGTTAAATTTATACTATATTGTCATCTCTTAAGTGTGTAATAGCATTAGGTCTAAAAGAAACCATGTGTATATTTTAATTATTGCTAAAAAAATGCTGAACATCATGTGAACTTTCAGCAAGTTGTAAGCACTCAACATGGATTACCTTAACAAATAATGTAAGAGTGGAAGTTAGAGAGATGGCTAGAATTAGCAAAATGTACCAAAGTGAAAAATGCTGTTGGAAGAACGACACTGATAAACTTGATTGATGTAGAATTCCGACAGAACTGCAGTTGGTTAAAAACAAAAACAGAACATAATTTGGGCAAAATGAAGTAAGTGAAGCACAGTATAACAATGTGTGCCAGGGGCGCCTGGCCGGCTCGGCAGAGCATGAAGCTCTTGAGCTTGGGGTTATGAGTTCAAGCCCCATGCTGGGCATAGAGCTTCCTTTTTAAAAAAAAAAAAAAAAAAAAGTGTGCCTATATCTGAAAGCTGATGCAAAAAGAATAACTTAATGCAAGTATTGCTTTAAGTAGATTATAAATAAGAAATTGTGGTTCATTTAACTTAAAAGACTCTGGTAGCCCAAACTGAATAACGGAAGTGACCAGGTTTGCAAGCCCTTCCAGGCCACGTGTTTGACTAAGTTCAGAGCACTACTCCAGGGTACCTCTCATCTGGGAATTTTCTTCTCTTGATCCCTTTTCTCTGGCATTGAGAGAAAATATAAGTGCTCTCCCTGCCAAAAAAAGGGGAGGGAGAAGGTGATTATAAGCAAGAATCATTAGAATATTAAAACTGAGCTCCTAAACACATGGTACAGTGACCATAGATGAGAACAAAAAAAAAGCCTGTCTACTCCACATTCACCAAGAAGTCGTTTTTATTTCCTTTAGTAAGTTACTTTTGATTCTGATACTGTGTTAAAAAGTGAGAGCCTTTCTTTCACTGTTTGTTTATTTTGAGACAGAGAGAACGCTGGGGATGGGCAGAGAAAGAGGGGGACAGAGGATCCGAAGTGGGCTCTGCACTGGCAGCAGAGACCCTGAAGTGGGGCTCAATCTCACGAACCATGAGATCATGACCTGAAGTTGGACATTTAACCAACTGAGCCACCCAGACACTCCTTGAATATTCTCTATACCAACATGGGCTTGAGCTTAACACCCTGACATCAAGAGTCATATGCCGCACTGACTAAGCCAGTCAGGTGCCCCAAAGAGAAATATTTTTATTAAAAAGTGTAGGGCTGCCTGGGTGATTGAGTCGGTTGTCAGACTCAAGATTATGGCTCACGTCATGATCCCAGGGTCGTGGGATCAAGCCCCACATCAGGTTTTGCACTGAACGTGAATCCTGCTTAAGATTATCTTTCTCTTACTCTCCCTCACCACCTTCTCTGCTTGTGTGTGTGCTTTTGATCTCATTCGATGATGAATTCCCTCAATAGATGTGTCCTTGTAAAGATGGGTAGCTTGGCTTCATAGGATGTTTTCATGATCGTTGGCCTGTGTTACACTACTAGTAATTTACACTTGGGCCTCCTGGATGCATTGAGTACAGTTTACTTAGAAAGTTGTTTCATACCATCTAGGCATCACTGTTTCCGAAACAGCCTGGTTTGTGTGTGTGTGTGTGTGTGTGTGTGTGTGGCTTTTATGTAGGTGGTAAAGCAATGATGTCATTTATAAAGTCATAGAAATATTTTTAAAATTAGCTTATACCAGTCTCTTTGGATTAATTAATCTATTTTTTTCCAAGTCCTTGTTCGGTCTATTTCAAGTAAAAATTACCTGTACTGCTACATTCAGGTATATTAAATATTTCAAAGATTTTTATCACTGAATTCCTATAAGCATGAATACTGTCTGTTGTTAAATAGAAAAGCACTCCATTCTTTCCCTGTAACGTTTGAGAAAAATTAATATCCCGAGGACAGCTATTGGTTGGTACAACCTGCTCGTTGGCCAGAATTCCAGAGCACCATTTAAAGTATTTCATGAATGCAGTGAAGACACGCACCTACTGTGAGGGGTGGGGGTGAGGGGGAGGAGGTGGAGCAGAAATTCATCTCCTGTAACCAGCCAGGAGTGGAGCTACATTCAAGGACACGCCGACATGAGTGAGGGGAGCCCGCTCACCTCCTGACACGCATGTGTGACGCACACTGTGTTCTCGCTGCTCCCTGCCTGCTTGTGTCCTCTGCCACAAGACGGAATTCTCCACCAAAGGAATTACCTGACAGAGAAGCACTGTCTCCCCATCCACAGTGTTTTTACCAGCAGAGAAGGAAACTTCCTCTTCACTTGGCTCCCAGAAAAGAATGAGGAGGAACTTTACCCCAAGAGGGGCCACATGCCCATTCCTCTAACTCCTCAGTGTGGACCACAGGGAGGAGAGACTATATTTGGCAGATTTAGGAAAGACTGGATTTTGTGAGGAAGGAGCAGCTCCTGCAAAGGATCATTGTTCCACTAGGATCGATTTGATCTGGAAAACATTTATTATCTATGGCCTAGTTGTGAGCCAAGAGATGTAAACACACAGGATAGCATACAATGCAAAAAACAAAAGCCTGTCCACAGACTTTTTTTTTTTAAGTTTCTTTATTTCAGAGAGAGGTACATTGAAGGAGGGAAAGATTGAGAGATGGTCCTAAGCAGGCTCCACACTCTTGGCAGGGAGGGGCTCGAACTCCCAAGCTGTGAGATCATGACCTGAGCTGAAATCCAGAGACGGACACTAAGCCAACTGAGCCACCCAGGCGCCTCTCCAAAGATTTTTTTAAATGATCTTTATAAGTTTCAGTGTGCCAAGAAGTCCTCACTATAATTTATATGCATTTGTTAATAGAGTCCAAATACATAGAGCAAAAATTGGCAGAATAAAGGGTTAGCAGCCAAATCCACAAGCATGGTGGGAAATAGCAACTTACTTTATTTTAATATATTCAGAAGATAAAAATTATGAAGGATACAGACAATTTGAACCACATAATCACATTTGATCTAATAGTAATACTTCACTCAATAAGGGTAAAGTGCATATTCTTTACAAACACAAAACTTATAAAGCTTGATCCCTGAAACAAATACCAACATTAGCCCAAAATCTGTATCCTATAGGTCCTGTTTTCTGAGCAAACGTAGTTGAGCAGGACTTCGCTTCGCTTGTGGCCAAGTCGGCTCCTAATAAAACGACCCTTGAACAGAGAGCTAAAAAAGGGAAGAAAAAAAAGCTGCAAAGAGTGAACCAGATCAGGTATATTTTGGATGGGAATAAAACTTGGAGGAATTAGCATATGGATTTTTGCTTTAAAACTTTTTTTTTTTTTTTTTTTAAAAAAACAACAGTCCACAGGGGCACCTGGGTCACTCACTCAGTTTTGGGTCTGACTGCTGCTCAGGTCACCATATCACGGTTCATGAGTTCGATCCCTGCATCTGGCTTTGTGCTGAAAGCGTGGAACCTGGAGCCTGCTTTGGATTCTGTGTCTCTCTCTCCCTCTGCCCCTCCCCCTTTCACACTGTGTCTTTGTCTCTCTCTCTAAGATAAACCTTAAATTTTTTTTAAAAAGTAGCTGCACAAAAACTTTGGGCAATGCTCCTTAATTATTCACGGATATCTTGATGAGGGAAAATGATTAAAGTCCAGATTTAATGACTATTCAGCGAATGTCTTTGTGTTCAGAAAATTTATATGTAACCTTGCCCCATCCAAATAATCCAGATGGTCCACCTCCCCTTCCAATTTTTTCTCCATTCCTTGTAAAATCGATCTTGACCTGTGATCCCATACCTCAGCCTGTGTGGACTCCTTGGAGTCTGCCTGTCCTGATGACCACATGGGAACTGAGAAACACTAGCTCATTGAGTTACCTTTCAAAATTGATGGCGACGAGATGGTCATTTAAATACATAACATAGAAACATGACCTGAACTTTCATGATAGAACAGTTAGAATGAACTTACTAGGCCTTCCTCCCTCCTTAAAACATCCCTTTTCCAGTAAGTTGGTAAAAAATGTAATGCCTCTGCTATCATCTGCTTAGATTAGTAGCAGGTCACTACCTCAATGATGGATTTATAATTAAGGTTCTTTTTGCCATAACCCTGTTTTTTTTTTTTTTGAAGATCTTATTTTTAAGCAATCTCTACACTCAACATGGAACTCAAACATACAACCCCGAGATCAAGAGGTGCTCTATGGGGCGCTTGGGTGGCTCGATTGGTTAAGTGTCCAACTTCGGCTCAGGTCATGTTCTCACTGTTTGTGGGTTCAAGCCCCACGTTGGACTCTGTGCTGACAGCTAGCTCAGAGCCTGGAGTCTGTTTCAGATTCTGTGTCTACCTCTCTCTCTGACCCTTGCATGCTCATGCTGTCTCTCAGGGAAAAAAAAAAGAGTCACACGCTCTACCAACTGAGCCAGCCAGGCAGCCGTCCATAATACTTTTTTAACCACGTGTACAGTCTCTGTAATGAGGTAGAAATCTGGTAGATTGAGACTATTGCAATTGCATGCATGTAGCCTCCTCTGTATTAGTCGCCATTGTGAAGGACCCCAAAGACAGAGCAGTATGCTTGGTAAAAGTGTCTACAAGAAAGTCATTTGGAAATTGATCAGGGCAACCAAGTGCTTAACTAAGGTGCCCTTGAAAAAATGAAAGGTGATGCATGAATAGAATGTAGTTTGTTCAAAAAACCAAAACAAAACAAAAACCAAAAAATCAAAAAAACAAGATCTCTCTCCAAAAGGGGCACTGCTTTTCACCCATGAACACAAGAGGTGCTCTTGGCTAAAGGCCCATGTAATGAGTCAAGTGAAGGAAATGGTTTTGATTATATGAGGAATTTTTTTTAACAAAGAAAATAGGGCATGCTTATTTATAACTTGCCAGTAACTGTGAGTTTTATGGCTGTGATTTCTTGTTTGCTGCCAACTGAGTATGTTTTTTTTCTGTCTCCTGGTGATCTCTGTCTCCATTCCTGGAGCCCTATTAACAAAAGTTAAATGGTATGTCAGTAAGTTTGTCTTTATTCCAACACAGAAATGTTTTTAATAAGTCTTTAAACTGGGTGATAGTTAAAGCCATTTGCTCTTGTCAGAAGACATTTTAACTTAAAAGATGGTAACAAGATTGGAATCTATAGGAAAATATCCACAGAAAACAAGGTTGAAGAGGACTCAGAGATGCTGACTGATTCTCTCACAAGTGGGATTTCAGTTCATTTTCCTTGGCTCTTTGTACTTAAACTTTTCTACCCTGAAGATAAAATTCAAAACCAGAAGAAAAAGATATTAAAATGGAAGGAGACTGTGATAAAAGCCATATTAAAATGAGTCCATTTTTCAGGCCAGTCATTTCACTGTCAAAAACAGATAGGTATTGACACCCTTTGTTTATATCCACAATAGAGGGAGAATGAACATGTAAATACAGGGAAAGAATTGAACTATTACTTAAAAGACTTGGATATAAATTTTTTTTTAACACTTACCTTCATTTTTTTAAATAATGTCTAACCCCAACATGGGGCTCAGTCCAACAACCCCAGCATCAAATTTCATGCTCACCCACCTGAGCCAGCCACACGCCTCCTGATATGAACAGTACGTGTGTTTTAGTGGTTGAAGACACAGCAGTTGAGTGGGGTAAATGACTTGACTGATGTCCCATAACCAGTAAGAGACTGGGCTAGGTTGTCTCCTTTGATCTACATTGACTCTAAAGTCTTGTGAGTTGCCATGGCCTATGGGACATGAGTAACGAAGGAGTCAGAGGTTGGAAAGCGGTGGTACACTGAGGGTTGGCCTCATGGGCTGTGCTTTGGACCCATGGGTCTCCCGTGTGAGGAAGCCTAGGCTAGCCCACTGGAACGGGAGCCCACGTGGAGAGCAGGGATGGGCTCTCCCAGCTGATGCCTCTTAGATACGCTGCTCTGGCAACAGCCAGGTGCGGTAGACTGTCCCAGACGCTCCAGTTCAACGGCCCTTCTGGCAGGTTGCAGAGATCCAGTGAGCCAGCCCCAGCACAGCTTCCCAGCAGCTCCACACAACTGTGAGCAATGATAAAAGCTGGTTTGTTTTTTTAATGATTAAGATTTGGGGGGTTTTAGTTAAGCAGCAAAAGCTGCTACAGTGACGTGGGGCGCATGGCTGGCTCAGTCAGTAGAGCATGCAACTCTTGATACCTGGGTCGGGAGTTCAAGCCTCATCGTAAGTAATCTTGAGTAAGCATGTAATCTGACTTAAAAACAAAAACAAAAACAAAAAACAAAAAAATGATACGGTAGCCATACATGAATTGGATATTTGTCCCTATTAAATGGTGGTTTTTCTTTATTGTATATCGTAACTGCCTATCATTTGCTGCTAGCTTGCAAACAGATGAGAGGAATATCTAGGAGTCAACTAGATGCAAAGGGGTTGGAGCACCTGGGTGACTTAGTTAAGCATCTGACTCTAGATTTCTGCTCAGGTCTTGACCTTGCAGCTGGAAAACTCAAGCCCTGCCTGGGGCTCCTCACTCCTTGAGATTCTCTCTCTCATGAGCTCTCTCTCTGCCCCTCCCTGGCTCACTGTCAATGTAAACATTAAAAAAACAAACATGGCGCCGAGTGGAGGGATGAATTGAGTGGAGGTTGAAACCTCCTTTACCAGAGGCACTGGCAAGCTTGCACGGATGGAAGTGTAGCCCCGAGGGGTGTGGGGCTGCCCCACGGTCTTGGGGGAGATCAGAAAGCAAATTGGACTTTGCTGCATCTGACTTCGCTCACACAATCATACACAGACAAATTCTATTTAAACAAATGAAAACTTAATTCTATATCAAAACTATCATGTCAGTTGGATTCTTGGGAAATCATACCAAAATTTCACCTCAGCCGCGCACCAAAAATGAATCCTCTGCCAGCTGAAGTGTCCTTTTTATGTTTTCAGTACAACAGTAGTACACAAGGAATCAAGGTCTTCGATTGGTGATGTTGATTTACTGTCGGCTGAATTTGTAGGAAGCCAAGAACCAGAACGTCAAAAGGAGGTAAAACCTTTGGAGAACTTGATGATAGAAATGTTGTTTAATATTTTACATAAATATTATTTCTCTTCAGTAAAAGGTTGGCACCCTTGTTCTGTTGAAGGTCCAATAGCGGATATGTTAGACTTTGAAGGTTACAGTTTCCAACACCACTATTTAATTAGGTTATAATTACTCAACTCTGTCACTGTCACAGGAAGGTAGTCACAGAAGATATGTAAACAAATGGGTATGTGTGTGTTCCAATAAAACTCCATTTATATCCAAACGGGGCTGGATTTGGTCCACAGACTGCTGTTAGCTAACCTCTGTCCAAGATGATTATATAAGCTGGTCGTGATATTTTCTGATTTACATGTACCTCGCAAACTTTTGCTTGGAATGGGAACTGTAGTCATCTGACTGTTTAAAAAAATATATATATTTGACAATTCTGTCCTCTGCGAATCTGGAACATTAGAGATCATGAAGATTTTGAGGGAAGTAAACATTTCTTATGTGTGTGTTTCATGCACCTTGCTCCGTGCATGCAATCTAGTAAGTGCCTAGTTAAGGGCCATTTATACATTGCTGACTTAATTGCATCTAGTCACCTGCCTCATCTAAGGTACCTTTGAAGAAGCACTGTGGCTAGTGGGAGGTGCTTAAGCCTGCACAGGAGGAGCGGTTGAGTGTCCGACTTCGGCTCAGGTCCTGATCTCGTGGTCCATGACTTCAAGCCCCATGTCGGACTCTGTGCTGACAGCTTGGAGCCTGGAGCCTGCTTCAGATTCAGTCTGTCTGTCTGTCTCTCTCTGCCCTTCCCCTATTCACACTCTGTCTTTCTCAAAAATAATCCTGTTTTTAAGAAACTGCACAGTAGGAGCATGAAGTTTCCAGATTCTGGCCATAACACTAAATTGGTGTAAGTCAACTTCCCTTTTCTAGACCCGATTTCATCATCTGTAAAACCAGGGAGTTGGATGTGGCCAACTTTTGGCTGCCTAGCTGACTGACTGCCATTCCCACCTCCTCCGTCCTTGCCTATGTCCTTCTAGAGGCTGAAAATGCCAACCTCTCACTGAATCCAGTCTCCTCTGTAGTCAGAATTGACCATGTGCCCCAATCTGGTCAATCAGGTACAAGAGAAATTATAGGTGATTTCTGGGAAATATTCCCCTCCCCTCATGAAAGAAATAGACCTTGTGAGGAGGGGTCCTTTTCATTTCCCACTGTGGACTCCCTGTCAGGTGAGGACTTAATGCCTGAGCATTACCATAAGGCCATAGCCTTTAGGAAGCCATAGACAGCTATGGTTTGGTACAAATATTTTGCAGCCAAATCCATTTTAACCCATACCATGGACTTGAGGGGACCTTTCAGATGTGTGACTAAAGTCACATGTGCAACTAATAAAAAAGACCTCGTCCTTGAACTCCACAATATTAATTGGCATACCGAGACTAGTCTACAATGTAGCCATTCTCTTAGGGAGACCTTGATACCCATAGTGCATTGGTATTTTACATGGATGATCTCAAAAAGGACATGCAGTCAACTGACATACGCCTCAGTGAAGGCTGAGGTTTTGGGGTTCTGCCCCCGATATATGATCCAACATGAAACCACAAATTATTTATTTTTATTTTTTGTATGTTTGTTTACTTCTGAAAGAGAGTTGCAAGTAGAGGAGGGTTAGAGAGAGAGATGGAGACACAGAATCTGAAGCAGGTTCCAGGCTCTGAACTCTGAGCACTGAGCCCGCCGTGGGGCTCAAACCCAGAAACCACAGTGTCATGACCTGGGCTAAAGTTGGATGCTTAACTAACTAAGCCACCCAGGTGCCCACATAAATTTTTTTTTAAGCTGGAAAACATTGAAGAGTATTATTTGATGCTTGGTCAAAACCAAATGGTTCATCAAAGTTCTAATTAAGCCAAGCAGAGCACTTCCAGTTGAGGGGCGCCTGGGTGGCTCAGTAGGTTAAGCGTCTGACTTCGGCTCAGGTCATGATCTCATGGTTTGTGGGTTCAAGCCCCGTGTCAGGCTCTGTGCTGACAGCTAGGTCAGAGCCTGGAGCCTGTTTCAGATTCTGTACCTCCCTCTCTCTCTGACCCTCCCCTGCTCACGTTTGTTCTCTCTCTCTCTCTCTCTCTCTCTCTCTCTCTCTCCCTCCCTCCCTCCCTGAAACAAATTTAAAAAATTGAAAAAGAAAAACAAACTACTTCCACTTGAGCTGAAACAAAGTTGGTGTGACAGAAGAAACAAATACATACTCTAAGATGATACCAGAAGCATTTGGAAGCTATATGCTAACTGAAATTTATTCAGTTGCCCCCAAGTCAGAATAACTGTTTCTCATTAGGTGTTTTCTTTATTTAGTTCTCATAATGAGATCAAAACTACCCTTGGATAATAGTGGAACAGTTGAGACCAAATACTTGGGGGAAGATTAATTTTTTGCATCCAACGGACCAGAGAGGATTTTCGAAAGCTGGGGATAAATGTGAGAGCTGGAGGGAAATTAATCAAAATGAGGTAATCTAGGTCATTAATGGGACAGATGGTAATGTCAAGAAAATAGAATATAAAAATAATAAGATATTTATAACAATTGATTTAATGACACTATACTTGGAATAATTATACAATTTATTATAAGTTAATGAAATAGAGACTGGAAAAATAAAAAACTGAGGAGGAGAAGGACATGTTCATGATGTAAATAGGAATGACAAGTTCATATTCTTTCTAAAGAAACTGAAACAGACAGAAACTGTTTCAGTTGGGAATGATTGTTTTGAATGAAATATCCTGGCATGTCTGTCTTTTTTTTTTTTTTAATGTTTTGTTTATTTCTAGGAGAGAGAGAGAGAGACAGCGTGAGCAGGGGAGGGTCAGAGAGAGAGAGGGAGTCACAGACTGAAATGGGCTCCAGGCTCTGAGCTGGCAGTCAGCACAGAGCCCGACGCGGGGCTCAAACCCACGAACCGCGAGATCATGACCTAAGCGAGAGTCAGACGCCCAACCGACTAAGCCACCCAGGCGCTCCTGGCATGTCTTTCAATAGGAGTCATTTTTATAATTAAAATAAATTATTTTATATTTTTAATATTCTAATTTTATATTTATGGCATGCCAAGTATTATTTTGAATTTTCATCTCCCTTATCATTTGTATTGCTGGAGAATGTCTCACTTAGAAATCCTGTAACCAACCAGGAGTTGAATGATAGACTAACAATTTCATTGACCTTGGTATTGTGTCTTAGACCTGGTCCTTGCATTTACATACGAGGCTCCTCTTTTCAAAATTTAGTTTGACTTTTTCTTGAAATTGGAACTTTTTTTTCCCTCCATGTAATTTACCACAATGTAACAGTAACTTTTTTCTGGGCTTCTATACTTTTTTTTTTTTTTTTTTTTACAGAGATTTTAAGGAATCTCTATCTCCCATAATGGAGCTCAAACTCCTGACCTTGAGATCAAGAGCGGCATGCTCTAGTGCCTGAGCCCACTAGGTACTCCATGGCTTTGATACTTTAACAGTGCTAAGTGAACACTTGTTCTGTCTAGCTAAGTTCAGATAATCTTGTTAGATAAGTAAAGTCCATATTTCTACACATTTTTGTGTTGATGTTGTGCTTATGTGGTAGATTGCAACCTTGTCTGCAATACTTTGTAAGTCTGCCCACCAAGAAATGAAGTCTCTTTCCTTACCCCTTGAATCTGGACTAGGCGAGTGATGAGCTTTGATAAATAGAATGCAATGGAAGAGACAGACAAGATTCTGGGCATAGAACTGGAGAGGTCTTAAAGGTTTTTGCTTTCTTCTGACCCTTGGAACCCTTTCACCACCATATGATCTAGCCAGGAATAGCTTGCCAGATGTGACAAAATAGAATAAAGTTGTTCTAGCTGAGGCCCCCCACCGAGACCAAGGAGCCACCAGCCAACCTGGCAGTCAGTTACAGCCATGGGTAACACCAGCATCAGATGTTCCCTGTTGAGCCCAGGCCAAAGGGCTGACCCATAGAACACTAAGCTAAATGAGATTGTTAGTTGTTTTTTAATGTTTGTTTATTTTTGGGAGAGAGGGAGACAGAGAATCCAAAGCAGGCTCTTCACTGCTGGCAGACAGCATGATGCAGGGCTCAAACTCAAAATTTGAGATCGTGACTTGAGCTGAAGTTGAATGCTTAATGGAGTGAGGCCCTGGATGTAGAGATTACTTAAAAAATAAGTTAAAAAAGAATAAGTTTAGGCTCAGTCGGTTAAGCATCTGACTTCGGCTCAGGTTATGATCTCACAGTTTGTGAGTTTGAGCCCCTTGTTGGACTCTGTGCTAAAAGCTCAGAGCCTGGAACCTGCTTAGGATTCTGTTTCCCGCTCCCTGTCTCTCTGCCCTTCCCCCACTTGGGTGTGCTCTCTCGCTCTCTCGCTCGCTCTCTGTCTCTAGCTCTCTCTCACTCTGTCTCTAGCTCTCTCTGTCTCTCACTCTCTATCTCTCTTTCTCTCAAAAATAAAGAAACATTCAAAAGGTAATCTCTATGGGGTGCCTGGGTGGCTCATTTAGTTAAGCGTCCGACTTCAGTTCAGGTCAGATCTCATGGTCTGTGGGTTCGAGCCCAGCATCAGGCTCTGTGCTGACAGCTCAGAGCCTGGAGCCTGCTTCAGATTCTGTGTCTCCCTCTCTCTCTCTGCCCCTCCCCTGCTCACTCTGTCTCTGTCTCTCAAAGTAAAATAAAGACATTTAAAAAAAAGTAATCTCTACATCCAACGTGGAGCTCAAACTCAGGGCCCCAAGATCAAGAGCTGCATGCTGCACTGACTGAGCCAGCCAGGTACCCCTGTAGATTGCCAGGCTGTGAACCGTGAGATCATGATCTGAGCTGAAGTCAGACACTTACCCAACTGAGCCACCCAGGTACCCCTCTTTGTATCTTGGTTTGTTTGTTTGTTTTTTTAGTGTTTGTTTTTGAGAGGAGGAGAGAAAGGGGGAGCTGGAGAATCCCAAACAGGCTCTGCACTGTCAGCACAGAGCCTGATAAGGAGCTAGATTTCACAAACCCATGAGATCATGGCATGAGCTGAAATCAAGAGTCAGTCACTTAACCAACCGAGCCCCCCTGGTGCTCAAGAACAATTTTATTCTTGAAGCTGCATCCAAGAGCTTTGACTCTCCGAAAACTCAGAGAGAATAACCCAGCTGCGAGCTCTGCTTGGTCCAGAGAAGGGCCTCTGGGGACTCCCAGGGGACTGGACCCCGAGGGGCAGCCTGGTGGGCTGGTAGAAACTGGGCGGGTGGACTCTGCCTGGGTAGCCCTTCCCATGCTCCCCCATCTGGAGGCCCCACTGAGTATGCTAGGCGAGTGATCGAGCTCTGCAACCCCCAGGGGACGGTCATCAGAGCCTCTTGTTCTGGCCCAGTGCTGTGAGCTGTGAGCTTTGCGTCCAGCTTGGAAATCATTCAGGGCAATTTGCAGTGGAGACGGGGAGGTGAGGCTGCAGGAAGAGGCGGGTGGGAGCTGACCACATGGCTCCCTCTCAGGTCATGAGCTGTAGGCCTTCCAGATTCTTCCAGGCCCTCTACTTTCTTCTGGGTCAGTCCAGTCCCTACAGTGGTGTCCCACCCTTGAACCTATGGAGGAGGAGATAGGCCCTGGGCGTGTATCATGGCTTCTCATGGCCCCTTACCTTGCCATTGGGGGATTGAGACCTCCCACACTCAGCTCCCTTATTCCCCTGAGGCCTAGAACACAAGAGCTGGAAAGATCCTTCTCCAACAGGCTTACTGCACAGGTGGGTCACGGGGATGTGAGGCCCGGATGCACGACTTGTCCAAGGTTACCCAGAAGGTCACTGTCAGGGATAGGACTCAGACCAGGACTCCGAGGCCTTTTAATGGGAGTGATATTCCCAGCATCTGAGTCCCCAGTCCCTCAGCCCACAAGGCTGGGTAAGGGCTACGGCCGGCAGCTCGTCCTTAACGGGCCTTGGGGAAGAGGCACCTAGAAGGCTGGCAGAGCTGGGTCACAAGCCCCTCAGCGGTGGCGGTGACTGTGGGGGCGGGAGATGCAGCTGCTGCTTCTGCTGCCTGTTCATCCTGCACCGTTTGGCCCACGGGTTTTGGGATCCAATCTTGACCTGCCCTTGAGTGAGATGCAGATTGGCGGCAGCTCTGATTTCTGCCAGAAGGCGGTCTAACAAGCGCGGTGGAAGCTCCTTTGCCAGCTCCAGGGGCTGGTCATTGGTATAGACCGCTCTGTACTTGTCCTTGGTCCCAGTCTTACCCCAGTGGCCAACTCTACCCGCTTTAACCCGGTAGTTTCCACGTGAGTCTGCAACAGACAGGGAGCTTGGGAAAAACGCAGCTTCTGGGGGTTCCCGGACCCTGTGACTTGTCAGTGTGGTTTTGATTTGTGTTTCCCTGATGATGAGTGATGTCGAGAACCTTTTTGTAGACTTGGTGGCCATTTGTGCCTCTTCTTTGGGAAAATGTCCAGGTCCTTTGCCTATTTTTTATTGGGTAATTGAGTTTTTCGCCATGGAGTTAGAGGAGCACCTTGTATATTTTGAATATTAACCCCTTATTGGGTATGTAGTTTGCAAATAATCTCTCTCCCTCCACAGTGTTAACTGGTGGTGTTGTTGTTACCTTTGCCTTTAGGGTCAAATCCAAAATACCATCTCCAGGAGCTATGTCAAGGAGCTTACTGCTTATATTTTTTTTTCTACGAGTTTGATAGTTAAAGGTCTTAATTCAAGGTTTTTTTTAACTAAAAATTTTATTTGTTTATTTTATTTAAATTTTTTACAAATAGTTTATTGTCAAGTTGGTTTCCATATAACACCCAGTTCTCATCCCCACAAGTGCCCCCCTCCATGCCCATATCCCCCCCCCACCCCCATCAGCCCTCAGTTTGTTCTCAGCATTCAAGAGTCTCTCATGGTTTGCCTCTCTCCCTCTTCCCCACTATTTCCCCCCTTCTTCTCCCCCACGATCCTCTGTTAAGTTTCTCCTGTTCCACTTAGAAGTGAAAACATATGGTAGCTGTCTTTCTCTCCCTGACTTATTTCGCTCAGCATAACACCCTCATGGACCTCAACAGGTCCATCCATGTTGCTACACATGACCAGATTTCATTCCTTCTCATTGCCATGTAGTATTCCATCATATAGATGAACCACATCTTCTTGATCCATTCATCCATGGATGGACACTTAGGCTCTTTCCATGTTTTGGCTGTTGTTGAGAGTGCTGCTATGAACATTGGGGTCCATGTGCCCCTAGGCATCAGCACTCCTGTATCCCTTGGGTACATTCCTAGCAGTGGTACTGCTGGGTCATAGGGGAGTTCTAGTGTTAATTTTTTGAGGAACCTCCACACTGTTTTCCAGAGGGGCTGCACCAGTTTACATTCCCACCAACAGTGTAGGAGGGTGCCCATTTCTCCACCTCCTCGCCAGCATCTAGAGTCCTCTGATTTGCTAAAAAAAAATTTTTTATGTTCTATTTTTGAGAGTGAGAGAGACAGAGCACAAGCAGAGGAGGGGCAGAGAGAGAGGGAGACACAGAATCTGAAGCAGCCTCCAGGCTCTGAGCTGTTAGCACAGAGCCTGACATGGGACTCGAACTCACCAACCATGAGATCATGACATGAGCTGAAGTGGGTCGCTTAACCGACTGAGCCACCCAGGCGCCCCTTACTTCCAAGTCTTGAATCCCTTTTGAGTTAATTTTTGTGTGTGATACAGGGTAGTGGTCGAGCTTTATTCTTTTGCATGTGGATATCCATTTATCTCAACACCATTTATTGAAGAAACTACAGTTTCTCCTTTGTTTATTCCTGGTTCCTTTGTTGTTAATTAACTAACCATATATGCATGGCTTTGTTTCTGGGCTCTCTATTCTGTTCTATGGATGTATGTGTCTGTTTTTATGTCAGTACGACACTGTTTTGGTTACAATTGCCTTGTAATAAATTTGGAAGTCAGGACCTGTGATGCCTCACTGTCCTTAAGATTGCTTTGGATTTTCTGGGTCTTAAGTGATTGCATACAAAATTGAGAATTGTTTTCTGTTTTTATGAAAAAGGCCATTAGGATTTTTTAAAAAGAATTTATATTTAAGTAATCTCGACACCTAACGTGTGGCTTGACCTTGCAACCCTGAGATCAAGAACTGTGCACTCGACTAACTGAGCCAGCTAGGCACCCCACCACTGGAATTTTGATATGGATTGTACTGAACTGTACGTCACTTCGGATAGTATGGACAATTTAATAATATTAGTTCCTCCAATGAATTTACATAGATCTTGCCATTTATGTCTTCAATTTCTTTGATTCGTGTTATACAGCTTTTAGCATACAATTCATTTGCCACCTTGGTTAGATTTATTCTTAAGTATTTTCTTTTTGATGCTATTGTGAATGGGATTGTTTTCTAAATTTCTCTTTGCAGAGTTCATTGTTCATGTATAGAAATGCAATTGATTTTGTGTATTGATTTTGTGCCTTGCCCCTTTGCTGAATTCACCGATAGTTCTAGCAGCCTTTTGGTACTTGCTTGTGTTCTCTGTCTCTTGGTTGCAATTCTTACTTTCTTCGTGCAGAGCTCTCCGGACCTTGGTGAGCATTTTTATGACTATTATTTTGAACTTTCTTTCAGGTAAATCCCTATTTCTACTGGATTTACATTGGTTTCTAGAGATTGATTTTTGTCCTTCTGTTTGAGAACGAGGCCTGTTGCTGCTTTTCTCTTGATTCTCCGTGTCGATTTCGGTTGGGTCCCCTGCCAGCGGTAGGAAGGCCGGTCTGGTTATCACATGGACCTCATCAGTCAGCATGGCCAGAGCTCCTGGTTGCCTTGGAAACTAGTTCTGTCACCTCTGTGTGTCTCAGTGCCTCCCAGTAGTTGAGGGCATGCCCAGACCCATCATTGTCCCGAAGGGGAGGATCTCTTTGCTCAACTCGAGTCGGGCTGCTGAGAAGCTGAATCCTCAGTGGCTTGGAGGGTATGCTTTCAACCCCTTGCAGGGAAATCCTGGGAGATGGTTGTTTGTGCCAGCTCCTTCCACACTGATGTCAGGGGGAAAGCTGCAGCAAGTGCTAGCATGCCTGTTAGATAACAGCTTTTTAAAAAATAGAGAGTCCTGGGGGACTTGTAATTGCAAGCCCCATTTGCATTCAGAGGTAGGTGATTTGGGGACTCATCCTTAAAGTGGTGTCCTTAAAAGTTGAAGCATTGAAGTATAGTCCAACCCCCTCACTCCTCAGGGAGAGGTTGGAAGTTGGGGGTTGGCATGGCATTGCATTGGGGTAGGATTTAAAGTGACAGCGGGTCTCAGCCTTCCTACCTATTTCCTTCTGGGCCTTTCGTAAGTTGCCTGATGTGTAGGAATCACTCACCTAGTTTGTGGATTTCTCGCAGAGGGAATTGGTCGGTGTGAGCTGTATATTCAGCACATCTGTGGGAGTAGAGAAATTCAGGAGCTGCTGAGGTTGCCATCTTTGTCAAGAGTCTCCTTTGTGTTCTAAGCAATACCACCAAGAAAATGAAGTTAATGATTTGGAGGTACCCAATTTATTTTTCTTATGCTAACGCTTTTGCTATCATATCTAGAAGCAGTGGTCTAACCCAAAGGTGGATTTACTCCTATGTTTTTTCTAAGAGTTTTAGGAGGTTATCACATTTAGGTCTAAGATCTATTTTGAGTTAGTTTTTGTGTATGTCTGAAGGGATGGGTTGAAATTTATTCCCAACACCATTTATTGAAAAGACCCTCCATTGAATTGTCTTTGTACTCTTGTTGAAAATCAGTGGACCATAAATGTAAGAGTTTATTTCTTGACTCTGAATTTTATTCCATTGATCTACATGTCTGTCTTAATGACAATACCATTACAGCCTTGTAGTAAGTTTCAAAATTTGAAAGTTGTTGTGTTGGCCCGAAAAACAAACAACCCAGTGAAGAAATGGGCAGAAGATATGAACAGACACTTCTCCAAAGAGGACATCCAGATGGCCAACAGACACATGAAACGATGCTCAGCATCCCTCCTCATCAGGGAAATACAAATCAAAACCACACTGAGATACCACCTCACGCCAGTCAGAGTGGCTAAAATGAGCAAAACAGAGAACTCTAGATGCTGGAGAGGATGTGGAGAAACGGGCACCCTCCTACACTGTTGGTGGGAATGTACACTGGTACAGCCCCTCTGGAAAACAGTGTGGAGGTTCCTCAGGAAACTAACACTAGAACTCCCCTATGACCCAGCAATAGCACTGCTAGGAATTTACCCGAGGGATACAGAAATGCTGAGGCATAGGAGCACGTGTACCCCAATGTTCATAGCAGCACTCTCCACAATAGCTAAAACATGGAAAGAGCCTAAGTGTCCATCCACAGATGAATGGATCCAGAAGATGTGGTTTATCTACACGATGGAATACTCCATGGCAATGAGAAACAATGAAATCTGGCCATGTGTAGCAACATGGATGGACCTTGAGGGTGTTCTGCTGAGCGAAATAAGTCAGGCAGAGAAGGACAAATATCATATGTTTGCACGTATAGGAGGATTAGGAGGAACTTGACGGAGGAACAAGGGGGAGAAGAAGGGGGGAAATGGTGGGTGAAAGGGAGAGAGGCAAACCATGAGAGACTCTTGAATGCTGACAAAAACTGAGGACTGATGGATGTGGGGGGGAGGGGGGTGATGGGCATGGAGGAGGACACTTGTGGGGATGAGCACTGAGTGTTATGTGGAAACTAATTTGACAATAAACTATTTGTAAAAAAAAAAAAAAAGCCTTTTGAAGAGAGAGTAAACTAAAACCAGTTTTAACATAAAAAAAAAAAAAAAAGAAAGTTGTTGTGTTGGCTTCTGGTAACTTGCGTTTCCATAAGGATTTTAGGATCAACTTGTCAATTTCTGCAAGGAAATCAGCTGTGATTCTGATGGCATGGAATCTGTAGATCACTGTGAGGAGTATTGCCATTTTAATAATACTAAGTCTTCAAATCCATACACAATGGGATGTCTTTCCACTTTGATTTATAACTTCTTTGAACCATGTTTTTAAGATTGCAGTGTACAAGTCTTACACTTGTTTAATTTTATTCCTAAGACTTATTTTTCTGGTGCCTGGGTGGCTTAGTTGGTTGAGTGGGCAACTTCGACTCCGGTCATAATCTCAAAGTTTGTGGGTTCGAGCCACGCGTCGGGCTCTGGCCTGGAACCTGCTTCGGATTCTGACAGTCTGTCTGTCGGTCTATCTCTGTTTCTCTGTCTCTCTGCTCCTCCCCTGCTTGTACTCTTTGTCTCTCTCAAAAATAAATATTTTTGAAAATACTTGTGATTTTTTATGCGATTACAGATGGAGTTGTTTCCTTGATTTTCATACGGCAGATTGCTAGTGTGTAGAAATGCAATTGATTTTCAACCTTGATATCTTACCTTGCAACATTGCTGAACTCATTTAGGCCTGTAATAGTTCTTTCTTGGATCCCTTAGGATTTTCTGTATACAAGATCATGTTGTCTACAGTTAAAGGTAGTTTTACTTTTTTCCTTTGTAATACAGATGACTTTTATTTCTTTTTCTTGACTAAGTACCGTGGGTAGAACCTCAAGTACAGTGTTGAATAGAAGTGGTGAATGGGGGGGCACCTGGGTGGCTTAGCCGGTAAGCATCCGACTGTCGCTTAGGTCATGACCTCGCGGTTCGTGGGTTCGAGCCCCGCGTCGGGCTCTGTGCTGACTGCCAGCTCGGAGCCTGGAGCCTGTTTCAGTCTGTGACTCCCTCTCTCTCTGACCCTCCCCTGCTCACGCTGTCTCTCTCTCCCTCTCTCTCTCTCTCTCTCCTAGAAATAAATAAAACATTAAAAAAAAAAAAAGAAGAAGAAGTGGTGAATGGGAATCCTTGTTCCTGGTGTTAGGTGGAAAGCATCCCATCGGGCTTTCACCATTAAGGATCATGTTAGCTATGGGTTTTCCACCAGTGTTCTTGATCACAGTGAGAAAGTTCCCTTCTGTTTTTATTTTATTAACTGTTGTTATCTCAAAGCTGTGTTGGATTTTTGTCAGCTGCTTTTTCTGTATCCATTGAGATGACCATGTGGTTTTTGTCACTTTTGTACTATTAATATGATGTATTACATTGATTTCCAATTGTTAAATCGATCATACATCCCTGGGATAAATCCCACTTGGTTGTAGTGTATAATCACTTTTAAATATTCGGTTTGTTCGCATTTTGTTGAGAGTTGTTGCATCAGTATTCATAAAGGATATTGATCTATAGTTTCTTGTGATGTTTTTGTCTAGCTTTGATGTCTGAATAATACTGGTTTTATGGCATGAGTTGAAACTGTTCTTTTTTCTTTTTAGAAAAGATGGTGAAGGATTGGTAATAATCCTTCACATATTCAGTAGAATTGTCCAATGAAGCCATCTGGGCCTAGAATTTTCTTTGTGAGAAGTTCTTAATTACTAACTTAATTTCTTCTTCTACTTCTATTAAGCTTTCATGTTTCATCTTGAGTCCGTTTTAGTAGTTAGTGTTTTTCTAGGAATTTTCCATTTCATCTAATTTTTTTGGCTTATAGTTTATAATATTCCTTCATAACCATTTTTATTTCTGTAATTTCAGAGGTGATGGCCCCTCTCTAATTCTGATTGAGTAGGTGCCTCGTTAGCGCAGTAGGTAGCGCGTCAGTCTCATAATTCTGATTGAGTAATTTGAATTCTCTTTATCTGTCATCCTGGTACATGTTTATCAATTTTCCTGATATTTTCATTTATTTTATTTTTTTAATGTTTATTTTTGAGAGAGCGAGTGAGAGGAAGACCGAGTGTGAGCAGGGGAGGGGTAGAGAGAGAGGGAGACACAGAATCCGAAGCAGGCTCCAGGCTCTGAGCTGTTAGCACAGAGCCCCGCCCGGGCTCAAGCTCATGGTCTGTGAAACTATGACCTGAGCTAAAGTCGGATGCTCAACCAACTGAGCCCCCCAGGCGTCCTTTGCTGATCTTGTCAAATAACTAACTTTTCAGTGGTTTTACTTGATTGTTTTCCTATTCTCTATTTCATTTAATTCTACTCCAGTTGTAGTTATTTCCTTGCCTCTGTTTGATTTGAGTTTAGTTTGTTTTCTTTTTCCAGTGTCTTTAGGTGGAAGATCAGGCTATTGATGTGATGTCTTTATTCTTTCTTAATATGGGTATTTATAGCTATAAACTTCCCTCAAATCTCTAGTTTAGCTCCACCCCATAAGTTTTGGTATCTTTCACTTTTGAACGTGTGAAGTTTGACGTATTGATGGGATGTTTAGATGTAGCAGTTTCAATAGGAAGTTGAGAAAACTGTCCTGACATTTAAGAGAAAGTTCAAGAAGAGAGATGAATGGAGATAGGAGTCTTCGGTGCTGAAATGACAGTTGAAGGGAGTGAGTGGATTCATCCAAGGGGAGGATGTGAAGGAAAACAAACAAACCAAAAAGAGGGGCGCCCGGGTGCCTCATTGGGTTGAGTGCCTGACTTCGGCTCAGGTCATGATCTCATGGTTTGTGGGTTCGAGCCCTGCGTCAGGCTCTGTGCTGACAGCTCAGAGCCTGGAGCCTGCTTCAGATTCTGTGTCTTCCTCTCTCTGCCCCTCCCCTGTTCACACTCTGCTCCCTCCCTTTCACTCTCAAAAAATAAACATTTAAAACATTTTTTTAAAAAAAGGAAAAAAACAGAGCCAGTGGTTAAACATGGTGTCAACAACATGAATATGGCGGGCAGGTAGGAGGCATGTAGGAAGAAGACTTAGCAAGCCATCGGCGGTAGAAGGAAACCAGGGAGGTCCTGAGAAAGTAAAGGTCAGCCCAAGAGAGGGCACGGAGAAGGGGTTAACATCACAAGGTCAAGCGAGATAAGGCCTGAGACCGTGTCATTCTCAACTTAAAATCACTTCCAGCAGGCAGTTTGGCACGCAGTCCAGTCTGTGGCAGAGGAATCGGTAGCTGTGTGAAGTTACAAATGTCCCTCGGAAAGCAACGGGGGGCGGGGGGGCGGGGAGAGCCAAGAGGTGTTAGTGTTTGGGAAATTGAAAAGTACATTTAAGAAATCCATGCCCGTGGTTCACATGATCTAGGACGACGGCTACTGAAAAGCACCCACCGTCTACCCAGAGGTTAACACTCAAAACTGTTTCTCTGCCCTGTGTCATGTTTGCAAATCATCTGTTTATGTACCTTCTTAACTTACCAACTTTTGATAATAACTGGTGACTTTCCGTTTCCATAGATGAAGGTTTAACGCATTCACACCTACACCCCTTCTCCCCTGTGCTCCCAGTATAGTGCTGTCACTGTTGGAGTTACCTTCCTAGTTGTTTTCGAAGCTTTGAATGCTATGCATAGTGCTCTGCTTAGCTCATCAACAAAGCTGTTGTCCTTTGTCTCTCCGGTTCATAAGATTGAGACATCAGTGCTGATGCCCACTTCCTGTTTGTTATTACTCCAACCTCCATGCTCAGGTATGTGCACTTTCACAGCGACCAGATTGAGAACATTTACACCCTTTCCTCTAACCACCGTGCCCTCCTTCTGACTTTGTCTCCAGGTTGATCCTAAAAGCTGACCGTCATTAGTGTTCACATTGCTATGGTTTTGTTAACTGTGAAACCAAATTGGGTATCAACGTGTCACCTCCTGGAGTTTCTAAGAAATGAGAACACTTCCCTTCTGGAGCCTGCTGTTCACAGTTCAGACTGTTGGAGACAGAACTGATTGCCTCTACCTAACTTTCTTCCAGGAGCTTCTTCAGTTGCTCTGCTCTGATGCACCATCTATTTCCTAGTTAACATTTCTCCTCTACCTTCGCCTCTCATTTACCCCGTCATTTTGCCAGAGCACGTTCTCCAGAAATCTCTTAAAGGGCATGGAAAAGGTAAACTGCTGCATCCTGGCTTTGACTAGAAATGTCTTTTTTCTCTTATTACACTATTTTCATTTGCAGACCAGATTTACTCAAAACTAGGATGAACACACATGAGGTACTAATGTTCAGAATTTTCAAACCAGGCTGACCATTACTTTTTTAAAGCGATGTGTTAATTCTTTGGGAAGGCTCTTTGGGTCTTCTTATTACTGTATTGAAGGTGAGCTCTATGCCCAATGTGGGCCTTGAACTCGGAACCCTGAGATAAAGAGTTGCGTGCTCCGTTGTTTGAGCCAGCCAGGTGTCTTTGAGTCTTCTCATTAAGGAAGTGCATTGTATGTTGTGGAAGCCTTTTGCTAAGTATCTTGGATATCACTGAGTAAACCCTAGTATTTTCCTAAAACTGTAGGAATGTTCTAGTGTCTTTTCTGTGATACACTTCTCCCTCTGGATCTCAATTTTCTCTCTGGAACATAGTATTTGGAGATGGAACCTCCTGAATTGAGTCTGCATGTGCCTTAGTTGTTGTCCTATTGTTCTTGTCCTTGTGTTGAGCTATACATTTGGAAATTTCTTCAACTTCAGCTTTTTATAGATGCTTATTTTAGTAATTGTATTTTTTATTTATTTTTAAAAAAAATTTTAAATGTTTTATTTATTTTAGAGGGGGGGGTGGGCCAGCGTGAGCAGGGGAGGGTCAGAGACAGAGGGAGACACAGAATCTGAAGCAGGCTCCAGGCTCTGAGCTGGCTGTCAGCACAGAGCCCGACGTGGGGCTCGAACCCACGAACCGTGAGATCATGACCTGAGCCGAAGTCGGAAGCTTAGCCGACTGAGCCACCCAGGCGCCCCAGTAATTGTATTTTTTAATTTCAAAAGTGTACTATTGCAGTCATTCTGTGATGTTACAGCACCATGTTGTAGTTTCATACAATTTCTGTTGCTATTTCTTTTAGAGAAATAATGTGATTTGTTTTTGTAAGCTTGCTTTTTAGCCCTGAATTATCTTCGGGTTTTTTTGTTTTGTTTTGTTTTGTTTTTGTTTGTTTTGCTGGAGTTAGTTATTTCTCTTTCTTTTGAGTGCGGGCTTACTCAGCTGTACGGTGATCCTTGATTGTTGGGGGTGTTGCAGGGCTGACAGGGCACCGGGCTCATTATCTGTCAGTGTGAGTTGGCAGGAAGCTACCAGTAGCTCCGGATCGTTCCCCTTTCTTAGAGAAAAATCCTCCGTTTTGTTGCTGTTGATCGCTGGACAATGACACACGTGGACATGAGCAGTTTTTTGAGCTGGCATTGGGGCGGAGATTGCAGGGCTATGATGATTTTCCCTTCCGCCTCTCTCCTGTCTTCACTAGAACCTACAGCCTCTGAACCCAAGGCATCCTCTGCACTTGGCAGCTGGGGCAGCTGCTTTCCTCCTCTAGGCTGCCGGTCACTCCCATGTGCTGTGGTCAGTCCACTCTTAACTACCTACCAGTATGTGTTGCGAGCCCTTGCCCCTCAATAACCCCCATTCTGTTGATTGAGTGTGGGGGGTTTGATTCCTTTATTATCATTTTAATGGAGTCTTGATGGAGAGAAGATAAAGAAGTGTGCTCATTTGACCACTCAGAACTCCAATTCTGGAAGATTTGGGAAGGATCACTTGTCATAAGGGTTTAATTTCAAATTTGAAAATCCTTTTCTGCATCTGCATTATCATTCTCGTGTGTGTGTGTGTGTGTGTGTGTGTGTGTGTGCGCGCGTGCACACGCGCCCCTATACATAAATTCTCTGTAGGTATACAGACATATCTGTCCATCATTTTTGTTGTGAAAAATTTGAAAACACATTAATGATATCTTCTTTTTTTACCCCTAAATATTTCAAGTATATATTTCCTAAGAACTGGACATTTTCTTACAAAGACAATATGATTTTCAAAATCAGGGAAATGATTTGATTATTATATAACTCATGGTCCATACTCAGATGTTAACAATTTTCATCATATTTTCATAGCAAATTTTCCTGGTCTAGGAACAAATTCAAGATCTTACACTGTACATTTAGTTGCAGTGTCTCTCGTTTTAAATTTGATCATTCATGTTTTATTTTAGAGAGTATGTGAGCATGGGAGAGGGACACAGGGAAGGGGGGGAGGGGGAGAGAGAGGCGGAGGTGGGAGAGAGAGAGATAGAGAGAGAATGAATATCCCAAGCAGGCTCAACACTCAGAGCAGAGCGTGACACACAGGGCTTGATCCCACAACCGTGGGATCATGACCTGAGCCTAAACCATGCCTCTTGAGTATAGTACAGTTCTTCTGGCTCCTTTGTCTTTCATAACATTAGTATTTTGTGACTTACTTTGTAGAATGTCCCATAATATTGGGTTGCTCTGCGAATTATTGATGATTTGAAACAGTTGTACAGTTGTGGCAAGAATACCATGTGAGTGATATATTTTTAAAAAAATTTTTAATCACTTACTCACTTTTGGGAGACAGAGCACGAGCAGGGGATGGGCAGAGAGAGGGAGACACAGAATCTGAAGCAGGCTCCAGGCTCTGAGCTGTCAGCACAGAACCCGATGTGGGGCTCGAACTCACGGACTGTGAGATCATGACCTGAGCTGAAGTTGGACACTTAACTGACTGAGCCACCCAGGCGCCCCTGAGTGACTTTTTTTTTTTTTTTTTAAATCAGGAGCCACCTAATGCCAGTCAGACATTTTACTGTTGATGTTAACTTTGATCACTTAAGTTACTGTCTGATGGGTTTCTCTACTATGAAGCCCTTGTTATTACTCTTTAAGTTATAAGCTGGTTTTTTTGTTTTGTTTTAAAGATTGTATTTTTATGTGATCTCCACATCCAACATGGGGCTTGAACTCAAAACCCTTAGATCAAGAGTCACATGCTCCACTGACTGAGCCAGAGGAGCACCCCAACTTACAAGCTCTTTGTATGGAGATCAGGGTATTTCCGGGTGGATAGCCCTGAACATACTGGAGAAGGAAGGGGTCCAGTTAGGGAAGACGGTTGTAAGCACGGGACCTTGGAGGTAGGGAAGGAGTGGTGTCACTGTGTGAATGAAAGCTCCCGCCAAAGGTATCATACAAAGCGGCAGTCATCCCAGGAATAGGCATGGCATTAATTGATTGATCCAAAACTATAGATCTGATTCATAGATTATTCATGTTACTTTACTTTAGTCCCTTCAAAGTCTAAAGCTCCTTCCAAAACTGGTATTGAGCTGTCACTGGGGAGAACTACAAAGGTGAGGGACAGGGCTGGAGAAGACAAGGCTCTTTTCTATGCTTTAGTGTAACGTTTAGATGATGAGGGTTTTGGTTAGGTTACCTATTGTAAACTATAAATAAAAGACAAATGTTCTGACTATTCTGAAAAGTAGTTGATAGTTTCTGCTCTTTACAAGTTCAACTTGGTCAAGGAAATCCGTATTAATAAGGTTCATAATTGTTAAATGTCGTATCTATAGCCTTATCAATATTTTGTTTGAGCACAACTATGTTTCCCTCTCTTTACCACTTTTTTGTCTTTAGGTCTTTTTAATTAAACTATTTTTATAAAGGTTTTATTTTTAAGTAATCGCTATAACCATCACGGGTCTTGAGCTCACAACCTTGAGGTCAAGGGTTGCATGTTCTACCAACTAAGTTCTACCAGCTTAGTTCTACTACTTAGTTCTACCAACTAAGCCAGCCAGGTACACTTTTAAAAAAAAAAGTTTCTTCATTTATTTTTTATGATATAGGTGTATATTTTATTGAAGTATAATGACCGTGCAGTATTGTATTAGTTCCGAGTGTATACCATAATGAATCAGCAGTTGTATACGTTACTCATTGCTCACCGTGGTGGGTGTACGCCGCATCTCTCGCCAAGCAACATTACTACGATCTTCATAACTATATTCCCTATAGTTTTCATCTTCATGATTTGTTTTATAATGAGAAATTTGTACCTCTTAATCTCCTTCACCCATTTTGTGCAACTCCTGTCTACCTCACCTCTGGCAACCACCAGTTGCTTATCTATATTTACGAGTCTGTTTCTTGGTTTGTTCCTTAGTTTGTTTTGTTTCTCAGGTTTCACATGCGAGTGAGATCATACAGAATTTGGCTTTCTCTGCAGAGCTCATTTCACCTAGCATTAGACCCTCTAGGTCCATCCATGTTGTCACAAAGGGCAAGATCTCATTGTTTTTTACAACTGAAGAGTGTTGTGTTGTATGTGTATGCCACATCTGCTTCATTCGTCTGTGGATGGACACTTGGGCCGCTTCCATATCTTGACTATTGTAAATAGCACTGCGATAAACAAAGGAGTGCATATGTCTTTTCAAATTAGTGTTCGCATTTTCTTTGGGTAAATACCCAGTAGTGCATTTACCAGATCATACGGTATTTCTCTTTTTTAATTTTTTGAGGAACATCTGTACCGTTTTCCACAGTGGTTGTAGCAATTTACATTCCCACCGACGGTGCTTGAAGGTTCCTCTTTCTGCACATCATCGCCACTGATGGTCGTTTCTTGTCTTTTTGATTCTAGCCATTCTGACAAGTGTGAGGTGCTGTCTTACTGTGGGTTTGATTTGCATCACCCTGGTTAGTGCTGATGTTGAGCATTCTTTGATGTGCCTGTTTGCCATCTGTATGTCTTCCTTGGACAAATGGCTCTTCAGGTCCTCTGCTTATTTTTTAATTAGATTATTGGGTTTTTTGGTGTTAAATTGTGAGTTCTTTATGTATTTTAGATTGTAATCTCTTAACAATTTTATCATTTACAACTATCTTCTCTCATTCAGTAGGTTGCCTTTTTGTTTTGTCACTGGTTTCCTTCACTCTGCAAAAGCTTTTTATCTTGATGGAGTCCCAGTACATTGCTTTTGTTTACCTTTCCTGAGGCCACATACCTAGAAAAATGTTTGTATGGCTGATGTCAAGGAAAGTACTGCCAGTGTTTTCTTCTAGGAGTTCGATATTTTCAGGTCTCACATTTGTAGGTCTTCGGTCCATTTTGAGTTTATTTTTGTGCACAATGTAACAAAGACGCCCAGTTTCATTCTTTAACATACAGCTTTTGTATGCATTTTTTAAGCACCATTTGTTGGAGAGACCATCTTTTCTCATTGTAGTTTCTTGTCTTCTGTGTGAAAGGTCAATTGACCTTGTAAGTATGGATTTGTTTCTGGGTTCTGTGTGCTGTTCCACTAATCTGTTTCTGTTTTTATTCTAGTCCCATATTCTTTTGAGGACTATAGCTTTGCAGAATATCCTGAAATCTGGAATTGTGATGTATCCTATTTCATTCTTCTTTCACAAGAGTGCTTTGGCTGTTCGAGTCTTCTGTGGTTCCATACCAATTTTTGGACTATTTGTTCTGGTTCTGTGAAAAGTGCTGTTGGTATTTTGATAGGCATTGTGTTGAATGTGTAGATGGCTCTAAGGAGTATGGACAGTTTACTGATAGTAATTCTTGCAAACATGGGCACGCAATATCTTTACACTTTTTTCAGAGTACAGGTCTTTCACCTTCTTGGTAAAGTTTATTCCTAGCTGTTTTATTCTTTTTAGTGTACCTGCAAATGGGTTTGTTTTTTCTTCCTGGAGCATCAACGGTGGGAGCAATGTTTAAGTTATCGGGAACGAACATGAAGACACAGATCAGAACTTGAGCTCCAGTGACAGGGAGTTTCGGCCGTGGCAGCTCAGCTCCTAGAGCCCTGACGGCCTTCTCTGTCACAACTGTGGACACTTGTGAAGGGTCTTGAAGATTCCCAAAAGCATGTGGTCTGGCAGTGCCCTCTCCCTGTCCCACAGGATTCATTTTTACCTCTTCCTTGGTTATAGAAACCTCGGAGTTCAAGTTTATGGCAAAGAAAGGGGGATAGCTTCTGTGTGTGGTAGATATGAGGGGCTTTGTTATTTTTTTTTAATGTTTTTATTTATTTCTAGGAGAGAGAGAGAGAGAGACAGGGTGAGCAGGGGAGGGTCAGAGAGAGAGGGAGTCACAGACTCTGAAACAGGCTCCAGGCTCTGAGCTGGCAGTCAGCACAGAGCCCGACGCGGGGCTCGAACCCACGAACCGCGAGATTATGACCTAAACGTAAGTCGGACGCTTAACCGATTAAGCCACCCAGGCGCCCCTGGGGGCTTTGTTATTTAACAGAGAATTTTTATTCTCCGTGCTGTTCCAACCTACTCCAGAATTTCTACCATCGTTTTCTTATTTTCTCTTTCTGATACTTTGTTATTTTTGTATGGAAATGGAACATATTGTTGTATATTTTGTATACTGTAATTTCACTGGCATATATCAGAACTAGTTTTTTGATGGGGTCAGTAGGGTTTTCTCTACATAGTATCAGGTTATCTCTACATAGTGGCAGTTTTACTTCTTTGTTACACATTTGGATGCCTTTTAATTCTTGTCTGATTGCTATGGCTAGGACTGGTTGAACAAAAGTAGTGAGAATAGGTTTCCTTGTTTGTTCCTGATTTTAGGCAAAAAGCTCTGTTTTTCACCAGTGAGCATGATGTTAGCTATGGGTTTGACATATATGGCCTTTACTTTGTTGACGTATGTTACCAACCTACGTTGTTGAGAGTTTTTATCATGAACAGGTACTGTGTTTTGTCAAATGACTTTGCTGTTTCTGTTGAGATGATCATTGGGTTTTATTCTTTGATCAGTGAGATACATCATGTTGATTTGTGAATATTGCACCACCTTGCATACTAGGAATAAATGCTCCTTAGTCGTGGTGAGTGATTTTTTTTTTAAATGTATTGTTGAATTCAGTTTACTAATAGGTTGTTAAGTTGATAAGGACTTCCGTATCTATGTTCATCAGAGGTAATGTCCTGTAGTTATCCTTTTATACAATCTTTGGTTTTGCTATCATGGTAATGCCTCATAGAATGAATTGGGGAGTTTTACTTCCTCTACTATTTTTTGGAATAGTTTGAGAAGAATGGACATTAAGTCTTTTTTACTTGTTTCATAGAATTTACCTGGGAAGCCATTTAGTCCTGGACAATTGTTTCTTGGGCGATATTTTTGATTCCTGATTCAGTTTCATTACTAATAACTCATGTGTTCAGCTTGTCTGTCTCTCCCTAATTCACTTGTGGGCTATTTTACATTGCTAGGAATTTTCATATTTATTTTAGGTTGTCCAATTCTTTGACATATTCTTTGTAGTAGTCTCTTAAAATTCTTTGTATTTCTTTTATGTTGTTATTTTTACCCTTTGGTTTATAATTTTCTTTATCTACCCTTTCATGTATAATTTTATTTTAGTATCCTTTTCTCATGATGAGTCTCCCTAAAGGTTTATAATTTTGTTGACCTTTGAAAAGAGCCAGCTCCTGGTTTCATTGACCCGTTCTACTGTATTTAGAGTCTGAACCTCATTCATTTCTGCTCTTTATTTCCTTTCTTCTACTGGGTTTGGGGTTTGTTCTTCTTTTCCTAGCTCCCTTAGATGTAAAGCTTAGGTAGTTTATTTGAGATTTTTCCCTTATTCTTGAGGTAGACCTGTATCACTATAAACTTGACTCCTAGAACTGTTTTTGCTGCATCCCCAGGATTTTGGACCATTGTGTTTTCATTTTCATTTGTTTCTGTGTATTTTTTATTTGCTCTTTCATTTCTTTATTGACCCATTTGTTGTTGAGTATCATGTTATTTAGCCTTCAGGTGTTGATGTTCTTGCCAGATATTTTCTTATAATCGATTTTTAGTTACATATCATTGTGGTCAAAAGAGGTGCATAATACAATTTGGATCTTCCTGAATTTGTTGAGACCTGCGTTGTGGCCTAACATGTGATCTATTCTGGTAAATGTTGCATGCGCACTTGAGGAGAATGTGTATTCTGTATTTGGAGGGAATATCGATGCGTTATTCAAAGCCACTCTTTTCCTTATTGATGTTCTATTGTGATGATCTATCCACTGATGTAAGTGGGGTTTTAAAGTTGTCCGCTTTTACTGTATTACTGTTAGTTTCTCCTTTTATGCCAGTTAATAATTGCTTTATGTATTCAGGTACTTGCATCTTGGAAGCATAAATCTCCTTGTTGGATTTTCCCTTGATCATCACGTAGTGCCTTTCTTTGTTGCCATAGTGTTTGTTTTAAAATCTGTGTTTTTCTGGGGCACCTGGGTGGCTCAGTCGGTTAAGCATCCAATTTCGGCTCCAGGATCTCATGGTTTGTGAGTTTGAGCCCCCCACCCCCACCCCATCAAGCTCTGTGCTGACAGCTCAGAACCTGGAGCCTGATTCTGATTCTCTCTCTCTCTCTCTCTCAAAAAAAAAAAAAAAATCAAAAATAATTTTTTAAGTCTGTTTTTCTGATAAAAGCATTGCTTCCCAGTCTTTGTTTTTTGTTTGTTTTTGCTTGTTTGTTTGTTTTTGCTTTCATTTACATGGTAGCTGTTTTCCTACCTCTTCCCTTTTAGTCTCTATGTGTCTTCAGGTCTCAAGTGAGTCTCTTGGAGGCAGCATATAGATGGGTCTTGTTTTTTATACATTTAGTCATACTATGTGTTTCAGTGTGAGCGCTTAGTCCATTTACATACAAAGTAATTATCGATTGGGGCGCCTGGATGGCTCAGTCTGTTACGCATCTGACTCTTGATTTCGACTCAGATCATGATCTCATGGTTTGTGGGATCGAGCCCCACATTGGGCCCTGCAGTGACCGTATGGAGTCTGCTTGGGAATCTCTCCCTCTCTCTCTGCCTGCCTCTCCTCTGCTCCCATCCCTCTCAAAATAAACATTTTTTTAAATAAAGTAATTACTGATTATTTATTGCCATTTTGTTACTTGTACAGGGTAGTTTTTGTTTTTTGTAGTTCTTCTCTGTTCCTTTCTTCTCTTTTGCTCTCTTATATGGTTTGATGGCTTTCTTCAGTGTGATGCCTGGATTCCTTTCTCTTTTTTTTCCTGTACGTATCATACAGGATTTTGATTTGAGGTTACTGTTAGGCTCATATATAACCTTACTCATCGTATATAGCAGTTTAGAGTAAGTGGATGGTCACTACATTGGAACCCATTCTAAAAGCACTTCCCCGTTTCATGTACATGATGTCATACACTACATCCTTATATTTTGTGAATCTCAGGACTGATTATACTTATTTTTTCTGTCTTTTTTTTTTGTATTAATCCACACTGGTTTTGTAAGTGATTAATCTACTCCCTTTTAGCTGTGTGCATTTACCTGTGAATTTTTTTCCTTTCCTAATCTTCTTCTAGTTACAGCCTTTTCTTTTTCTCTTGTAAGTTGCTTTATTTATTTGAGAGAGAGAGAGAGAGAGAGCGTGCACGGAAGCGTGAGAGTGAGAGAGAGACACAGAGAGCAGCAGGGAGAGAGCGAGAACTCCAGACAGGCTTAGCACTGTGAGCACAGAGCCTGATGTGGGGCTGAAACTCCCCAACCAGGAGATGGTGATCTTAGCTGAAGTCAGGTGCTCAACTGATGGAGCCACCCAGGAGCCCTACAGCCTTTTCTTTGTACTCAGAGAACTCCCTTCAGTATTTCTTGGAGGCCTGGTTTACCGGTGATAAACTCCTCCAGCTTTCATCTGGGAAACTCTTTGTCTCCCCTTCTATCGCAAATGATAATCTTACTGGGTGGAGAGCTCTTGGTTGAAGTATTTTCTCCTCCGCGCTTTGAATATATCAGGCCTCTTGTTGGCCTGCAGAATTTCTGCCCAAAATCAGCTGATGGCCTTGCATGTAACTGTTGTGTTTTCTCATGCTGCTTTTATCTTTTTTTATTAAAAACTTTTTTTTGTTAATTAAAAAATTTTTTTTAACATTTATTCATTTTTGAGAGAGAGATACAACGCGGGGGAGGAGATAGACTGGGGGAGGGTCAGAGAAAGAGGGACACACAGAATCCGAAGCAGGCTCCAGGCTCTGAGCTAGCTGTCAGCACAGAGCCCAACGTGGAGCTCGAACCCCCCGAGCAGTGAGATCATGACCTGAGCTGAAGTCAGACGCTTAACCGACTGACCCACCTAGCTGCCCCTAGTTAATTATTTTTGAGAGAGAGAGAGTTCAGGGGAGAGGCAGAGAGAGAGGGAGAGAGTCCCAAGCTGACAGTGCAGAGCCTGATGAGGGGCTCAAACTCACAAAGTGAGAGATGATCATCTGAGCCGAAATCAAGAGTCGGAGCCTTCACTCACTGAGCCATTCAGGGGCCCTCCTCTGGGTGCTTTTAAAAATTCTCCCTTTATCCCTACTTTTTGAACCCTTTTAATTATTATGTGTCTTGGTGTTGACATCTTTGGTTTTAATCTTGTCATGGGTTCTCTGTGCTTCCTGGATGTGAATGTCTGTTTCCTTCCCCGGATGAGGGAAATTTTCAGCTATTAGGTCTTCACGTAGGTTTGCCACCCTCCCCCTTTCTCGTTCTGGGAACCCTAAATGCAGATGGTACTTTGCTTGATGATACTGCTGAGTTCCCTTAACCTGTTCTCAATTTGAAATACTTCTTCTTCTTGCTGCTTAACTTCCGACTACTTTGTCCACCAGGTCACTGATGTTCCTCTAAATCCTGCAATCTGCTGGTGACCCCCTCTCGGCTACTTTGTACTTCCATTACTGACTTCTTCATCTCTAATTGTTGTTGTTTTTTTTCTCTTTGTTGAAAGTATCCCTGAGATCCTCCACTTTTTTCTCATGTCCATTAAGTGTTTTTATGACCATTGCTTTCAATTCTTTAAAACATTTTTTTAATGTTTATTTATTTTTGACAGTGAGAGAGTGCACGTGCCAGTGGGGAGGGGCAGAGAGAGAGGGAGACACAGAATCCGAAGCAGGCTCCAGGCTCCGAGCTGTCAGCACAGAGCCCGACGCGGGGCTCAAACTCAAAAACAGAGATCATGACCTGAGCTGAAGTCAGACACTTGACTGATGGAGCCACCCAGGCGCCCCTGCTTTGAAATCTTTATCAGGCATATTGCTTATCCCTATTTTTTTAATGTTTTATTTATTTCTGAGAGAGAGCGAGAGAGACAATGTGAGCAGAGGAGGGTCAGAGAGAGAGAGGGAGACACAGAATCTGAGCTGGCTGTCAGCACAGAGCCGGATGCAGGACTCGAACCCACAAACCGTGAGATCATGACCTGAGCTGAAGTTGGACGTTTAACCGACTAAGCCACCCAGGCTCCCCTGCTTATGCCTATTTCATTTAGCATTTTTTGTTGTGATTTTGTTCTGTTCTTTTATTGGAGAAAAACTCCTCCGTCTCAACTTGTCTTACCCTGTGTGTTTGTTTCTTTGTGTTAGAAAGGTCAGCTGCATCTCCTGGGGTTGAAAGTAATGGCTTTGTGGAGAAGGGGACCTGTGTTGCTCTGTAGTGCAGTGCCCTTTGGTCACCAGAGCTGAGCCCTTTAGGGGTGTCTCCTCTGTGGGCCGCATGCGTCCTACTGTGGCTGAGCCACGTTTGTCTTCAGTCCCGTCGGCTGCAATGACCCGCTGTGTCTGTACACCGAATGCCAGGGCGCTACCCCTACTTGACCTCTCCGGAGGTTTTGCTGGTGGCAGTCCGCCTCGGTGTCTGTCATCAGCCTCTGCGCCACAGCTGCAGGTGCACCGAGGGGCAGGGCCCGCTCCCCGCGCAGCCAGCTAAGAGGCTGTGAGTGCCACTGTGTGTGGTTCTCCCTACCTGCCCCCACCCCAACCCCCAATCAGGACTCGCTTTGGAGCGATACTGCTCCCTGCCGGGGGCTGCTTGCAGGCTGTCGCTGGGCAGAGTTTCTAGGGACAGACCCCTCCCTGTGTAGGCGGATTGGACAGGGGATCTGCCCAGGGTACTGCAGGCGGTCACACAGGGTTAGCAAGATAGACGGGAAGTTTGCACTGGCTCTTGGACGTGTCCGGCTACTGAGGCTGGGAGAAGGGAAGAACATGGGCACCTGCCGGCACTTTCATTCCTGGAAATTTCTCCTGAAAATCCCCGTTCCTCCCAGGCATGTTCTAAGTAACTAATTGTTCTCCACATATACCCCAGGTACTTGAAAAAAATTACTAAAAAATTTATTTATTTTGAGAAAAAGAGTGAGCCTGTGGGAGGTAGAGAGAGGGGGAGAGAGAGAGAGAGAGAGAGAGAGAGAGAGAATACCAAGTAGGTTCTGGACTGTCAGCACAGAACCTGATGTGGGGCTTGAACTCGGGAACCACCAGACCATGACCTGAGCTGAAACCAAGAGTGGGTGGCTTAATGGACTGAGGCCCCCAGGCACCCTTACCCCAGGTAGGTTTTAAACTGCTGCTTTTAGGGGCGCCTGGGTGGCTCAGTCAGTTAAGCATCTGACTTCGGCTCAGGTCATGATCTCACAGTTGGTGAGTTCGAGCCCCACACTGGGCTCTGTGCTGACAGCTCAGAGCCTGGAGCCTGCTTCGGATTCTGTCTTCCTCTCTCTCTCTGACCCTCCCCTGCGCATGCTCTGTCTCTCTCTCTCTCTCTCTCTCAGAAATAAATAACATTTTAAAAATTTAAACTGCTGTTTCTAGAATTATATTGAGCAAAATAAGTCAGAAAAGGACAGGTATCCTATGTTTTCACTCATGTGGAACGTGAGAAGCTTAACAGAAGACAATGGGGGAACAGAGGGGGAAAATATTTTAAACAGGGAGGGAGGCAAACCATTAGAGATTCTTAAATACAGAGAACAAGCTGAGGGCTGATGGGGTGGGGAGAGGGGAAGGGGGTGATGGGCATGGAGGAGGGCACTTCGGATGAGCATGGGTGTTCTAGGTAAGCCCATTTGGTAATCATATTCATGAAAGAAGAAAAATAATAAATTGCTGCTTTTAGGCTGCGTCTCTGCTGCCTTGTATATCATCCTGGCTCTTGAACAGTGGGGGCATTTCCTATTGCCCTCCAGCTCTCTGGCAGTGAAGCCTGCTGATTTTTCAGGTACCTGGGGTTAAAACCCCTCCCTGCTGCACAAAGTTGGAGCAGTTGAGCCCCAGTGATTTTCAGTGCCACGCGCTCTGGGGCCTTGCCTTCCCAGTGCATGTCCCCATCTCTGGGGTCCCTGGTGCAGAGGCTGACCCTCTTGCTTCCGCAAGAGGTTAGTCTTGCTGGGGTTTTGGTTCCCAACATCATCTCTGCTGCTTCTGTTTCGATGTGGCCTCCTTTCTGTGATTAATTGCGGAAGGTCCTCTTTTCCTCAGTCTTCAGGTCATTTTTAGAGTTAGTTGTGTGGCAGAGCCCCTCCCTAAGGAATGTGACGGAGGCCTTCCCATCACAGAGGAAGGCAACGCGCTCCGTGGCCCAACCGACTCCTACACACGTGTGCGTAACTCCGACACGACTCTGTAACTTGGACTGTGTCCAGTCAGACTTCATGCGTCACCAAAGTCACAGACAAAGAAGTAGAAATGGCATAAAAGGCTACACCCTGCTGTGCTCCGGGCTCAACGTTTCTAGGGTCTTAGCCCACTGAGCCGGTTCTCACACGAACAAAGCTGTTTCCTGGAAAGAAGAACCTCGGTGTCCCATCTCTCTGTGCAAGAATCCTGCTACAGCTGTACAGATTGCATCATTACCTAGTGTCTGTGGGACGAGCTGAGCTCGGGAACCTTCTTTTCTGCCATCTTCCTCCCTTTGATCACAAAGAACTGCTTTAAGCCCTTGGGACTCATCAGTGCAGGCTGGACATCCCAATTGCAAGAGCTTCTGGTCTCTACTCACAAATCCTAGCTTAATGGGTCTAGCTTGTAGCAGTCCCATATATTTCTGCAGATAAAATCCATATCCCACTGAAATATTAAACAGTCCCTTTCTGCCAATGAGACTGTAGTTATAAGTAAATCCGTCTTTTCAAATAAAGTGTTTTCCTTACCTGCTATGAGAAGGGTTTTTTATTTAATGTTTTAAATTCCAGTTACTGGGGGCGCCTGGGTGGCTTAGTCGGTTAAGTGTCCGACTTTCGCTTAGGTCATGATCTCGCGGTTCATGGGTTCGAGCCCCGCGTCGGGCTGTGTGCTGACCGCCAGCTCAGAGCCTGGAGCCTGTTTCAGTCTGTGACTCCCTCTCTCTCTGACCCTCCCCTGCTCATGCTGTCTCTCTCTCTCTCTCCTAGAAATAAATAAAACGTTAAAAATAAAATTAAAAAAAATACATAAAATAAATTCCAGTTTCTGAACATGCAGTGTCATAGTGGCTTCAGGTGTAAAAATCACTGACACGTAACACCCAGTGCTCCACACAAGTGCCCTCCTTACTAGTCATCACTCGCCTAGCCCAGGCTGTGTTCTCTGGGTTCAGTATTCTTATTTAAAATGGTCCTCTCCACAAAACAAAACAAAAACAAAACACGAGCAGAATCCGTATCGTTTGTTTATGTGAAGTTTAAAATGGAAAAAACTGATCTCTGATAATAAATTAAAATATGTGATTACCTTTGGGGGAGAATGAACAAAGAGGCCACAAAGGAGCCTCGTAGGTACAAGAAATAGTCCGTATCTTGGCGTGGTTGGCGATGATATGAATGCCAATGTATGTAGAATTTTTCCAGTTGTACCATTAAGATTTATGTACTTTTACATAGTATCACAACATAACTCCGCAAACAGACTCTTCGTATCCTCCCTCATTAAAGTATTTTCTTAATGTGCTATTTTGATTTATAATGAGAAATACTTATTTGGTCTCTGTCCCTTTCTTGGTGCAGAGATCCTCAAAGCACTGGAATTTCCTGCGCTAAGAGCACTTTGTTACGCTAATGAAGTGATTTGGGGAAGGCACCTAAAGATGGGAGCTGATCACCAGGGGCAGCGATGAGAGAGTTGAACCTTTCAATCTGACTCCCTGATCTCTGGGGAGAGAAGGGCTGGAGGTTAAGTTCAGTCTCTAGTGGCCAACAAGTGAATCACTCCTGCCTATGTAATGTAGCCTCCATAAAGACCCAAAAGGTGGGGTTCAGAGAGATTTTTTTTTTAACGTTTATTCCTTTTTGAGAGAGAGAGAGAGAACACGAGCTGGGGAGGGGCAGAGCTAGAGAGGAGACACAGAATCAGTAGCAGGCTGCATGCTCTAGGCTTCAAGCTTCAGGCTCCCAGCTGTCAGCACGGAGTCTGATGCAGGGCTGGAACTCATGAACTGTGAGATCATGACCTGAGCCCCCCAGGCGCCCCGGGGGTTCAGTGGGATTCCGAACCAGTGAACATCTGGACCTCGAAGTAACGTCGTCTGCTGGCCAGAGAGCAGTAGCTCTGCGCCTGCCCACTACCCTTGCCCTGTGTGTCTCTTCCATCTAGCTGGGGCCGAGTTAGGTCCTCATAGAATACACTGGTCACGTGGTAAGGAAACTGGGTTCTAGCAAACTCCGTGAACCTCAGAAGCAGGTTATGGGAACCACAGATGGTTAGCCAGTCAGTCAGAAGCAAGCGTGACGACTTGGACTTGGGTTGGTGTCCAAAGGGGCAGGCATTCTTCTATGACTGAGCACTTAATCTGTGGGATCTGATGGTATCTTTGGGTAGATGGTGTCAGAATTGAGTTGAACCGTAAGACACATACATGGTTACTGTGTGCTGGGAAGTGCATCGGTGTTATGAAACACCCCTGTGTGCACACGCTGACTGCTCTGTCTCTGTAGAGTTCTTCCACCTAATGTTGTGTTTATTTACATGTGTAGGCTAATTTGCAAATCAAGATTTATATCAAAACTTTTCCTTAAGCTTTGCATTACAGAGTATTAGTAAAATCCCTGGTATGGTAATATGGTAGAAATTCTGGAGTAGGTTCGAACAGTGTGGAGAATAAAAATTCTCTGTTAAATAACAAAGCCCCTCATATCTACCACACACAGAAGCTATCCCCCTTTCTTTGCCATAAACTTGAACTCCGAGGTTTCTATAACCAAGGAAGAGGTAAAAATGAATCCTGTGGGACAGGGAGAGGGCACTGCCAGACCACATGCTTTTGGGAATCTTCAAGACCCTTCACAAGTGTCCACAGTTGTGACAGAGAAGGCCGTCAGGGCTCTAGGAGCTGAGCTGCCACGGCCGAAACTCCCTGTCACTGGAGCTCAAGTTCTGATCTGTGTCTTCATGTTCGTTCCCGATAACTTAAACATTGCTCCCACCGTTGATGCTCCAGGAAGAAAAAAAAAAGGCGCAGGACACTCTATCCGCCTGTGTTGTGCTCAGTAAGAGAGTGGTCCCGTACAAGGGTGCGGCACCTGAAAACGTTGCTGTTCGTTGAGTTCACGTGTGCAGGCTTCGTTCTCGGGGCCCAGCATCCCTCCAGGGGGGCAAAGGCCAGGGGCTGCCCCCGCCCCGCCATGCAGCTGTATGGGCACAGCCACATTACTCTCAGCAGGGGGTCAAAAGCATTGCTTCCTTTCACCCGTGATCAGCAACGGGCTTGGTGAGACCAAGCTTCTGTTGCCCTTGTGATAAAATCTCTCTCAGTGGTCTTGATGGTCATTCATAAATAGGCGATTTGTCCGTTCCCTAGCCCCACTCCCGGAAGCCGGCTACACTCAATAACCCAAGTATACTTGACATTCATTCAACCAAGTCCTTATTAAACATCTCTTGTTTGCCAGGCAGTGTACACAGTATATATGTGTCTGTAAAACATCTCTGGGGACCCTGGTTCAGCTTCTCTTCAGTCCTGAGTGTTGCTCCCTCTACAGTGTATAAATCAGAGCGTGAAATTAGGCAGTAGAAAGATGTTGCTTAAATCTACCTAACCAGGGGGAGCTTGAAGGCCTAGCCCCAAGTTAGCCAAAATGCTCAGGTACATTTTCATGGAAGGAAGAGGAAATCTACCACGTCCCCCCCCCCCCCGAAAGCTTGTTCTTTGCTTAAAGGTAATGTGTTGGTAGCATTCCCAATAACTGGTGAGCGAAAAACAAGCCAGGATTCTGAAGCTAAAATTAAAACCTGTGTGCGTGTGTGTGTACATGAGACAAAGGGGAGAGAAAGAGAGTGCTCTGAATTTGACTTTTTTTGTGCTAAAAACAGCATAAAATTTGTCAGAGTTGAAAAGAGAGTTCATGGTTTAAAGGTACTTGAGGCCAACTCCGTTTTTGATGAGCCTGTGGTTGAACCAAATCTCTGACTCCCTTCCAAGGAAGATCCACTTAAAAGTCGCACAGGAAGTCAGCCTCACTCACACAGAAGTGGCGAAGTCAAAGTTTCAAGACCGATGCTTCATGCACGTAGGATCCCGGTTATCCCACTACATCTCCGGTATTTGGGATACGCCCTGTGTCGGGGGACATAATCCTAGTGCTCAGACTTTTTTTTTTTTTAATTTTTTAACGTTTATTTATTTTTGAGACAGAGAGCACGAGCTGGGGAGGGGCAGAGAGAGAGGGAGACACAGAGTCCGAAACAGGCTCCAGGCTTTGAGCTGTCAGCACAGAGCCCGATGCAGGGCTCGAACCCACGGACCGTGAGATCATGACCTGAGCCGAAGTCAGATGCTTAACCAACTGAGCCACCCAGGCACCCTGTGCTCAGACTTTTTAAAGTAAACAGGCGAGCCTAGTCTAGTCGTTTCCGAGGCTTGGCTGGAAATTAGAACTACTGATGTAGTTTCGTTAAACTGCCGCCTTCTGGGTCCCACCGTCCCCAAATTCTGATTCCTGCACCCTAGGGTGATCGTGTAGAACTGTGACTTCTACGACTGGGGAATAAATCAAAGTTGCCCACGTTGGTTTAAAAAGACGATGAAAGGAATAAAACAACAGTCCATCCATCACTTGAAATTCACGGAGTCCAGCAACCTTAGGAGACCTGGGCCTTAGCTACCATGCCCCAGGCAAGCATCTTTGCAGACTGCACCAGGAACAAAGATCATCTGCGCAAAGCAGACGGGGCAAAACTTAATCTCATCAAGTTCACAGAGCACAGATGAGCAAGTTCTGCCCCACTGCTGGAGATGAGATACTGGGCTCCTTCACAGGAGACTTGGAGAGCAGAAATGAAATCAGACGGCTTGGTTAAAATACTCACGTGTGAGCGTTAGCTCGAACTCAGAAACATGGAAAAGCAGTCCATCGGATTGTCCCAACTTCACATAGTTGTGAAATCATCTGGTAAAGTGTAACCAATCCTCTTCCTGTAAACAGTTATCATTTTTAGCCAGGTTTTTAAACCATGGACTTCAGCCATGAATTCGAAACTTTTTTGAGGGTGAAACAATTCAAAAGATGCTAAAAATTAGACACATTTTAAGTGAGGACAGCATTTGAGGTAGACACATTTCACATGCTTGGGACCTGTAATACACATGGTTTCGTTCATTTGGTTTCACTTCCCAGGGAGTAAGCATGTGAAACAATTTCCAATTGGGGATGTGAGGCATGGTCTATATGAATTTTTATCAGGGGACGCCTGGGTGGCTCTTTCATTTAAGCATCTGACTTCAGCTTGGGTCATGATCTCACGGTTTGTGAGTTCAAGTCCCACATCGGCTGAGTTGAGTCCGACCACAGGTGATCACGAGCCCTGCCTTGGGTGAGCCCCGCTTCTCTCTCTCTCTCTCTCTCTCTCTCTATGCCCCTTGCTCACTTGTGCCCCACCACACTCTTAAAATTTTTTTTTTTCTTTATCAGGGCACATACAGTTAATGATTGGATATTTGTACATGGTGTGAAATGATCGCCACAATAAGTTAACATTGGTTACCACACTTAATAACAGAATTTTTTCTTGAGAATTATTAAGACCTCTCTTAGCAACTTTGAAATATGCAATACAGTGTTAACTATAGTTGCTGTTCTGTACTTTACATCCCCATGAATTACTTATGAGTGGAAATTTGTACCTTTTCACTGCCCTTACCCATTTGTTCCCCTACACCGTGACAGCCACCAAACTGATCTGTATGTGAGCTTTTTTTTTTATGATGCCACATATGAGAGCATATGGTATTTGTCTTTCTATGACTTATTTCACTTAGTGTAATGCCTTCAAGGTTCATACAAGCTGTTCCAAATGAGAATATTTCCTTTTTTTTCCTATGGTTGAATAATATTTCATTGTACATATATATCACATTTCTTTTACGCATCTCTTGATGAACGCTAAGATTATTTCCATGTCTTTACTCTTATAAATAATGCTGCAATGAACATGGAGGTACAGAGATATCTTACAATTAGTGTTTTCATTTTCTTTTTTTTTTTTTTTTAATGTTTTATTTATTTCTAGGAGAGAGAGAGAGAGACAGCGTGAGCAGGGGAGGGTCAGAGAGAGAGGGAGTCACAGACTGAAACAGGCTCCAGGCTCTGAGCTGGCAGTCAGCACAGAGCCCGACGCGGGGCTCGAACCCACGAACTGCGAGATCATGACCTAAGCGAAAGTCGGACGCTTAACCGACTAAGCCACCCAGGCGCCCCATCATTTTCTTTGCGTAAATGTCTAGACGGGGACTAGCGGGATCATATATGGTGGTTTGATTTTTAAAATTTTTGACGCAGCTCCATACTGGTTTCCGTGGTGGTTATACCCACTTAGATTTCTACCAACGGCCCATGAGGGTTCCCTTTTCTCCACATCCTCGCCAACGCTTGTTATTTCTTGTCCTTTTGATTCTAGCCATTCTGACAGGTGTAAGGTAGTTTCTCATTGTGCTTTTTGATTTCCCTGTTGATGAGTGACAGAGAGCGTCTTTTCATGTATTGTTGGCCATCTCTGTGTTTTCTTTGGGACAGTGTGTCTTCACATCTGCCCATTTTTAAGTTGGATTATTGATTTGCTATTGAATTGAAGGAGTTCTTCATATATTTTGGTTATTAACCCCTCACCAGATAGATGATTTGCAAATGTTTTCCTCTAAGAGTTTTGTGGTTAAAGGTCTTATATTTACGTCTTTCATTCATTTTGAGTTAGTTTTTGTGTGCAGTGTAAGACAGTGGTCCAGTTCTATTCTTCTGCATGTGGCTGCCCAGTTATCCCAACAACATTTATTAAAGAGATTGTCTTTTCCAGTGTGTAGTATTGGCTCACTTATCAGGTGTTAATTGACCACATCTTCATGGCTTTATTTCTGAGTGTTCTGTTCTGTGACACTGGTCTGTGTGTCTGTATTTATGCCAGTACCATACTGCTTTGATTACTACAGCCTTTAAAATCGAGTTCGAGGGGCACCCGGGTGGCTCTCTCTAAGCGTCCGGCGTCGGCTCAGGTCATGATCTCACTGTTTGTGAGTTCAAGCCCCATCTTGGGCTCTGTGCTGACAGCTCAGAGCCTGGAGCCTACTTTGGAGTCTGTGTCTCCCTCTCTCTCTGCTCCTCCCTCACTTGTGTTCTGTCTCTGTCTCTTAAAAATAAATAAACATTAAAAATTTTTTAAAAGTTTTTTAAATAAAATAGTTTGAAATGAGGATGCGACAAAGATTCACATCCCTACCAGCACAAATATGTGCAAATTATAATGGCATAATTTTTAAAGTAAACTGTTTTTAAATTTTTAAATGTATTTTTAATTGAATATATTTAAAATATGAAGTTATAAATTGAAGGTGTACATGTCACATTGATGCATTTACACATAGTAATATGGTTGCTGTTGTAGTGATAATTAACATCTCTATCACAGTATGTAATTTTTCTTACTGGCTGCATTAGCACCTTAGTTATAAAAAAAAACCTCTTAAAACTGACAAAGGAGTAATAGTTACTTTTTTTTAAAAATATTTTTATTTATTTCTAGGAGAGAGAGAGAGAGACAGCGTGAGCAGGGGAGGGTCAGAGAGAGAGGGAGACACAGACTCTGAAATAGGCTCCAGGCTCTGAGCTGGCAGTCAGCACAGAGCCCGACGCGGGGCTCGAACCCACGAACCGCGAGATCATGACCTAAGTGAAAGTCGGACGCTTAACCGACTAAGCCACCCAGGCGCCCCAGATTTATTCTTTTATTTGTTTTTCACTCCTTAGTGTAAATTCTCCTTCTGAAATGAAAATGTTCTTTGACAGAACATTAGGAATTCTAACTTTCTGGGCCCTAAATAACTATTTTATCATATAAAAAATGAATAAAATTGATAAGATTTGGTAAGTTAGGAAAGATACAATTTGCTTGATCATCTGTGTAGATCCTGTAATTGAGTCTCACAGATTTCTAAGCCAAGATATTCCCATCCCACATCTTCACCTCTTTGTTCCTCCTCAGACTTCTTGATACTAATTAGAATGAAATTATTACATGCCCATTATAAAGAACAGTGCCAGTATGGACTTCATTATATTAAGGCATGTTCCCTCTAAACTCCTTTTGTTCAGAGTTTTTGTCATAAATGCATGTTGTTTTTTGTCCAGTGCTTTTTCTGCATCTGTTGAAATGATTGTATGGTTTTCATATTTCCTCTTGCTAATGTGATGTGTCACATTTATTGACATGAATTTAGAACCGCCTTTGTATCCCTGGAATAAATACTACTCAATCTTGGTGAATGATGATTTAATATATTGTTGAATTCAGTTGGCTAATATTCCAAAGACAATTCTTGCGTCTATGTTCATCAGAGATAGTGGTCTGTGGTTTTCCTCTTTGGAATGTCTTTGATTTTGATACTAGAGTAATGCTGGCCTTATCCAATGAATTGAGATATTCTCCTTCCTCTTTAATTTTTTTGAATAGTTTGAGAAGAATAGAGATTCTTTTTTACAGGTTGCCTAGAATTTACCTTTGAAACCTGTGATCCTAAAGTTTTGTTGTTGGCAGTTTAATTATTATTACTGTTCAGTTTCATTACTAGTAATTGGTCTGTTCAAATTTTCTGTTTCTCCCTGATTGACTTTTGAAGGACTGTATGTTCCTAGGTATTTATCCATTTCTCATAGGTTGTCCAGTCCATTTGCATATAATTTTTCATAACATCCTCTTATAATTCTTTGTATCTCTTGGTGTCGTTATTTTTCCACCTGTATTTCATTTTTTTTCAAAGTATATATTTTTAAATGTTTGTTTCCTTTTTAAAAAAAACGATTTATTTTTGAGAGAGGAGAGAGAGAAAAAGCCTAAGTGGGGGAGGGGCAGAGAGAGAGGGAGAACCCACAAGCTGTGAGATCATGACCTGAGGTTGGACTCTTAACCCACTGAGACACCCAGGTCCCCCTATTTATTTTCTTTTTGAGAGAGAGAGAGGGAGAGAGCGAAAGAGCGAGTGTGAGAGAGCAAGCGACCGTGTGTGCAGGGGAGTGGCAGAGAGATGGAGAAAGAATCCCAAGCAGGCTCTACGTTGTCAGTGCAGGGCCCACCTCGGGGGTCGATCTCACAATCCATGAGATCATGATATCAAGAGTCATACACCCAAACAACTGAGCCACCCAGGCTCCCTTCTCCGTCTTTATTCCATTTATTTCACTTCTCTCTCTTTTTTTTCTTGATGAGCCTGGCTAAAGGTTTATCAATTGTTCATTTATTCAAAGTACTAGCTCTTTGTTTTCTTCCTTATACTAGCTCTGGGCTTTATTAGTTCTTCTTTTTCTAGATCCTTTAGGTATAAGGTTAGCTGGTTTGAGATTTTTTCTGTTTTCTTAAAGTCGACCTGTCTTGCCATAAAGTTTCCTCTTGGAACAGCGTTTGCTGCATCCCAAATATTTTGGACAGTTGTGTTTTCATTTTCATTTGTCTCTATGTATTTTTTTAAATTCCTTTCATATTTCATTGTTGACGTGTTTGTTGTTTGGTAGCATGTTTAGTCTGCGTGTATTGGTGTTTTCTCTGGTTTTTTTCCTCTGTAACTGATGTCTAGTTCCATACTGTTGTGGTTGCAAAAGATGTTTGGTATAATTTCAGTCTTCTTCAATGTATTGAGACTTGTCTGTGTCCTAACATAGGATCTGTCCTGAAGAATGTTCTATGTGCACTTGAAAAGGGTGTGTATTCTGCTGTTCGGGGATGGACTACGTGTATCTATCTACCTGTTAGCTCCATCTGGTATAATTTGTTGTTCACAGCCACCATTTCCTTGATATTCTCTTGGGACAATCTATCCATTGATATGAGTGGGGTGCTAAAGTCTCCTACTATTACTCTATTACTGTCACTTTCTCCCTTTCTCCTTTTAGATCTGGTCAAAGTTGCCTTTTGTATTTAGATGCTCTTGGGGCACCTGGGTGGCTCAGTCGGTTGGGTACCCGACTTCGGCTCAGGTCATGATCTCACGGTCTGTGGGTTTGAGCCCCGCGTTGGGCTCTGTGCTGACAGCTCAGAGCCTGGAGCCTGCTTCAGATTCTGTGTCTCCCTCTCTCTCTGCCCCTCCCCACTCATGCTGTCTCTCTCATAAACAAATAAACTTAAAAAAATAAAAATTTAGATGTTCCTCTGTTGAGTACATGGATTGATATTTGTATTGTTACATAAAATGCCCTTCTTTTTCTGCTTCTGGTCTTTGTTGTAAAACCTGTTTTATCTGCTGTAAGTATTGCTACCCCTACTTTTTTTTGTCACTTCCATTTGTATGGTATATGTTTTTCCAACTTTGTACTTTCAGCCTATATGTGTCTTTAGATATGTACAGAGTATAGCCAGCATATACTCTTGTAGCCAGCATATACATGGCTCTTGTTTTTTCAACCATTCAGTTTTTTGATGGGAGCATTTAGTCCCTTCGCATTTAATTTTTTTAATGCTTGCTTATTTTGGAGAGAGAGAGAGGGAGAGCAAACGAGCAAGTGAGCATGAGCGGGCAAGGGACAGAGAGAAAGGGAGACACAGAATCTCGAGCAGGCTCCAGGCTCTGAGCTGTATGCACAGAGCTCAATGTGGGGCTCGAAGTCCCGAACCACAAGATTATAACCTGAGCTGAAGTCGTGCACTCTAGACCCAATATGGGGCTTGAACTCAGGACCCCAAGATCCAGAGTTGTATGCTATATCAACTGAGGCTGCCAGGTGCCACTTTCCGGTTGTTTTTGTAGTTCTCTGTTCCTTTCTTCTCTTGCTCTCTTCCTTGTAGTTTGATCGCTTCCTTCAGTGTTAGGTTCGGATTCCTTTCTCTTCATTTTTTTTTTTTTTGTATGTATTTTTTTTGGTTTGTATGTTTTTTTTTTTTTGATTGTGGTTGCCATTAGGTTCACATATAATATCATTTTATATTTTTATATTTTTCTGTTCCTTTCTTCTCTTGCTCTCTTCCTTGTAGTTTGATCGCTTCCTTCAGTGTTAGGTTCGGATTCCTTTCTCTTCTTTTTTTTTTTTTTGTATGTATTTTTTTTGGTTTGTATGTTTTTTTTTTTTTGATTGTGGTTGCCATTAGGTTCACATATAATATCATTTTATATTTTTATATTTTATATATATATAAAGCATCATATAGATAGCACCCTATAGTAAGTTGATGGTCACTTAGGTTTGAATATGTTCTAAATGTTTTTTTACTTCATTTATTTTTTTAATAAATTTTTAAATGTTTTATTTATTTTTTAATAGTTTATTGTCAAGTTGGTTTTCATGTAACACCCAGTGCTCATCCCCACAAGTGCCCTCCTCCATGCCCATCACCCCCCTTCCCCTCTCCCCACCCCCATCAGCCCTCAGTTTCTTCTCAGCATTCAAGAGTCTCTTCATTTATTATTTCTGAAACAGAGCACTTGAGAGAGTGCATGCACGAGCAGGAGAGGAGCAGAAAGAGAGAGGAAGACACAGAATCCAAAGCAGGCTCCAGGCCCCAAGCTGTCAGCACACAGCCCAGCATGGGGCTCAAACCCACAAACTACGAAATCATGACCTGAGCCAAAGTCAAATGCTTAAGCCTCTGAGTCCCCCAGGCACCCCTAAAAGCGCTACATTTTCACTCCCCCCTCTGCATTTTGCGTATAGGATATCAGATTTTACATCTTTTTCTTTTGTGTATTCCCTGACTACATTCTGTAGGTCTTCTTGAATTTGCTAATTGTGTTTTATCCTCCATATTGGCTTTATAAGTGATTAATCTACTACCTTTGTTTGCTTTCACCTGTGAAATTTTTTCCTTGCATAATTTTCTATTTACGGTTTTTCACTTAAATAATCTCCTTTAATATTTCTTAAAAGGCTGGTTTAGTGATGATGAACTCTTCATCTTGTGTTTGGGATACTTCTCTCTCCTCTGATTCTCAGTGATAACCTTGCCGGGAAGGGTGCTCTTGGTTGTAGGTATTTTCCTTGCAGCTCTTGGGATATACCCTGCCCCTCCCTCCTGGCCGGCAAAGCATCTGCTGAAAACACCAGCTTAGAGCCTTACGGGATTTCCCTTGTATGTGACAGAATTGTCTTTTTCTCTTACTATGGTAAAGTTTTTTCTTTATCGTTACTTTTTGTTTTAATTATTGTGTGTCTTGGTGTGGACCTCCTTGGATTGATTGCATTGAGGGCTCTCTCTGCCTCTTGGATCTGGTTGTCTTTTTCCTTCTCCGGTAATTTGGAAAGTTTTCGGCCATTATTTCTTCAAATAAGTTTTCTTCTCGCTCCTTTTTTTGGGACCTCCATAATGTCTTCCAGATGGCTCATCTCTTTTTTCCGTATCTTCTAATTTGCTATCAAGTCCTTTTCCTGTTTTATGGAAGTCTTCATCTCTGACTGGCTCTTTTTTATATTTGTCTCTCGTGGTTGAAGTTCTCATTGAGACCTCCCGACCTTTCCTCAGGTCTAGTGAGTATCGTTATGGCCATAACTCTGAATTTTATCAGGCATATTGTCTATCTCCGTTTCATTTAGCTCTCTTACCGGATTTTGTCTTGTTCTTTCATTTTGGAAATATTCCTCTGTCTCTGTTTTGTCTTAATTTCTGTGTTGGTTTCTTGAAAGCGGCAGCCATGTGTAGTAGAGGTCCTGTCATGCTGCCCCCTCCCCCGAGTTGCACAGCATCAGCTGCTCCCAGGGGTGTCCATTCTGTGGGCTACACAGACAGTGCTGCTGGAGCTGAGCCGGCGGCAGCGAGCTCCCGTGCCTGCTGTGGGTGCACCACGCAGGGTTTGGCCCCTGCAGTGTCGAGAGGTTGGAGGCCACTGTGAGCTCTTAGGTGGACAGGGCTGGCAGTCAGCCTCGATGTCTGTAATTAGCCTCTAGGCCATAGTTACAGGTGTGCCAAACATCAGGGTTTGCTCCACGAGCAGCCAGCTAAGAAGCAAGGCTGCTGAAACGTCGTGCGTGTGGGGTTACACCACCTCTCCCTAGGGCATGCGTCACCTTGCAGTGGCACTGTCCCTGTTAGGGCTGTCGACTGTGGCACGGCAGAGGCTACTTTGGAGGGACACTTACTCTGGAACGTGGGTTGGATGGGGTGAGTCTGGGGGAATGCTGGGGCGGAGCACGTGGTGCCAGCAAGATGGGGGGGGGGAAGGATTAGTGCTGGCTCCCACTAGCTGCCAGCTATCTAGGTGGGAGGGGATTACAAGAAAAATGGCACCTGCTAGCACTTATCTTCCTGGAGACGTTTCTTGAAGATCCCTGCCCCTCCAGCACATGTTCTACGATTAGCCAATACATCTCCTTCACATACACCCCATGCGCTTTTCAAACTGCTGCTTCTGTGCTGTGTCTTGGGGGGAGTTTCTTTGACTCTTCAAGGGCAGGAACCCAGTGTCCTATAGCCCTTCTGTTCTCCTGGAGGTAAGCCTGCTGGTGTTTAAAGATCTCAAAATTAAACCCAACTGGATTTCAAAGCCAGATGTTAAGGGGACTCATCTTCCCAGTGTGGGCAGCCAGTGCCAGGGGGTGCCCCAGGTGTGGGGTCTCATCTTGTTTGTGTGGGCTTGTGGTGTCTGTGCTGTTTGTGGTTAGTCTACCATGGATTGGGTTCCTAGCCGCATCTCTGCCTTCCTATGTTTTTGATGTGGCCTCTCCTCTACATGTAACTGGAAGATCTGCTAGTCTCAAGGTCACTTTCAGAGTTAGGTGCATAGATGTATCTGTCTCAGTGTCCATAGGATGCAGTGAGCTTAGGATCTCCCTAATCTACCACCTTCCCCCTCAGTCTAGCCCTTTTTCTTCTTTCTCACCTTTTTTTTGAGAGTGCACTCTGCAAGTGGGCGCAAGCAGGGGAGAGGCAGAGAGAGAATCTCAAGCAGGCTCCACACCCAGCACAGCCCAATGCAGGGCAGCAAGCTGTGATGACCCGAGGCAAAATGAAGAGTCGAAGCTTAACCGACTGAGCCCCAAGCCTTAGTGATAAGATTGGCAATTTTTGTTGAGCTGAAGTTCTTCCGCAGATAATCACCTATTCAGGGTTTTCCCCTGTATGTTTTCCTCTCCCTGGGTATGACACCCGTGAGACTCTCCTCTAGTACTCCTGTGACCTGATGGGTTAGTGTGCCGGCTTGGGCATACCTCTGTCCAGTCTTGTCACAAACCTGTGGCTTCTTGCTGCCATGTGTCCCTGCATGAACGTGGAGATTAGCAGAAGTTGGAAATTGTAATTAATATACATCACATTTATAGACATTTTCTCACCACAATGCTTGTGATTATGGATGAATAACCAGCTTTTTTAGCAAAGACTTTATCCCATAATTCATTTTTGAATGGCTTCTCACATGTATGGCTGGCTTGTTACAGGACTTTTTAGCTGGTTACATGGGTGACCGTCTTTCCACACATGTGGCAGCCATAGCCTGTGACTCCTTTATATTTACTCATACACCTTCTCGAGCTCTTGGCTTGTATAAACGCTTCCCATGTGTGTTATGCATCAGCCTGGCCTTGGAATAAGGGGATCTCCGGCTTTTCACAAGCTGCAGAAGTGCAGTACACCACTTCGCTTTTACAAGAGACCTACATTCATCACTGTTTTTGCTGACCAAAATAATTCAGAAGACGACTTAACTTTTACCAAAAAAGGCAGAAAGTGCCATGTGGTGACCGTGACCCCACTGAGTCCCTGGGAACCACACCAGCATCTCCCCATCAAGCTGCCATTGCTTGAAACTGGCTGTGAGCACCTGTGCTTGATCCTGATTTGTGTATCTATGAGCAAGATGTGTCCTAAGGGATCAGAAAATCCTTCAAAGATGTTATTTCGCGGGGGGGAGGGGTTGTGTCTGGGAGTGCTCAAAAACTGTTTCATATAAATGAACTGTAACTGCTTTGCTTTATGCCATTTTGGCTCGCGAAGGTTTTCATAGGTGCTCTCTACTGTTGGGTAGCTGGGAAGCTTGGGCTCTGGTCCGGCTTGTGCCCAGAGCTCCCCCTAGCTCCTCCGGATTCCTGACACCCGCCACAGGAGACGAAGCGCGTGCTTCGCAAGCACGGCTGAGCTGTGACTTGCCACGTTCTCTTGCACTGTTAGAGTTGGCACCGAGACCCCTTGTGCTGGAAATGTATTTCACTTAGTTCCGAATGACCAGTCTTTGGGTGTAGATCTGTTCTAGGTGTGCACAGTTGACTTGCATGTAGATTTTCAACAGATGCTTTCTCTGAAACAGATGTACTGCAGTCATTCATTCTGCCCTGTTTTCCAAGACTTGAAAGCCTTCTTTTTAGATGGACATCCCATCTTGGCTAATGCCTCTTGTTGAGGATTTGCCTGATCTAAATCTGACTTATTTTTAAGTCTCGTTTTTAATTACGAGCTGTGTTACAAGAATTTTTACTTTTCTTTTTGGTGGCTTGATTTGTTTTTAGGCATCATCTTTTGCAGTCAGAAAAATGTGGTAGAATTGTTTGAAAGCTTGGGGTTTTCTTGAATTATTTTTTTAAAAATGGTAAACATTTGAAAGAACATTTAGGTCATGTGAGATATATCATTTTATTACATGGAGATTTAACAAAGCTGATTCTAATGTTCTTTGTGCCTCAAACTCCATTCGGTTCAAGTTTTACAGAAATGTAGGACAATTCTGATATCGCCTTTGTCTTGGGAGGTAATTTTTAAAAAATTCTCCTACCCCCATGTTTTTATTGACTGCTTCTTGATTTACTCTGTTCATTCCTTCTTGTATTTTTAATTATTTCTGCTCCTAGGTCTGGATTTCACATTTGTTGTGTGTTAGCTCTTCATCTCTTCTGAATTCTACAATAATTTCTTTATTGACAGTTTTCTGAAGTTTCACTACCTACATTTGTAGTTTAGGATTTTGTAAAAATGACGTTTTATTTGAAAGAAAGCATCTTTGATGATGGACCCTTTTTTGAGAGATACCACATTGCTATCAATTTTGTTTGGGATTAACATGAGAAATTAAAGTTTCCTCTTCTCCAATTCTCTAAGATTGGAGCCCTTCTTTCAGAATGCTAAATCTTTCCATGTTTATTCATTTTTAAGGACTATTATAAAGGATTAGGTGGGTCACACTGTCCTGATCTTTCAATCCTTGATGAAAAAGGAAGCTTAAAGCCTTTTTTCTGTGGATATTCCTCACAAAGATGCTTGATTACAGAGTATAGGAAAGATCAGGAAGCTTCATGTTCTGCTAAGCATTTGATTTTAGCCACGAGGCAAGCAAGCAGCAGTGGGTAAGGCTTTCAGTGTTCTTCGGGGGTGGGGGTGAAAATTGTTCCGTGGAATCCTCAGCTAGGCCAGGCAAGGTTTTCCTCCAAGTTCATTGTGGTACCTTGATGTAACTTAATGCATCATGACCCTTATCTCACGGACCAAACCACTCCTTTAAGGGCCTTGGTGCTGCTTTTTTTAATGTTTATTTTGAGAATGAGCATGTATGTGAGCTGGAGAGGGGCAGGGGGAGAGAGGGAGAGAGAATCCCAAGCAGTCTCGAGGCTGTCAGCACAAAACCTGATGCGGGACTTGATCTTATGACCTGATGCAAGCTGAGAACAGGGTTGGACACTTATCCGACTGAGCCACCTAGGTGCCCCAAGGGCCTTGCTTCTGGAATGAACCATGGTGTCCAGCACAAACATTCTCCCATTTGCTGCTCACAGTTTGGGGGTCTGCGCAGGCTCTGTTGGGGCGGGGGGGTCTTACAGACCTGCTTTGCCAGTTTTCCTTGGTGACTGGAACTGTGGGCTGGCTGGCTGATACTGATTGCTCCTGCCTTCATTACGTCCCCAGGGGCACCCCGTCATTTCTGACCCCGAGAACACCCTTCCCTGTTCTCCAACCATTAAACATGTTTTCATTAGCTACTTTAGAAGTTGGGAAGAACAATTCAAATTGTAATCTTAACATAGTTCCCCTGCCAAGTGTGATCATTTGACTCCTTGTCAAAGGGTACAGGGAATGGAAGCCATGTCAGTATGCCTAGCCCAGTTTTCCCCTCCCAGCCCTCCCTCAGTGCCTTTCAAATAAAGATCTTTTTGACTACATATACCCAAAGCAGATCACTTTTTGTGACTGAAAAGAAACAAAAATCGGAGGATGGGATTAAAAAATTTTTTTATACTTATTTATTTTTGAGACAGAGAGCGAGAACACAAGCAGGGGAGGTGCACAGAGAGGGGGACACAGAATCTCAAGCAGGCTCCATGCTCCAAGCAGTCAGCACAGACTCCAACGCGGGGCTCAGATTCACAAGCCGTGAGATCATGCCCTGAGCCAAACTCGGATGCTTAAGCACTGAGCTACCTGGGTGCCCCTGAAGGACGGGATTTTTGAAAAAGGCTGTATATGTTAGTGGTTCTTGACCAGTGCAACAGGACTACCTAAAAACAACCTGGGTCCCCAAGAGGGTAAATGCACACACAAGTCAGTCAAAACCAAAGTAATAGAAAATAATGAGCACTTTGTTTGCAACCCACAGTGCAAACCTGGAGGAAGCTAGGCTGTGGAAAAATGACCTGATTTTCCCCACACTCTGTATTTCTTTACCACCAGAAGGTCAGGCAAAGGCGGTCACAAGCACACTGTCACCCTTTAAGAGGCAGGAAAAAATGAGGCAGTCTGTCTGATGTGAGAACTTGGAACTGGTGCACCATAATAGCACCCACATATTATATACCCTGTTAAAACCTCCGAAAGCCCAATCACAAAGCATGACCTGGGCAGTGTCCTAGAAACAGACCGAAAGGCCACGGTTAAGTAGGAAGTCTTTGGAGGAATGCAGATGGGAGACCCACACTGGGTGCCCTGTGTCCACCAGCGGCCCACCCTTCTGTGTGGGAAACCTAGCTCCTGCATACCTGGAGAGAGGAGATTACAGACAGTGTAATTCTCAGAGATGCCTCTCTTCATTCCAAAAACGAGCACCATAAGGAAGCACTATTGTTAACAGATTTGAAGTAATTTTCTATTTCAAAATAAAGTATTGATTGATTTAAAGTTTATTTAGTTTGAGAGAAAGAGAAAACCAGTGGGGGAGGGGTAGAGAAGAAAGGGACAGAAGATCTGAAGTGGGCTGTGTGTTGACAGCCCGATGTGGGGCTTGAACTCACAAACTGCGAGATCATGACCTGAGCCAGTCGGCCACTTAACTGAGCTAGCCACCCAGGCGGCCCACTTAAATCCATTATTTAAAAGGAACAACTTATGCTGTGGGAAATCATGAGAAAGGGAGCAGGGGGATAAGAAAAATAGTTCATATGCTGCTTTAAGGTGAACTTTGCGGTTCTTTCTGCGCATTACTGTACTGTCAGATGTGGGAAGGGAACAAAACAGCTGACAGAAAGTTTCCTTACAGTTTCAGATGTGCAGAGAAAATACGTATGCAGACCCAAGATATAAGGCACAATTTAAAGTATTCTACACAAACCCTAATTTAAATACACTTAAGAAAAACAATTGTGAGGCTACTTGGAAATTTTAACACTGGATATTTGATAATATTTTGTAAGATGTGGTAGGAGTATATGGTGCTTCTATTAATAAACTTGATTTACAGGGGTGCTGCCTGGTAGCTAAGTTGATTAAGCATCTGATTCTTGGTTTCTGCTCAGGTTACAATCTCAAGGTTGGCAGGATCCAGCCTGGGTTAGGCTCCTCACTGACAGCATGCAGCCTGCTTGGGATTTTCTCGCACCCTTGCTCTCTGACCCTCCCCCAATCTTTCTCAAAATCAATCAACTTAAAGTATTTACAGAAGAATTGCTGTGCTGCCTGCGATATGTTTCAGAATGATTCGGGGTTAGGGGGATAAGAATACAGAGGAAATAAAACTGCTTTATAGAGGGGTAATTTTGGAAGCTGGGTAAGGAGTAAATGAAGGATGATTTTACAATTCTTCTGTCTTTGGGTGTATTTACAGAGTTTTATATTAACATAACAGAGTCAAAGCTATTTTGACTGCAAATACGCTTACTGAAAAGACTAGAATTCATCTGTGCTGATTTCTGCGTAAATGCTGGGAGGTGGACTACAGACTCTAGCAAATGAAGGTTGAGTGTTCTGTGATTATTAGCTTCTGAAAAGCTATCGCTGACCAGTGAACACCACGGGGGTTTCAGGGCACGGATGTCCTGCATGCTTAGAAATCTGCGTGTAACTTTCGAGTTTCCCAAACAGGATATTGTTGACTGGAAACCTTGCAGATAACAAAGCCATTTATCACATCTTTTGCATATATATTATATACTATATTGTTAAAGTGAGCTAGACAAAAGGAGATAACAGGAAAATCAGAAAATAGCATATTGACACTACGATGCTGGAGTGATGACAGAAACCCACACATAAGTGGACCTGTGCAGGTCAAACCCATGATGTCCAAGGGTCAACTGTAGCTACGAAATAATCAGTAGTTTGCTATTTAATCTTTATCTTTCTCCTAACGTAGTCCACCTTTTTAAAATAGAACTTTATATATACTTCTACCCAATTTTTAAAATTAATGTACACTTAGTGCCCCGAATCTGACATTACTACACATATTTATTAATAGAGGAACAGAAAGATGATGGAAGATGAGGTTTCTGCGAAAGCATATTTCGGCCTAGAGACTGGATGCTGGAAGGGAGTCTAGCGAGATACTGTAAATCATTTCTCACTACACAGAAAAGATGCAGAATGTAGTGTTTGTTTTTAGTTTATTAATTTATTTTGCAGGAATCTTTGACTTTCCGAATATGTACTGTTTGGAAATACGATGCATGCATAGCCTTTTAAAATGCCTTTGTACAATTTCACCTCAAAATAATGATTCACAGCATACACGGAAATCTAAAAAGAAACATGGTATTTACAAGATTTAATAAGTTCTTGCTGTTTTAATGAAGACACTGATCAATTCTTTTACAGTAGGGAACCATGGACATTGGGTCTCATTATAAATAAGAATTCAGAATTGTTCAGTCTCAAAGCAACTTTTCATGGCTTTAGAAACTAAAATTGAGTCATCACCCTTTTAATCTCTGAATGCCCAAGCCATGCAAAATTCTACTTGTATTAAATATCTGGGGATGCAAATAATAAAGAAAAAAAAGGCAGGTCTAGTGAATGTGAAAACATCATCAGAATTAACTTTTAAATACTGTTAATTCTTTCAAAAAGATACAGTAGTGCTGCAACAGACAGTGCCCCATTTATTGACTTTTTTTTTTTTTTATAGTAACATTTCAGCGGTCACTGTTCTTGCTCGACCGATATACCAATATACCCTTTAACTAGGAAGGGACATCTTCACATTCCAGGGTCCATGACTGATGTTTTCAAAGGACAATTTTTCTATGCCTCATATTCTTGCTTTTTTGTTTATACTGTCAAAGACATTACAGTTACCTTTTCAAATACTATAGAAAACTGAGTGGCCACAGGATGCTTGCTACAAACCCTAGATAACTGGGACAAAACGATGACAAAATTGAAGGAAACAATAATTTCTTTTAATAATTAAAAAGTACTAAAATTGAGACCAGCTCCTTAAAAATTAAACTGCTCACCACACTTCCCAGTTCGTTCAGGGAAATAAACAAATTAGCAACACTTTCCCCACCCTCCTTTACCTCGTCTAAAACTACCTTTTCTACGATGCAGTTCTTTTGTTTCTTTACAACCCCCTGCCTCTTTGCTCTCCCACACAAGGTCATTATCGATCCACACAGTTTACAATGCTTAGGAAGTTTCTGGCTCCTCTATTACCACTTTAAACACTACTCCACACATGAAGGGGCAATGTACTTGGAACAAAACACGTGTGCTTTCTAAAAACCCAGTTTACAAAACCATGAAACAGTGTAAAATGTATAGTCAGGTCTATGTGTTACCAGATACATCAAACAAGACACAGTTTTAAGAAAAAAGACGTTTCACTAGAAGCCGGCGGCGCAGCGGCCAACACACGCAGCCACGGGCCTGAGCCGACACGTGCTGCCCAGCATCTGCCCGCTGGCCGAGGGGAGCACGCTTCCGTCTGACCAGGACAGCCTTTCGAAACAGCACCTTGAAAGTTGACTGAGTCCTCCTTCAAAGTGGTCAGAGACAAGAAGTCTATATAGAGGGGACACAGTTAAATAGATCAAATGTGTCCGTGGAAAACAATTTTGCTTCTTTTAAAAACTGAATGCAGCCTGCTCTGGCCTATGAAACCTGTGCACAACCAGAAATGAGCACGTACAAAACTTCTTGAAAAGTGACCTCTGATCCCTCCTAACCCACCCTCTACACCTATTCAAGAGACTGGTTTCTGCCCCTTTGTCCTGGCCGGCAAAAACAAGGATTTACTAGACGGATCACCACAGGACCGGAACCATGCATCTACTGCCTGACGCGACAGCTTACTAACCTGGATGTATGTTCATGCAGTAGCTGTGAAGTCATCTACATGGTCTTAATACAGCCTCGACCTGCTTCCGTACACGCCACCTTCATTCTACACTGACCAGTGCCAACCTAACTGCTGCCACTTCAGCGTGTCTAAGAATACTGGTCAACCTTGAGTTAGAACAGCAAGCAGGATATATAGTTTCCACCTAAACTGTTATTTGATACCAAGTGGGGTTGATCATCACTGAAGAGACAGGAAACCATACAAAGGCAAAGGCACTGGCATACTGCAGAAGAGCAGGACGGACCGATGGTTGCCAGAGATGGGCTGACACCCGTGTCACAGAAGCTTTTAAAGAAGGCTGCTTTCAGGTCAATGCTTTTAAGCCCATCTGCTTTCTGTTATTTTCACAGTTGCCGCAGTAGAGAGATGTTTTATCAGTGTAATCACATAGCCACGCGTACTTTGTGAGACGAGTGGATATCTTGGGTATTTTCCACATACAAAAGGTTTTCAAAGCTGTAGGTTAAGGGTGTGAAATTACGATTTTGAAGGAGAATGATGATGGGTTATGATGCCTTTGGTTTCATCATACTATTAGGTACAGTTTGTTTCTCCAGGTCTGCCACACACCACTGCTATATTACAATACAGTGTAGCTTCAAGAGTGTGCGAGTGTGTGTGCTCGCCCGCGCCGGGGGGGGGTGGGGGGTGGGGGAACATGGCATGCGCAACTGGATATTCCTGAGATTATAACCTCAGGGAAAATCCTTCAGGATTAAAAGGCCTGCTGATCTTAGTGCTGTTTATATTCACACAAATAACGGGAAGATTGCAAACCCAATTCTAAGCTAGGAAGGAAATTCCGTGAGAGAGAGACCTCAAAGAAATGTCCGATTAGCAGTTTTCCAGTGGTGCGCCCTAGCGACTCACATGATTTCTACGCCTCTTCAGTTATTCATACCCTAAAATTTGTTTCACAAATAAGGAGTGCTTTAGTATCACCTGAACTACCTGAACAAACTCATTATTATCGCTGAATACAGCATGTTAAATTTAAACAGTTCTTAGTTTTAAAGTCCATTGTATTCACCTTTCTCTTAATCTTACTTCTTGACTAGCCTTCTCTTCCTCCCAAGTAACGCAGTGTACACCTTGATGACATTGGCCAACTGGGATTTCCCTCATACTGGTTTATTAACATGTGCAAATAAATCTGTATTGAACAGCTAATATTTTTTTTTCAGCTAAGTTAGGATTGTGGCACAAAACACTGTGCTGTAAACATCATAAATTCATCACAAAATTGGAAGGAACAAAAAAAAAGGCCCTATGGACTGCACACATTTCTTACAGAACCACAGCTGAGCTCAAGATTTCCAATGGATTCTGGAATGGATTTGCATTTGGCATACATTCACTGTGCTATTGGCAAAGCGCAGTTTTATGAGAAGGTCATTCATAAAATCGTACTTGGTAAGGACTTCTTATTTTTAAAGCCAATGGCCTAATAAAAGCATGCAGTAACATAAAAATCATATCTATTGTGGCGTAATTAGATCTTAGTTACCAGTGTTGATTTAGCTCCATGTATTACTGTACAAGCAAAAGGGACCTTCTCACCTCTGATTGTACTTTTGAACACAGGGCATGATATGCCTCTTTCCCGACTGCTACAAATCACATTTTAAACGATCGTGTGTGTTTGAAATTACCTCTGAAAAAAGCAGCAATTACAAATACCCTTATTAGTTTGCCCAAAAAAAAAAAAAATTCTGGGTGCTTTTGCCTGTCTTCTCTTCAACAGGAAACACCGGGAAGAAGCATGGGGAACCTCGGGTTTCCGGAGAGCTGCGACCAGGTAGGTCTGCTCTGGGAATTCACAGTCGGTCTACATGAACTGTAACAGGTCACACCATGATTGCAAGTTCTAGTTTATAAAATAAGGGCTACTCAGCAGTAACTTTAACAATTGGGATTCCACAGAAGAGGGCGTGACTGCTCCGTGTACATTCTTTCAGGAGTGGATCCTTTCCCAGTTTCAAGTATCCCTTTCTATCTCACTCTGCAATGAGTTAAGAAAGGAAAAAAACAAAAAAACCCCCAAAAAACCCCCCAAAGCATAGAGAACTCCCCATTCTTCCCTTAGTGAGCACAGGCTCCTGCAGGGTCCTTCCTCCTCCCCCCTGGAACCTGCCACGGAAAGGCCGGGCGGATGAACAGACTCCCCAGGTTTCCTTGTCTTCAAGTGGGTGCTTTGAGTGTCGCTCTCAAGTTGACGCAGACCCATCCGAGTTCAAGTGTACCGTGGCATCTCGCATTGCTCACAGCGGTTCAGGGCAGGGTGGTTCAGGAAGGTGCAGCTGTCACAATTCCACGGAGCCCCTTCGTAGTCTTCATCTCGGGGCTGGGACCGAGGACCCTGCTTGGAGCCAGTTAGATGCTCTGAAGGAAGTTAGGATTAAGGGAGAAAATAGATTGAACATTTCCAGGTATAATCCAGGCTGAAAAACTACCAAAAAAGGTGGGGGGCAGTTTCCCACTGACTGAATGTGAAAGCCAGGTGGTACGTGCAGCTACTAGACACAGGCAACTCAACAGGTTTATGACACAAATTCTACTTTGTTTAAAATAATTTACTTTTTTGCTTTGAGAAGAAGATAAATCCAGGTCCACTACAGATGACCTTCCTCATTCGTGATCCTTACAGAGCTGTATATTCCAGCCAAATAAAGCAATCGAGAAATGGTCTGGGACACGGGAAATTGGGCCACCTCAAGTTTCCCCTGACACTCCCCCCTCTGGCCTGCCCCGGTACTAGCCAAACTGTCAGCCTCCTCCCAGGAGACCTTCAGCCTCACAGTACACATGCAGACTTGAACCAGAATGGTTCAAAATGACAGCGACCACTCCTAACAAAGTTAGTTGTTCCTAGAATGGCAAAAAGAGATCGAGTCTACAGGTTATCATAAAAGCTAAGTTTATTCAAAATAAAAGACTTTTTTATTCTTCGTTTCTTTCCTACCTTTTGGGCATTACAATGTCCTTCGGATACGGTTTTTAAAAATGCATATATGCATCTGGGGGTGCCTGGCCGGCTCAGTCACTTAAACAGCATACTGCTGATTTTGGCTCAGGTCGTGATCTCACGGTTCGTGAGTTGGAGTCCCCCCTCTGGGCTCCATGCTGACAGTGTAGAGCCTGCTTGGGATTCTTTCTTTTTTGCTCTCTGCCCCTCCCCAACTTGTACGCATGCTTGCTCTTGAAATAAATAAACTTTTAAAAAAAAAAAGGTATATCTGGCCATATAAAATGCTGGCAACCCTTGGCTGGTCCTCAGGATTTTCTTTATAAACACATAAAACGTAGATTCCTCCTAGGTCCTCATTCCCTGTGGCCTTGTGCTCAAAAAGGCTCTGGTCTTCTAGAGTTACTTTGGAAAGTCTGCTTTTTGAGGAACAGTCCCTACTGAACGTGCTGTCTAAAGACCTCCGGATGGAATCCACTGCGGAATGTGGAGGATCCTCACAAGCCTGGTAAAATCTACCTGTAACACAGTGGAACTCCTCACTGTGAACTGGAAAGGAGATGCAGATCAAAAGTCAGCAGCGTTCCGAAGCAGGTAACAGAAGAAACTAAGCTGGAAGGCTTGACTCAGCCACCATTTGGGGTTAAGTCTATCTTCTTTTGGAAATTAACGAGCTGACTTGCCGTTGGCAATTTGTCTTTCCTGACAAACGGCTGGTGTGAACATTCATTCCTCAACAGGTAGAACTGAGTTTTGGACCCAAACCTTCCAATCCTAGTAAGGTTTGGGTTCACCAGAGATGTGAGCTTGACAGCAGAACAGAAAACCACTGGGGTCATCAACCTATTTCTAAAGCTCTAGGAAGGAAAAACGGGGTTGTTTCTCTGACCTCCAATGGCCATTTTAAGGGCCATTAACACCCACCTTGTATCTTTTGGCTCATGACTCTAAACCATGGAGACTTAACAGTTTTCTTCTTGGTACAATATGGAAGAATAAAAAGCACATTGAACTGTTAAAGCCTTCTGTGAGAGGAAAACTGTTCTGCATGCCATTTCCAGAAGATTCTCTCTTATATAAGAGTTTCTGGTTTTCTGGGCATTTTGTTTTTTTAAAAGGTAAACACTTAAATCTTATTGCTGGTGGTTTTTTTTTTTTTTTTTTATCAAACAGGCTCTAAAAACTTACCTTTACACTTTCCTAGAGCAGGCGAATTTTTATTTCATCAAGTATTTAGCACCAAACCTAGCCTTAAATTCTGTTTTCTAAACTGCGTAAATAACCGTACAACCTCTTTTAGCCTAAGTAATATGGGATACTTGGGGCTTCTCTTCTTTAATACTATAGGAGACGAAAAAATCATTTTTCCCCTGAGTTCTTGACTGAGACCCCTCTACCCCCATAATAAAAGAAAGACGAACAAGCGAAAAAACAAAGCTCATTAACATGGGTACATATGCAGGGTAGAGACCTAGGAAAATGAATTCCCTAAAGGGGGCCAAGCAGCCATTTAAATACCATCTTCAGCTTAAGACAAAGCAGAATGTTGGAGGGAGGGCAGAGGTTACCTGACAAGCACGGCAGATAAGGGTTTATTACCTAGGCTTAAGTCCTATCCTTTCTCCACTGATAACCATTCTCTTTTGATTTAGTCATAAGACTCTGATAAACACAAGGAGACTCCTCTAAGTGGAGACTGCCTTAATAAAGGTCAACTTCACTCGTGTGTGGAATGTGAGAAACACAACAGATGAACACAGGGGAATGAAATGAAAAAGAAGATAAAAACAGAGGAAGGCAAATGGTAAGAAGACTCTTAAATACAGAGAACAAGCTGAAGGTTGGTTGGGGGGGGGGGTGGTATGTAAGAGATGAAGCAGTGGGTTCTACTCCTGAAGCCCAGACCTCGCCGTATGCTAACTACCTTGGGCGTGAGTGAGTGTGTGAGTGCTAAGTGTACACGTAAGTGTTCCTGACAAAAGGGGAATGTCTACTCTGGGGTCAGAGCTTCTCCGGCCTTTGCAGTTGCTTAGAATAACTTGATGCCAAAAATGGCATATTTTACGGTGCCATAGTCTCCCCTTCACTACCATCATGATTGAATTGGGAATAAATCACTCTCAACTAATTTACCAAAGTATTTAAAAGGCACCCAATTTAGAATTATTGTTGGTAACACATTGTGCATTTCATCACAGGGAAGTACTGTTTAAATAGAAGTCTCTAAAACCCAAAAGACATCTTAGATGTCGGTTTTCACTTGATTTACAGTTGTGAAATCTTTTCTTTTTATGGACTGTTTAAAAGGCAAAATATTTCAAGCCTCATAGAAAATAAAAACTTAAAAAAAGAACTGAAGTAAACGTTTTTCCTTTAAGACTAATTAGTTTTAGGGGCCCATGGCTGGCTCAGTCAAAAGAGCATGTGACTCTTGATCTCAGTGTTGTGAGTTAGAGCCCCACACTGCATGGAGAGATTTAAAAAAACAATAACAAAAACAAAAAAAACCCCTAATTTTTAAACGTGTTAAAGTTTAATTTTAATAAGCCAAATTCCCATAATAATAACCATCTTTACAAATAATGTTTATAATATACTCATGAGAATATAGAAAACAAATGAAAGGATGCTATTAAAAATTTGAAAATCTGGGGGTGCCTAGGTGGCTCAGTCAGTTAAGTGACCCACCTTGGCTCATGTCATGATCTCATGGCTGGTGAGTTCGAGCCCTGTGTTAGGCTCTGAGCTGACAGTTTGGAGCCTGCTTGAGATTCTTGGTCTCCCCCTCCCCTGCTCATGCTGTGTTTCTCTCTCAAACATTAAAAAAAAAATTTTAAGTAACTTCTACCCAGTTTCAGAGAGAGAAACAGATTTTTTTTCCATAATAGGAAATATGCCAATGGTAAAGGAGGATTTTTTTTTTTTAAACTAAATAAAGTACAAGGTAGTTTCATGCTTAGTTGGTTCTTAGGTGGGGATTTTTCCCCTAGTTCTATAATAGTCACGTAAAATACTTGCATAAACTCATATACATACAATATTTTTAGAACTCTTATTTCAACTGAATCCCAAGGGTAAAATTCAAGAAGCAGTAGAAAGCTGCAGTGAGAGGTTATAAAAAAGTAATTAAAAATTTGTTTTAAATGTATATTCTTGAGAGAAAGAGCACATGCATGCAAGAGAGTGGGGGAGGGCAGAGGATTCAAAGCAGGCTCCACGATGACAGCAGAAAGCCCATCAGGGACTTCAACTCAAGAGCTGTGAGACAAAGTCGGACACTTAACAGACAGATGGCCAGTCGGGTGCCGTCAAAAAGTTGTTATTCTAATTGTTTTTATTTATTTTTTAGAGGGAGTGAGAGCTGGGAAGGGGCAGAGACACAGAAACTGAAACAGGCTCTAGGCTCTGAGCTGTCAACACAGAGCCTGATGTGGGGTTCGAACCCAGGAACTGCGAGATCATGGCCTGAGCCAAAGTCGGATGCCTAATCAACTCAGCCACCCAGAGGCTCCAAAAAGTTATTTTTTAAATTAATGACTTGGCCTTAAAAAGTAGCCACTGTGAACGGAGAGAGGTGTTCTTAGTGTAAAATGTACACCAGATTGGGGCACCTGGGTGGCTCAGTTGGTTAACCATCCGACTCTGGATTTCAGCTCAAGTCATGAATTCAGAGTTTGTGAGTTCAAACCCCACAAAAGGCTCAGGCTCTGCGATGAGGGTGTGGAGACTGCTTGGGATCCTCTCCCTCTCTCTGCCCCTCTCCTGCTCATGCACGCTGTCAAAATAAATCAATAAACTTAAAAAAAAAAAAAAAGACTACAAAACTCAGTTTGAAATAACATGAAATACTTCATACTGAAATTCATACTGAAATACTATGTTGTATATACTAAATAAAAAGCTAATTTCACTTTTTAATATGGCTAACTAGGAAATTAGCTTGTGTTGTATTTTTATTGGACAGTACAGCCTTAGAAACTTTTTAGAGGGGCTAAGTTTTAATTTTTTTATTAGTAATCTCTACACTCAATATGGGGCTCAAATTACCCACCCTGAGCTCAAGAGTCACTTGTTCCATTGCCTGAGGCAGCCAGGCGCTCCGAGAGAACAATTTTCTAAAAGGAAAAAAAAAAGTCGGCCTTTCCTTGCGGTAACTCTACATGGGTGAACACGTGTCTTTGGACGTTTTGCACAAACTCTGGACACACAGGTACAAACCATCTGCAGCTGCTGCCTGGGTGTCATGGACGTCTGCCTGTACTTTGGAGGTCACGCTAATTCTTCGGGCTTTCCTCTCAATTGTGCAAGGGTCTGCTGAGTCTGCATGAAAAGAAGCACAGCCAGTAGGAAAGGGATTAAAGCTGTTCGTGAGAAGAGCAGACAGGCTCCCAAGGACCCGTCATGGGGCACGCACAGTTGAGTGTGACCCTATTACTTTGTGTCACCGTCCGTTCTCAGGTCAGGGTAAGTGCCAAATTTCATACTGCTTTACAACCTATGCAGAACAGTGGCTCTTGCGAATGTTCCATCTTCTACAATTACTTGGAATAAATGTCTAGTTTCACCACTTTGCCACTCTCCTAGTGTAAACTGATAGTAATTAAATGTCAGTGTGAAGGCAAAATTTGGGAGATGGTACTGTAGCCAATTGCCTGGTTAAGCAACAGTTATTAGAATATCATGGGTTGAAAGTACATGATCTGTAAGGCTAGCCAAAGAATCCATTACAGTAACATCAAGCTCCAGTACTTCATAATTAAAGAGTACGAATAGCAGTAACTGAAAAATCAGAACTGAGAGCAATATGGACTGCAGGCATCCGTTTCTAGAATACTGTTTCTGTTAATTTACACCTTATTAGGAGGTAGTTCTTTGGATTATCTTCCCTGAGAAACCAAGAATGCTCTTGCATTTTCTGATTAGTTCGGAGCCCATAGGAAATCCCCTACTACAATCCACCTTTGGAAATCACTGCCTCTGAATCCGAAGCCTGGTGCCTAGGTACTTAAACACTCCATTATCAGAGTAAACAAAAGCAGAGTAAATGGTACCCTTAGGCTCCAAAGAATACCGCAAATTTCTATTTCTTAAATTTCTAAAGCACTTTTATAGTGCCCCATGCTTACTCTCAGACTCTTAGGACAGCCCTGTAAAATACATAAACTAGTAAATATTTGGAGTGATCACCTCTCTGGTGCACAGACTATATCTGAACAAGGTCAATGCTCTCACTGCTGGGGAGGACTTCCTAAGTCAGCTGCGAGGCTTTCATGTACATGGAACTGTTTCACTACAAAGTTCAGTCCACAAAGGTTTCTTGGTCTCCTTTTTCCTTTTATTTTTGAGAGAGAGAGAGTGCAAGAGCAGGGTAGAGGGAGACACCGATCTGAAACAGGCTCCAGACTCTGAGATGGCAGCACAGAGCCCAACGTGGGGCTCAAACTGCAAGATCATGACCTGAGCCGAAGTCGAATGCTTAACCAACTGAGACACCCAGGGGCCCCTCATTCTCTCCTTTTTATTATCATACTTACTATTCAGATAAACATCCATATTCCATTTGGATTTATAGTATATTAATAATGCCAAGACATTTATTCTAACCAATAAGCCATTCTGTTATCTGTACTTTATCTTAAACCAAGTGGTACTGCAAGAAAATCTACATTAAAGGACATAAATGTTTTTTAGAAGAGGCCAATTCAGTTTTTAAAAAGTATGCAAATGCTTAGAAGACAACACACTTGACTTCATAAAGAAAACCAAATAGCTTTTATAAATGTGGTAAAAGGATTCTTTAAGAACTGAATAATTTAATCAAGTTCTATTCTATTCTCTTCCCTAACAGAAAGAGGTGAAAGGTGGTGCCTGGGTGGCTCATGTGGTTAAGCATTTGACTCATGATTTCAGCTGAGGTCATGATCTCATGGTTGGTGAGTTCGAGCCCTATATCAAGCTCTCTCTGCCTCTCCCCCATGTGCGAGCACAGGTTCTCTCTCAAAATAAACACACCTTTCACCTTTTTAAAAAAATAAGTTTAAGAACTACAAGGGGGTACATAACAAGACCATGTTATACTCATACCATTTTATAGTCTCACCAGCAGTATATATAATGAAACCTCAATTAGATTTCTTAAGTAGAAATTCATTTATAGTGAAGATGTTAGTTTTCTAGTCTACTTTGTATCATAACTGTGTTGTAGACTGGGATAAGCTGCTTGGGGTAACGGTCATGTCTTACATTTGTAGCATCAAGCATCTATTTACATAATCCATATACATACTAAGCATTTGGAACACATTTTGGAAGTTGACTGCATTTGGAATTTAATTCCAGCTAACTCCGAGGGACTAACGAAAGTGCTACAGAATACGGCCTTCTTCATGTAAAGGTACTTACAGAGAGATGAAGCTGGATACTATAGCATCCGGCCACTATTCCTAGCGGAGCAGTCCACCCAAGCAGGAGCTTCCCACCGCAGCTATATGGTGTTGGTCTCCAAGATGGAGGCAGAATGACCGGTCTGCAACACTAGTGTCACCAAGGCTACAACACTCTTTGGGCTCCTGGCAGCTGATCTACCCCATTACCTCAAGACATTTTCCTTTTATTTCTCTGTGAGTTTTTAAGGGAAAACTTACGGTTTGTGTATTTCACTAAGTGTGCCATGTGAGTAGTTGTCACAAATGCATATACACCTGAATAATCCGAATCCCTATCAAGACATTACTATTAGCCCATAAAGTCCTCCCATGTTCCCAGTTAATCCCCAACCTCGACTCCCAGAGACACGAGCTGTTGTCTTTTCATATAAACGAATGTAGCATATGACCTGCATGTAAACAGAATCATCCAGTACCCACTCTTGTGTGCTTTCTTTCTTTCATCCAGCATGATGCTGCCGCGGGGACGTGCGTAACAGGAGGTGGTTTGTATTGCTGAATAGTACGCTCTGATATGAATATATCACAGTTGGTTTGTCCATTCACCTGCTAATGGGCCACTTGGGCTGTTCCCAGGGTTTGGTTATTTTGAACAAATCTGCTATGAATCTCCTCCTGCAAGCCACTCTGTGGACGCAGGTTTCAAATTGATGGACACGTTTTTAGAAGTGGAGTTCATAGGCTACAGGGCAGGTGAATCAACGTTTGGTTTTGAAATGGTCATACCTACTTAAACTTTTACCGGAAATGGGTAAGAATTCTGATGGCTCTACAACCTCAGTAATGTTTTATACAATCGATCATTCTTTAGGAATCTCGGGGCTCTAATTTGCATTTTCTTAGTCTATTAAAGTTGAGCATTTTCATGTGCTTATTAGCCCTTTGCATATATTTATTTGTGAAGCGCGACTCAAAAGTTTGGATCCTTTTAAAAGTGAATTGCCTTTTAAGTTTTTTTTTTTTTTTTTAATGTTTATTTTCAAGAGACTGTGTGGGCTTGCGCCGGAGTGTGCAGGTGAGCGGCAGAGAGCAGGAAGCGGGGCTTGAAGTCACAAACTGAGATGATGACCTGAGCCAAAATCAGACACTTAAGCGACTGAGTCAGCCAGATGCCCCTGGATTGTCTTTTTATTACCGTGTGACAGAAGTTCTTTATATTAAGTCAGGTATGTTTTCAAATATTTCCTCCCAGTCCATGGCTTGCCTTTTCACTTTCTCTGCAGTGTGTCTTGATGAGCAGAAATGTTGAATTTTAATGAAGGCCAATGTACCACCTGTTCTTGCTATGTCCTCAAAATTCTTAGCTCAGCCCAAGTTGCAAGGATATTTTATGTTTTGTTCTGGAACCTATGTAATTTAGTGCTGACACTTAAGTATGTATGACCCATCGCAGATTTTTGGGTATAGTAGGAGGAGGTAAGGATCAAACCTTGTTATTTTTCCATATGGTCAACCAAGTTGCTGTAGTGGTTTCTGGAAAGATTTCCCCATTTTCTCCATCTACTTTTTATCTCTATGAAGTTAGTTAGGGCTAAGACTTCCAACTACATTCTTTTTATAGATTGTTTTGAATATTCTATGTATGAATTTCAGAGTCAGTTTATTACTTTTGCCTAGCATAGTTAAAATTGGTATATGTACAAATTAATAAGGGAAGAATAAGTTTCCCAATTTTGCTTTAATTATAAATAAAGGGATTCTCTGCCATTCTATGTATCTTCATGTTCATTGTGAGTTGCTTAAAAAGCCCAACAGATTAAGATATGTAATGCATACTTTACCTCAGTCATGAAAAAATTACCTAAGTTCAATGACTCAAGATTTAAATTGAATTCAAATTAACTTTTTAAGATACTGAAATGCCAATTAAACACTGGTACACAAGAAGAAGGAGAACAGATCCAAAAGCAATTCCTCCAAATCTTGGTTACAGTGGATTTCTGTTGTCCTTGATGTAAAAACACCTAGTCCCAGAGTGGCTATGGGTTGAGCATCGGATTTTGCCCCAGGTAATGATGGCACAGTTCCTAAATTCAAGCCCCAGGTAGGGCTCTGTGTGGACAGTGTGGAACCTGTTTCAGTCAGATTCTCTATCTCCCTCTCTCAAAAATAAATATTAAAAAGCGGGGGGGGGGGGTGGCACCTGGTTGGCTCAGTGGCATAGGCTTCTGACTTCAGCTGAGGTCACTATCTTGTGGTCTGTGGGCTAGGGCCTGTCAGTGCAGAGTCTGCTTCAAATCTGAGTTCTGCCCCTTCATCACTTGGCCTCTCTCAAAAAAGAAATGTTTAAAAAAGAAAAAACTGGGGGCGCCCGGGTGGCTTAGTCGGTTAAGCGTCCGACTTTCGCTCAGGTCATGATCTCAGGGTTCGTGGGTTCGAGCCCCGCGTCGGGCTCTGTGCTGACTGCCAGCTCGGAGCCTGGAGCCTATTTCGGAGTCTGTGTCTCCCTCTCTCTCTGACCCTCCCCTGCTCACGCTGTCTCTCTCTCTCTCCTAGAAATAAATAAAACATTTAAAAAAAAAAAGAAAAAACTGCTCGTCCCTAATTATTACGTTCACCTGTTGGGCACAGAAGGCTTCTTGGGTACCCTGGTAATTTAAGTCTTAGAATGGAAACTTTGAGTAGCAGATCTAACATAAGAACTTTTCAGTTCTCATTATTTCCTAAGGATGATCTTTTAGGATTATAGTTATGACAGAGGTAAGTAAATTTACAATGTGAGCTCCATAATGTATTGTTACACTTAAAAAATTAAATTGTGTATCCCACCCAATGACCTTTGACAATAATTCCAGGAGTTAATTTTTAGTGCTTTACATAAATTAAAATACGGGAGACATCTGGCACAGTAATACCAATATGGTAACTTTTTTTATGCTGAAAAGTCAATACTGCTAATGGAAAGATCTTCAGCTAAAAATTCTGGTCTTTATGTGGCATTTCCCTACTCACCTTTTTTAGATGGCTTCGGTGGTACAACTGGGCCCGGTTCTATGTTGTCATAGAAATTATTCATGGCTTTCGGATCAAAGTTTCCTATAAAGAAAATAAAATCATCATGCATTTAGGGCTCTTGCTTCTATTTGGCTTTTTTTTTTTTTAAAGAATATATAGAAATCAAATACGTAAGAAGGGAAATTTTTCCAGGGTTCAAAACCCCTATCCTCTTCCCACTGAAAATGTTTTCTTAAACACTATAAGAAAAGCCCCGAGCAAACTACCTCATCAGTGTGGATCTACAAAGTATCACCTGAAGGAATATTTGTCTAACTGCAAAGCTAGTCTCCTTCAGGAGGATTATGCACGTGACACACTTAGGGAGGTAAACGAGGTAGAAAGGAGAGCTGAACTATTTTGCGTTACTTTTTATTTTAATGAACAAACCTCGAGAAAGAAAGTATCTTTCATGTCATTCATAGTTTACCTTAAAAAGTTACCCATGATAAACTCAACTCTGGAAGAAGTGAAACACATAAATTACAAAGAGGAATCAAGTAACAGTAGCAGCGGTTCACACGTTCTTTATCTTCAAGAAAAGGAGAATATTGAATGGTGCCTACAGATTTATCAAAGATAATAATGCCAATTTCAGAGTAATGAAGAGAACAATCCCTGAGAATTTGTCTTGCCAGAAAATTTTCAACTGGCTTAAGATGTTCACTCCCTGGCCTAGTGTCTAGTTCAGCCCCAACTCCTGCCACGAGTCCTCCAAGGTGGGTTGTGATCCAAGGTCAGCTTTGCCTTCTCCCTCCACTTCTGTGAACCTATCCCTGTAACCTGCTTGTTCTGCACAAGTCCAGTGAAGGTTCAAAACTACTCACTCATGCTGAGTTCCGGAGATTTCAAATCAGATGTCCTGAGTGCCAGACATCATTTTTCCCTCACGAAAGTTTGCCAACATTAAGTAATTGTTTGAACCTAGATGCAATCTCTTGCTTTCAATATAAAGTTTTTCCAGAGGGTGGAAAAGTAGAATTCAGTATAAAATGGATATATTTGGACCCCTTATGAAAGGAGATTTAGAAATGCGTAAGCACCAAAAAGAGCTCTTTGTTGTCCACTGGAGACCAAAAACAGAGCTCATAAAACCTTAGTAGTGGTTTCCCTTGCAGGTTCTATTACAGATGCTTGTATTCATTTGGAAGACAATGAAAGCCAAAATGCTTTAAGACTCTGCATATGTATTTCCTCAATTAAGTTACAGTTGATGTTCTAATTTCTAGGTCTCATCAGGCTTACTAGAAATACTCCAACCGTTTGAGTGTTCCTGGTTTTGCCTCAAAAAAAAAAAAATGGATGCAGTCTTCCAATACAGTAATGATACTTTTTAAGACCTGCACACAATACACAGTGATTCTTCCAGCGCTTGAAGCGAGGAGTCTCTAGGATACCTTTGGGAAAAGTGAAGGGTCCGTGAACAGACTATGCAACCCTTCACATTCAAATTTGCTTCTACTCAGATTGTTACCTATGTTTTAAATCTTGCCTAAACATGCCAACCGGGTACTTTATTATAATACTCTTAAAATATAGAAGCTCTCTTAGCTGCCATAATTAAGAACAGTGGTGGTAAGGGGAAAGGCTGACTGAAGCAGACGTTTTAAGAAAAATTACTTGTCAACTTCAGTGTTGCCTGAAGTTTTCTACGGTCTTTCTCACTAAAGTGTACACCTCTAAGGACCTCCAGGGGGACTGGGCAAACTTGTTCTCCTGTAAAGGTCCAGGTACTAAACACTGCCGGCTTTGTGGATCTGTAATAGTCTGCAGCCAGCCCTCAACTGTGCTGTTGAAGCACAAAACCAGCCCCAGACGATATGTAAACAAAAGAGTGTGACTGTCTCCCACCAAAACTACCAAAAGAGGCAGCAGGCTCTTGTGCTGAACCCTGAATCTACAATTTTGTTTTGAATAAGAGAAGAGAATCCTCTTGGATTTTTATGACTTATCCCCTTAACCCTTGTCAGTTTTCACCCATAACTAGTTCACAGACCTCCTGATGTCTATTTTCTGTTTTGTTTTGTTTTGTTTTTAAGTGATTCACCTTTTGTTTTTTCTTTTTTAAAGGAAGAGCAGCTCCTCCTTCAGGAAGAATAAAGAAATACAGGAAACGGCATATAGAGCAGAAGGACTGGGCACAACTAACTCTCGTGCAGCAGACCAGTCAGCAACAGTGCACGAACATGCCGGTATGTGGCCTCCTAGTCAGGAGTGCACAGGGGCTGCAGCCCGAGTATCTTATGGGGGGGGGGCTGGGGAATGAGCACCTCTAGTCTGGGGAGCTGGATAAGTGCAAGTCAGTTAAGACAGCTGCTAACATACTACAACTCTGTAAGAGAGCCAAACAAGAAAAGAACCTCAAACTCCAAAAAGTTTAAAATGTAGCTGGATGTCTTCATGTAATAGATACATAAAAAGGATATGGACTTGATCTTAAAACTGAGGCATCTGATACATGATTCCCTATTTTTACAGATGCTAGATTGATGTGTTAATCATCCAGAGTAAGTTTTATAATTAAGAACCATCAATATAAAATATTCACAGTAAAGGACTGAAACAGGGTAAGTGCAGAGTAACAACACAGAGCAGTCTCAACGGTAAGAACATAATGATGAAATTGCCAAAGCGAAACTACTTTTGATCCCCCAGATCTATGACCACTGGGTAAAGGGATCTCTTTACTAGGATTATAATGAATAAAAACTATCACTTAAATCTGTAAAACCAAAATGACTGCTATTTAAGTAGCTTAAAACACCACACTATTACTTATGGTTTACCAAATAATCAAGGCTATACCTCTAGATTGAAGGAGGTCAACTTCTTTGAGTGTACAGTCAACATTTATCTGGAGTTGTCTGTTCATGCTTCTCAATCTTGTCATTTCCTCAGGCTAGTAAGAAAGGACCCAAAATAGCAATTGTGGGAAAGTCATTATCAAGCCCAACATTTAAGAACTGCTATTCATGTTAATCGTTCTGATTGGTCATTACCAAGAATATGGCCTTAGTCCCTAAGAGGACATATTTAAGAAGAAGTCCTAAACACTGAAATGAACAGTCAGGTAAAATGAGGACATCAGTATGGCCACATAAACACAAAATCTGCATTTGAATCACAGAGCACTAAGAATATTTTACTTCTGTTTTCATGGTAAGGGAAACTATGAGGATCAATTAGTAAAACAAGCAAGGTCCATGATTTAATCTCTACAAGCCTGGACAAAATTACAACAGTAATTTCAATTAATGTTTACCTCGTGCCAGAAACTGTGTTCAGCAGAGGTTTCTGATTTCTTTCCTCACCACCATCTTTCAAGGCAAGTACTAATATCATCGCCAATTTATAAATGAGGAAGCTCATGCCCCAAGAGGACATATAACTTCCCCAAGGTGATAAAAGATAGTAATTGGTAGAACCAGGATTTATATAGAATTTTTTTTCTAGATAAAAGGAAGCACTCTATTGTATGAAGATTTCACAAACGGACACCAGGACACCATTTCTTCCTCCAACTTCGTTTCCTCCTTCATTGACTTCCAACCCAACCTACTCCCCTTAGGCCTTTTAGGGGCATACATGAGACAAGTGTAAAGTTTTTTGGAAGACTTTACTTCCTCTGACCTTCTAAATTTCTTTACATATATACACAGTAAAAATAAATTATCGAGGTTGTAAAATTCCAGACGCAGAGGTACTGAAGCTTTCGGCACAGCCCAGATAGAAACTCAGTTACTAACGTGCTTTTAGCTATATACGGTAAACGATAAATATGATTAAAAAAAATCTGTTAAAAACCTGTATTCTTCTATAAACTATGTTAATATAAGAGTCAAGAAAAACAAGCAATAAGGTTCTCTTAATTTACAATAATACAAGCTCTCACACTCTTTGAAGTGTTCTCAGAATAACTGGGAGTGCCCCTTAAATTTGTGGGTATGAAACCTTTAAAATAAGTGATAGAACACCATATAGTGAGAGCTAAAATCCCTTAGAATTCTATGGGAACACAAAAGTCATTTAACAATGTTACCTGGGGATTACTTGCCTTTTTCCGATCTGCAAAACATGGGACATTACCACACAGAATGCGTACACTTTGTCTACCAGGCAGTATTAAGAGTTTAAAATATACCTGAGCATTTTTAATAAGATATCGCACTTGATCAGGGTTTTCAAAGAGTGATGTTGCCTTCTAAAGAATACGTAAAAGAACTCAATCTTCCTATGCATTTGTGGGAGGAAGGGGGGTGTTTCAGCCACAATGGTCCTAAATACTAAAGCTATATAACTAAGTGTGGAAATCCTAGAATACACTTCAACAGGATCATTTCCGAAGACGTAGAACCACCAGAATTCACTAAAGAAATAATTCTTACTTCCTTTTTCATATCTTCTGATTAAACCAAAGGGGGGGGGTGCTATTTCTGAAAAGTCAGTACCATTTGTCAAAAACAGTGCTGTATTTTCAAGGAGGAGGTTCAAGCTTGGCTGTGTGTAATGTAGAGTTGTTTCTAAAAGATATGACATTTCAAAGTGAAAAATCCTAAGCTTTCTTCAGAAGGTGGTAGAAATACCTCAAGTCAACTGAGCACTTTAAGAAGTTGTATGACAGAGACCAAGGTTGAAGACCACTGTTGTTGTTCGGTGTCTTGGCCCTTGTTATGCATCAGGGCTGTACAATGTGGGTTAGTCCAAAAACCCACTTAGAACAAGATGAACGAGAGGAATAACCTGCTTTAGAAGTAACTTAACCTTATTTATCCCTCACGGTTTACTCTGAAGCTGGCCAACACTTCTGATTTAATGCCAATTTACAGTATCTTTTCTCTCACACAAAAACACAATGCTTTGCAAAGAGGAGACTGAGGCCATCTTCCACATCTGCCCTCCTCAGATCATTTCACTTTCTCTAACTCCACCTGCAGCCTCCAGCTGGTAACCAATGTGCATTTCAGGCTCATGAGGCACACATTTTTTTTAATGCACTGCTTAACAAGAAGTTAATTTGCAAACTTGAAGGTAGAAATATGAGCTTAGTGGCAAAAAAAAAAAAATCTATTGTGTAATCCTACATGTGAGTGGGACAAAGATAAAGATAGCCATTTACTGAACACCTAACTCCATGCCAAACACTTTACACTGTCTCTTTATCTTGACAACTTTAAAATATAGTTCCCCTTTACAGATAGGGAAAATCAAATGCACAGAAGTTAGAGCCAGTCACTGCCAGAACTATTCTGTCTCCAGAGTCTATGTGGACACTCTGTGAACTATGTCATGGTGCCTCAAATGAGGCTCTATCAACAAAAGGGAATTCTGACTAAATGCTTTATTTCTTGTATACCCTTTATGTTATACATGTTCCTAAATTTAAAGTTTTGCAAAATGGTCCTTATTTGTGTGTGTGTGTGTGAATTATCAAGCAGGTTTTCCCAGGGCTGTCCAAATAACATTTATAAGAATATTAAGTATTTACTGGGTGCTACGTAAATTCATTACTGTGTACTAGTTAACCCTAACAAAAATCCCAAACGATAGGTACTCAAAGATATTACAGATAAGAAAATTCACGCCTGTCACCCACATGACCTACCAATTTCTGAAGCTGGATGCTGGCTATACAGGGGTTCATTATACCATTCTATTTGGTTTCTTTTTTCGTAAATAAGTCTTGTCAATAAGAGTACTCATCTAAAATCTGAGGGTGTTGGGGGGCAGCTGGGTGAGTTGGTTGAGTATCCGACTCGTGATTTTGGCTCACGTTATGATCTCACGGTTCGTGGGATCCAGCTCAGCCTCGGGCTCTGTGCGGACAGATTTTTTTTGTAGCACTAACCTATGTTACATGTGACACTTCTCCACTTTCCATCACAACAAAAATCTACACGGTTTTATTTAGCAGAGATTATCACACAGCAAGAGGTCAGTAAACGTGTTATGGTGAGGTTAGGGAAAATGACTTCTATGCTAAGAAAATGTTTATATTCCCTAGGTACCTAAAAGACTCCAAAGTGCTCAACCACCAGGGTAGATTCTTATGAGGGGTATATTCTTCAATACCTCCCCTAATCAGAGAATCCAATGATGATTTTAAGTGGAGAAAAAATGAGAAATTTTATCTGAGACAGCTTTGTAATTTTCTAACTACAATCCTCCCTTCTTACTTGTAATACTATTGTTTGAAATTTTTTCTAATATTGACTAAATTCCTTTCAATTATTAAATGTCTGTTTATCAATAATTTCCTTCTGAAAAATTCCACTGGTTTCCCCAGTAGCAGCAGAATAAACTTCAAACACCTCACCCTCAAGGTCTATGACCCACTCGACCGATGCACATTAACCTGTTAACACTCCAGAAATCTCAGCTTAAGTGTGAGACCTGGATTTGCTGTCTCCTGAAAGTCTGTCTGTCTTCACTTCACACCTGTGTTACCTCAGTGCTTTTTTTCCCTTCCAAAATGCCCCCCCACCCACCGATGCTCACTGCCCACACAGCACTACTGTACCATTTAGAGCAGTAGGTCTTTGCCTTTCCCCCTTCCCTCTATTAACCTTATGAAAATTGGATGAAAAATAGAGACCCACTTCCATATAAAAACACGTAACGAAACTGCATCTAGTTTCAGGAGTTCACCTATTTCCCTTGAAGCCACAACTCTATGAAGGCAGAGCTGCGCGCTGCCGGCAAGGCGCCTGACACGCATACATACTACTTCTCTCAACTTGTAGATGTTGAGGAACCGCCCTCCATTTCCAGATACTGGGAAAGTAAGGAATGGCTCTATGGAAAAACGTCAGGGTTAAGGTGAAGCCCTGACAACTCCACAGGACTTACCCACGTAGAGCTTCAGAAGGGTATTCGTACAGGAAGAGGATACGAGAAGGCAGAAGCGCGCCGAGTACACACACAGACGAGCTGCCGGTGGAGTGGTCTCATCGCCCGTTTACGTCAACGGCACTAACCACACTGCATTATAATTCCCTGTGGATGGATCTAGTTCTCTCGCTAGCAGCTATGCGCTAAGCACCCAGCATAGGACCGCATTCATAAACTAAAAACGGCCTGCTGCACAAACGAATGTTCAAAGGTGAAGTGATAGGTCGGATCACAGCAAGCTTGTACTGTCACAAGATTTTAGGAGGCTGGTTTCCAAACTTTCCGAATTGCTTAACAGTTTTTAGAACGCATCAACAGTACTAACCATGTTAAAAATATACTGTCCAAATCTTTTCATGAGAGCAGTTACTGTTAGGACTGTGGTCAACACTGCTATCTTAGATTCTACAATTATTTATACTTAACAACACTTCTCTGCCTTGAAATACTCTATAGTCAACACTTGACCAGATTCATATCGATACTGTTCTAAGTTATTTGAATTAATGTACCTAAGAAAGTAACTTTAAAATCTTTGGAATTTATATGTATATTATATACTTAAAAGAAAATACAGACACATGAGAACAAATGACAAAATACTTCTTAGAGTACACCTTCCTACTCTGAGAAACTTCCAGTAAATGAGACACCATACCTTGATTATAAATGTCAGTTATACGACAATACTGATGAACCTAAAGGATTCATACATGTGAACATACAAGCATCGGATGAGTTTGACGGGAACTACTAAAGGCCACACTCCCTTATTTGTTGTTTAAAAAGCACAAAGGCCCTGCCGGGAAGAGAACCCACAGGAAAACCAAATGACCTGGACAGCCGCCATCCCCACCTTCCTGTGCACACATCCCAACCGAGGACTTACCGTGGGGATCGCAGTGGTGCAGCTGACCCTTCGGAGCCGTCTCTGCATCAGGTCATGCTCCATACCGTTAACTTCGGCCTTCAACCGCTCTAGCTCCTCTTTCTCAAGTTTCAACTGCTTTGCTAACCTCTCCATCCTTGCTCGCTGATGTAACAGCAAGGCTACAGTGTTACAGACAGAGTCATTGCAGAGAGTAACAGTGAACGAGTGACTGGGAGATTTCTCTACGCACTGCTAATGTTTAACATACTCCAAAGGAACCCTGTCCTCAAAGTGAGTGGGCATCTACTCTTGTGTCTTGCTAATGCCATCTTACCTTTCCCAGATCTGCTTTAATTTGCCTCTTGTGCCAAAATGACATCATCTAGCTATACGTCCCGCTTGCTCTGCTGTTCTTCCTTTCCCTAACACTGTGTTTTTAACTATGCCTTTGTGGGTTTTAAACAGGTTCACTACCAGGCATATTTAATTACAATCATAATTATTATCCCTCTTACATAGTGAAGGAATAAATTCTCAGCTATCTTGAAATCTGAATAGACTTAAAAAATTCTGTCCTCCTTTTCTTTAGCTCTTTAGTTAGGTTCACCATTAACTAATCTAACAATGTTCTTCATCACCAATCCCACTTGTAAGTATATATCACTTATAAATATTACATGCTCCAGGCCATTCTCTTTAAAAAAGATTCAAATTCCTTAACCTTGATCAACTTTAGCCCACCTTCTATGAATCTTTTTCCTACCCTAGTTTTTTGACGGTATCGATTTCACTGGTCTGTATATAGATATATATACAGATATACTGTATGTATATATACTGTATATAGATAACTCTGAAGCACCAACCCTATTCTTGACAGCCATGCTACTGCCCAGTATTTAATGAAAACTAAACATTTAATTAAAACTCAACAACTCATATGGGGCGCCTGGGTGGCTCAGTCTGTTAAGCGTCAGACTTTGGGTCAGGTCATGATCTTGTGGTTCGTGAGTTTGAGCCCTGCATTGGGCTCTGTGCTGAAAGTTTGGAGCCAGGAGCCTGCTCTGGATTCTGTGTCTCCCTCTCTTTCTGCCCCTCCCCAACTCGTGTACTGTCTCTCAAAAAATAAATGAAAACATTAAAAAAAAAAACCTAAACAGCCAATATAAATTTATTTTAAGTAGGAGGCTGCCACCTCACCACAAAGATTTAATTTCGTAATACGGCTAAATAAAATTACCTTGTGTATAGGCATAGTCATCTGATCCAGAACTAGAACTCCTCTGGTATTTGTGGCTTCCCTTTTCTCCTCCAGAGCCAGGTATCACTGAAATGGGCTGAATAGGTTCTGGGGCTGCAGAACGTTCTTCTTGGTCCACTAAATTTAAAAGGTTTTCAGTCGTTGCTCGACCTACGGTAATTTTAAAAACCGTAGTTGGGTTTGGTATCATTCGAGGAGATGGTGTTGGAACACATGAAGGTCCAGTTGGCTGTGTATACGTAATATACACAGGATTAACACTAAATGGAGGTTTTGGTTGACTGGATATTCCTCTTGAAGGAGAACTTGAAGGTGGTGTGGTGGCTGTGTACAGTGAGTGCTGATTCCGTGGAGACGGCTGATTACTGATAGGTGAAGGACTCCTATTCATTGCTGTCCCAGGTCTTTGAGAGGGTTCAACTGTAATTTCTATCTTCTTCATGGATCCTTTGGGTAAGCTGGATGGTGTGTATGGGAGATAGGCTACCGAATGGCTTCCCTGTTTCTGATAGCTAGGAGGTCCTTGTTGATAGGGATGGGGTGGAGTGGTGGAAGGACTTGGTGGCATAAAGACGTGGGAACTTGGATGGCCCAACTGGGAAGGTTGCACTTGATGCTGCGGAGAGCTGAACGGTGAAGGACACTGAGAAGGAGGTGGTGAATGGTAAGCAGGTTGAGGAATCTGCTGCTGTTTGGGAGAATACTGAGAAGGTTGATAGTTCTGTTGATGTGGATAAACAGGTAAAGGACGTTGGCTATAATGAGGCACTGGGCCCTGTGGGGAGGACTGCCATGGCGTACTCTGAGGAGTTTGTCTTCCTGATGAACTCTGAGATGTCTGTCTAATATAAATAGAACCAGGAGGCCCATAGAGATTGCTTGGAATCTGTGGAAGAATTTGTAAAGCTCTTGGTACAGTCTGTCCAGAAGGGAGGTTTTGGGATACTGTAACAGTAATCGGATTTGTAGTATACCGAGGTATGTGCATGTATGAAGGAGGTGGCGGTGGTGGTGGTGAAGGCCCTTGCAGAGCAGACGGATTCATTCCTGTTTGCATGGAAGATGGCTGTTGAGGTGGCTGTGAAGGAGGAGTAGCTGCACTTCTGTTCTGTTCATTCATAAAAAATGGATTGTAGTTTGGAGTAGCAGCCACAACAGCTGGAGCTGAGTGTGGTTCCTGAACTAAACAGATCAGCTGTTTACTTGCTGCATGCTGTGGATCAATATGCCCGTCACTTGAGCTGTGTACCAGTGTTCGACCACCATTAAGTTGGGCTCCATCTCCTGGGTGGTAGCTACTAGGAGAATGGATACCCAGATTAATATGCAAAAGGCGATTTCGATTCATCCTGTTGTCATCTGGACTATGGTATTCCATATATAAGTATTTGCTACTCTCCTGGGAGAGGGCTCGGCAACAGGCTTCAAGATTGTTGTTGTTCTAGGGGAAAAAAGAGTAACAGTAACATTGGCAAAATTAACAAATCCTAATAGTGGAAGTCAAGCTTTGTCGGTTATGCAAAGAGGACTGTCCTAGACGAAGTAGAGAATGGTATTTTAAGCATAAAAAGCTTCGCAGTCATTTATTCTGATAAGGAGATCTGAAACAATTCATCTGGTTTCACAGAAAGGTAGCTCATAGGACTATTACTACCACTACTGCTGTAAAGAACCCACTGATGATCACTGGGACTCAACTCCCAGTTTTCTGAGTCCAAGTCCAGGACTCGTTTTATGTTTGTTGCATCTCAACAAATTAAAATGGTGGGCTAATCTTGGATTCATCACAACTGCTGTAACAGACAAGTTAAAGTAAGACTCATCATTAATATTTAAACTTAAAAACATAAAAACAACCATGCTTTAGTTTTCAAAAAGCATTGAAACCACAAAAGGAGAAAAATTATAATAAAACTCCTGGAGTCAAAACAGTAAAAATTCTAAAGCAGCCTTTTCTTTTAATCAAATTTATCCCTACATAACTTCAAGTATCATTATGAAAGATTAAGCTAAACAAAGAAACTGGTAAAAACAAATACACTTTTTGAACTATGGTTCCACGACTTTGCCAGAATTATGGTAAATTTTAACAGAAAACCAGGTCTCAAGAGCCTTAATGAAAGTCACTCACACTCCCACAGTCTAAAATTTTTTACCCACTTAAAGGTTGGTTACTTGGTAAACCTTCAAAATCACTGGAGTATTTGAATTTTTTGTTATGCACGTACTCAAAGATGATAATAGAAAAGTGACATTTTAGACACTCCACTCAACAATAATCAAACTAATGAAGGGTTCTTTTTGTGATTTAAAATATCATAAGGTAGTTTTCCATTAAAATACAAAAATCGTGGGGCTCCTGGGTGGCTCAGTCGGTTAAGCGGCCGACTTCGGCTCAGGTCATGATATTGCGGTCTGTGGGTTCGAACCCTGCATCGGGCTCTGTGCTGACAGCTCAGAGCCTGGAGCCTGCTTTGGATTCTGTGTCTCCCTCTCTCTCTGCCCCTACCCCCGCTCAAGCTCTGTCTCTATCTCAAAAAATACAAACGTTTAAAAAATATTTTAAAAAATTCAAAAATCTCAACTATTTTATTAGCCTCAAGCACTGTATTACTCATTGTGTTTAAAATAATAAAGCTTCTATACCATGGAATACTACATGGCAATGAGAAACAATGAAATCTGGCCATGTGTAGCAACATGGATGGACCTTGAGGGTGTTATGCTGAGCAAAGTAAGTCAGGCAGAGAAGGACAAATACCATATGTTTGCACGTATAGGAGGATTAGGAGGAACTTGACGGAGGAACAAGGGGGAGAAGAAGGGGGGAAATGGTGGGAGAAAGGGAGAGAGGCAAACCATGAGAGACTCTTGAATGCTGACAAAAACTGAGGACTGATGGATGTGGGGGGGAGGGGGGCACTTGTGGGGATGAGCACTGGGTGTTATGTGGAAACTAATTTGACAATAAACTATTTGTAAAAAAAAATAATAATAAAGCTTCTCAATTGATGGTACTTTGTAGTTCATAAATATATACCCAGATATGCGCATACATATGTACATACTACTGTGCATTTATTTTAATAAAAAGCACATTTTATAAAAAAAACCAAAAGGGAAAAATTTTACTTCTGCTAAGCAGCAAAAAAGGTTAAACCTAAAACGGAACATACAGTGCGGTAATTTTAGAGCTGGAATAACTTCTGGGTTCATCCATTTCAACTGATTTTCAGATAAGGAAAGAAATGCCCACCGAGTTACATGGCTTGACACCAAGCACTTGACTAATTAACGGGGAGCCAGTTGGAGATTTTTGGTCTCCTGACTCCCACCAATGCTTCCACAATGACGCGGTCATTTCACAGGAGAGGATGGTAGGCCAAAAGCAAATCATTATTCTAAAGGTTTAGAGGAAGTAAACAAAGATTCAGGAAGGCACTTATGGGGATGAGCACTGGGTGTTGTATGGAAACCAACTTGACAATAAATTATTTAAAAAAACAAAACAAAAACAAAAAAACAAAGATCCAGTTAGGCAAACCTTTACAAAATGAATTCTCAAAAATTTAAAGAACTGGCTTTATTAAAGCTCCATACACATCTGGTATCTTTTTCCTTATATAAAGCTTCTGATACCAAAATTCTGAGCCAGAGAAAAAAGTAATTGTTTACATTTAAGAAGAAAACTCAAAGTCTGGCCTTTTTCTTATCCTACTTGAAAATCACTCTGACCTGATTAAGGAAGAAAAGCTAGGTATTTAGCAAATTTGGATCCAAAGCATTCAAATTGATTGCTAACTAGAAAATGCCACTGGCATATCTGAAAGAAAAGAATATGAAAAGTGAAAATAAGGTATCTCTGCAATTGGATGAAAAGGAGAACAAAAACTAGACAGTTTTATATGAAACCTAAAGCAGTTGTGGGTACTTCACTATTTGACATTTGTATTAATGCTGTTGAAATTTCATGTTTTCTACACTGAAATAGGCAGCGTTAATAGCATCTTCACAAGAGGACCCAAATTCAAAAGGATACAAGGTTGATTTGTCAGCCTATTCAAATGCATGTCTGCAGTCACAAGGTAAGTCAATTTTCTTATGAAGAAAAAATTTAAACCAAAAATACAAGATTTTTAAGTGTTATTTTTGTAAAAGCATTTTTAAAAGAATGCCACCAAAATAGTCAAGTGTCATATTTAACTTGCTGAATGCCTCCAAAAGAAAAAAAAATGAACATAAAACTTATCAGTCAATATAAAGAATAAATCAAAATTATTTAGTTGGATAAAGACACAAAAATATTTAAGAAAACATATAAGGTCTTTGAAAAGACTGAGGCAAAAAAGCATACTCCTAAAGTGATCATAAATTGAGAGAGGATAGCTCATAGAGAGGTTTTAAGACCTGTATATTAAATGTAAGCTACTGAGTCTTTAAATGCAAACAGAAAAACTTTTCAGAGCCAGTAGGTGGTTAATTCTCTCTATCAATAAATGATATTAATCCCAAAGGAACAAAAACAAAAAAGACTTGGGTCAATGTAAATGAACAAATGTTCATTAACTTGAATTTAAAGTTCATTCCTTCAGTTTAGAAAGTGTGATGAAGACACTAAGCCATGAAAAAATACAGGTGATAATGAGAAAAAATAACTTGAAAAACGAAGTCAGAGCTGGGGGGAAGAGGTTAGGATAGGTAAGGAAGGTGACTGCTAGGAAATGGTTTTAACTAGAAGCCTCAGTCATGCTTGATTTCAATCCAGTGGGAAGCACCTTTGCTCTACCAGAGACCAAAATGGGGCTAAAATAGAGACTAGGAAGTCAGACTGGGAATGTGTGTTAGAAAAAACAAAGGCAAGGTATAATATAAAAATCTTAAGCCCAAAGGTCTGGATCTAGTAAAAGAGCTGGAAAGTACCACTTTTACCACAACTGTTCAGTGAGTCTCTATTTGCAATTAAACTCAACTGTATATAGGCTTAGGTGATATCCTGACCCATTCACACTGCAATAAGGTAGCATTTGAACTGACGGTGTATGAGGAAGTCCAGTGGGCAGGAGAAAAGTACTGTACACAAATGTAAACAACAAGAGAAATTCTATAACCCAAAACACACCAAGATCCTATGGAGGATGATGCAAAATTCAACAGGGGGAGTATCCGGCCTGTTTATCTATTGCCCCGTGAATGGGAAAACAGATTTTATCCAATATGATGTATTTTAATACAAGACAACAAAACCAAAGGATTACGATTAAACTGGAGAAAGTGGCCTTAAACTTACAGCTGCATATTAGTAAACATTTATCAATTAGAAATACAGTAAGGGACAGGACTGTCTACAGACTTTTAAACCCTGGCTCAAAGTTATAATGATAAATCTGAGGTTCAAAATTAGTTATAAGAATTTGGGGACTGATGAAACAACTCCAAAATGTAAGAAATGAAATGGTGAACAAAATCATTTTTTTCTTTTGCTACATGCCTTTACTCTTTTCTTAATGGGTTCTTAGTGGGGTAGGTTTTGCCTCCCGTGAGGCCTTTATTAATGTCTGGAGACATTTTTAGTTGTCACAACTGCAGGAATACTATTATCATCTGGTAGTAGAGACCAGGAATGCTACTAAACAGTTTACAAGGTACATGGCAGGACCTCATAACAAAGACTACGCAGCCCAAAATGTCGACAGCACGAAGGTTGAGAAATCCTGCTCTGAATGTTTCCCACTGTCCTCCACATTCACAAGAAAACTGAATGGACTTCTAGTCACCACAACACCAAGCCAGGTCGAATAAGGAGAAATGTAGCTTAATATCACTATCATTGCTGGGTAATCTACCTGTAACATGCATTGAGACACGACACCCTCTGGAATCTCCGGGAAACGTTGTCGGAGGTCATGGAGAACCTGCATATCAAGCTGTGGACTGCTCTGCGCCATGCCAGAACAAATGGTGGTCAAGTATCTGTTAGGAAACTGAAGCTAACCGGCCTTCCAATAGTAATGATCTTCCAACACCGCAGTCATTTTCTGTTAAAAGAAATAAAAGTTAATTGTTGTGTTGTACACCTACTTCAATAAAAAGGTGAAAGAAATGAAACTATGGTTGCATTTAATTACATATTTCACTGTATTCAAAAAGAAATGATCAATATGTTAAAATGAAAGACCCAAAATGAGCATATTTGATTCCAAAGTTGTAATACTGTGTTCAACTTAGCCAGACTTTTCTGATGTAATACAGCCAATCAGTGGTTTAGAAACAAAAAGCCAAAATGCATCCCAAAACTTCAGTTTCATTTTAATACTTAAAAAATGCAGCACCCAGATTAAAACTACAGAGTATTATTTGGCAACCAAATTTTTCTTGCCTTGAGAAACGCTATGTAAATATAATCACTTATGTTTTTCCAAGGGCTATTACATCATTCCTCGAAAGCAGAGTAATCATTTCGATGTCTGAAATAAGAAAATAAGGACCTGATGATAACACCACAAAGCATATTTGTCCTGTCTGCCTTATATTCTGCTTGTATTTTGAGGCCAAAAGTTTGAATTTGAAGTATGAGTAAAGGAAATAACTTAGCAAACAAAAATAGAAATGTAGGCTCCTTTGTTTTTAAAGATGATGCTGGTGGCTCAGCATTAGCCAGACCTCACTAGGTAGGCTTTCACCTACTTCTGATGCCCCTGGCAGAAAGGCTTCAGATGGAAGGATTTGAGGTTACAGTCTGACTGGAGAAAATTAACATCTAATCTCACTGGCACTACTAAAGTTAAGCACTCATAAAAAGGCAACTAGTGAAACGATAATGAAATCATAAATTAACTGGCAGCATCAAAGATCAATAAGCTAATATACTTTTTAATACAGTTGACCTTTGAATGACATGGGGATTAGGGGCACCAACCCCTGTGTAGTCAAATATCCACATACAACTTTTCACTTCCCAATAACTATTAATAGCCTACAGCTGACCTTACTCATAAAAGGTGATTAATACATATTTTGTATGTTAAATGATGTTATTATATAGTGTATTCTTACAAATGGAAATTCAAGGAAAAATGTTAAGAAAATCTTAAGAGAAAGTAGATTTACAGTACTGACTTTATGTAAAAAATATTTTTTAATGTTATTTTTGAGAAAGGGAGAGACGGAGTGTGAGCGGCAGAGAGAGAGGCAGACAAAGAATCCGAAGCAGGCTCCAAACTCTATGCTATCAGCACAGAGCCCAACACGGGGCTCAAACTCAGGAACCACTACAAGATTATGACCTGAGCTGAAGTTGGATGCTTAACTGACTGAGCCAGCCAGGTGCCCCTGTACTATATTTATTTTTAAAAATCTATACACAGGGGCACCTGGCTGGCTCAGTTGGTAGAGCATGTGACTCTTGGACTGTGGGGCTGTGAGTTCAAACCCCATGTTGGGTGTGGATATTGCTTAAGAATAAAATCTTTAAATAAGAAAAAAATAAACAATAAATAAAAATCTGCATGTAAGTGAACCCATATAGTTCTAACCTGTGTTGCTCAAGGGTGAACTGTACACACTGCCCATTTTTTAACAGGAAAAATGAAGAATATGCCATATAATCTCGTAATATTTCTACTCTGCAGACTCACTAGATAGTCAAGTATTTTTAAGTATAAGAAGTAAACACCTGCATCTTCATAAGAGGCATGGAAACCATGATTGTAAGATACATATCTAAACCACACACATAAGGGAAGGCCATTCCACACCAAATCTTCTATTTCTTGTGAATAAGCCCCAAAACTTTAAATCATAGCATTATTAAAAATTAATTAATTAAATCATAACATTACTTGGGGCAACGCAGAAAACCACAATATTTTAAAAATAGAAAATGTTTGGATGGGTCCAAGAGGGCACCAGAGGAAGATGCAGAACTCCCCTGGACACACCACATTTCTACCTACATATAGATCAATTCCTCCAGAAGCCCTGAAGGCTGACTGAACACCCTGTGCACAAGCAAGGCTGGAGAAACCTCCATCAGGATGGCAAGAGAGATGGATGCACGGTAACAAGGGTAACTCCACCCCGATGCTGCAAACTACAGGAGTGAAATCACTGACAGGCCCATGCAGAGATTCACCTGCCTGGGGCACAGGAAATAAGCTGCAGCTTAAAAGGTAACTAGACTCCAAGTGAAGGAAAACCATTTATTAACAGCCATCCAACAGCGGTAAGTACTAGAACTCTCCCTGGGGTCGGAAATGCTGGTGACCACCACTGTTTACCTCCCCTCTCCACCTTGAGAGTCCACACAGGAGCAAGGTCTGGGCATTCTAGCTGGCGTGCCCCTGTGGCTAGTCCTGGCCCCTCAAAACACACCAGCTCCAGCCATCCAAACAGGGCAGCCCTGGATGGGGGGGGGGGTGGCACACCGGGGCGCACCAGGCCTCCCTCTGCTAAGGCTCTGGTCCTCGTCCTCGGTCCTTGTACCAAGGGGGCATAAGCACAAAGCGGCAGGAGACCTCTCCACCCACACAAGCGCAAGCTCCCGTGGGCCCAGCAGGACAGCCCTGATGCGAGTGCCTGGGACCCACAAGCACGCCCGCCACCACCCTGGCCAGCTAGGTGGCCACTGTGCGCAGTCTGCACAGCGGTGTGCCTGCACAAAGCTGCTTCTTCCAGACTGGGAGAGGGAGCTGTTCCACCTAATTCACAGAAATAAACACAGAAAGTCCAATAAAAAAGGGGGCAGAGGAACATATACAAACAAAATTAAGACAAAATCTCAAGAAAATAACTAAATCCAAATGAGATAAGCAATCTACCTGGCAAAAATTTCAAAGTAATGATCATAAAATTGCTCACCAGACTTGAAAGAGTAGATGAACTCACTAAGAACTTCAACAAAAATGAAGTATTTTTTTTTTAAAAAACCTGAGAGAAAAACTAAAATAACTGAAACAAAAAAAATATACTACAAGTAATCAACAGGAGATTAGAGGATACAGAAGAATAGATCAGCAATCCAGGAAACAGGTAAGAGAAAATATTCAAAATTGAATAGCAAAAATAAAAGGAATTTTCTTTTTTTTTTAATATTTATTTTTGAGAGAGAGAGAGAGAGAGAGAACATGCACGCATGAGCAGAAGAGGGGCAGAGAGAGAAGGGGAGACACAGATCTCAAAGCAGGCTCCAGGTTCCATGCTGTCAGTACAGAGCCCGACGCGGGGCTCAAACTCACAGACTGTGAGATTGTGACCTGAGCTGAAGTCGGAGGCTTAACCGACTAAGCCACCCAGGCGCCCCAGAAAAGTAATTTTCAAAAATAATTAGGGTTAAGGGATCTCTGTGACAATATCAAGCATATTAAAATTTGCATTATAGGATCTCAGAAGGACCTAAGATAGGAAGGGGCATAAAACTTATAAGAAGAAATAATAGCTAAAAGCTTCTCTGACCCAGGGAAGGAAATAGACATCCAGTTCCAAGAATCAGAGAGTCCCAAACAAGATAAACCCCAAAAGGCCCATACCAAAACACATCATAATTAAAATATCAAAGATTAGGGGTGCCTGCGTGGCTCAATCTACTGAGTGTCCGACTTCTGAGCCCCAGGTCAGGCTCTGTGCTGACAGCTCAGAGCCTGGAGCCTGCTTCGGATTCTGTGTCTCCCTCTCTCTCTGCTCCTCTCCCACTCAGGCTCTGTCTCTCTCTCTCAAAAATAAATAAACATTAAAACAATAAAATGTCAAAGATTAAAGATAAAGAGAAAATCTTAAAAGCAGCAAGAGGAAACAAATTATGTACGTACCAATTATGTACAACAACAACAACAACAAAGTGATGAGGATATCAGCTGACTTTTTCAGCAGAAACTTTGCAGATCAAAAGAGAGGGAAAAGATATATTCAAAGTGCTGAAAGGGAAAAACTTACAACCAATACTCTACACTACAAGGTTATCAATCAAAATAAAAGGAAAGACAGTTTCCCAGACAAACAAGTTAAGGAGTTTACCACCAATGAACCAGCCTTAAAAGAAATGTTAAAGGGTCTTAGCCAAGACTCAGGGTAAGGAAATTAAGCACGGAAAACATTTTCAAGGGTAAAGGCAAAGATAACAGTACATCAGTTACATACAGTGCTAATATGAAGGTTAAAAGCTAACAGTAGTAAAATTATTTGTATCTAAAAGAATTAAGGGATTCACAAAATAAAGAGATAAAATTTACAGAAAAGATAGGTAAGAAAGTAAAAATGCAGTGCATTTAGAAAGCATTAGAACTTAAGCAACCACCAACTCCATAAAGACTGCTATATACTTAGGATGTTATATATGAACTTTTTGGTAACCACAACACAAAAACCAGTAAAAGCTACACAAAAAAATAAAAAGAAAGGAATCGAAGCATAGTATTAAGGAAAGTTACCAATCACAAGGGAAGAGAGCAAGAGAATAAAGAAACAAGAGAACTATAAAAGCAATCAGAAAAAAATTAACAAAATGACAATAAGTACATACCTATCATTAATTACTTTAAATGTGAATGGTCTGAGTACTCTTATCAGAAGCCACAGGGTGACTGAATGCATTAAAAAGGAGACCCATCTATATGCTGCCTATAGGAGACTTAGCTACAGACAAGAAGACACATACAGACTGAAAGTGAAGAGATGGAAAAACATTCCATGCAAATGAGGGGGAAAAAAGCTTGGGTAGCAATACTTATAATACTTCTATCAGACAAAATAGACTTTAAAACAAAGACTGCAACAACAGGAAAAGAAGGGCGTTATGTAATAACAGAAGGATCAATCCAACAAGAGATTAAAATTGTAAATATGCACCCAACATTAGAGCACCTAAATACATAAAACAAATATTAACATACAAACAGGGAAAAGCTGAGAGTAATACAATAATTGTAGGACATTTTAACAGTCCACTTACATCAATGGATAGATCACTGACACAGAAAATCAATGAAGATACACCGGATTTGAATGACACATTGGACCAGATGGACCAAACGAACATATACAGAACATTCCATCCAAAAACAGAAGAATACAAAATTCATTTCAAGTACACATGGAACATTCTCCGAGACAGATCACGTGTTAGTCCACCAATAAGTAAAGTTAAGACCGAAATTATATCAAACATATTTTTTCTTTTTCCATTTTTTTAATGTTTATTTTTGAGAGAGAATTAGAGAGAGAGAGACAAATCACAAGCAGGGGAGAGGCAGAGAAAGAGGTAGGCACAAAATGTGAAGCAGGCTCCAGGCTCTAAGCTCAGCACAGAGACTGACGTGAGGCTCGAACTGACGAACCATGAGATCATGACCTGAGCTGAAGTCGGATGCTCAAACGACTGAGCCACCCAGGCGCCCCTCAAACATATTTTTTAATGACAATGATACGGAACTAGCAATCAGTAACAGTAACAAAAATTAGAAGAACACAACCATGCAGAATCACGCAGAACCAATGCATCAACAAGGACATGAAAGAGGAAATTTAAAAATACCTAGAGACTAATGAAAACAAAAACACAAAAGTTCAAAATCCTCGTGACACAGCAAAAGCACTTCTAAGAGGGAAGTTCATAGTGAAACAGGCCTACCTCAAGAAACAAGAAAAATCTCCACACCTAAAGGAACTAAAAATGTAAGAACAAAGCCCAGAGTTGCTATAAGGAAGAACACAGTAAGAAACAGAATAAAAATAAAGGAAACAGAGGCTAAAACTCAATACAAAATAAGCAGTTAAACCAAGAGCTGGCTCTCTGAAAGGAGAAAAAACCAAAACTGATAGACATTTAGCTAGACTCATTAAAAAAAAAAAAAGACTCAAATACATAAAATCAGAAATGAAAAAGAGCAACGGACACCACAAAAATACAAAGGATTTTAAGAAACTACTACCAAAAATTATATGCCAAGAAGCAGAACATCCCAGAAACTTCCAAGAATGGATCAGGAAAAATAGAACATGTGAACTAAGTGATTACTAGTAATGTAATTAAATCAATAATCAAAAACTCCCCCGAAAGTCCACCAACATATGGCTACACAGGTAAATTCTACCAAGCATTTAAAGACTGAATACCTATATGTTAACTAACTTGGACTTAAATAAAACTTAACAAAAAACAAAAGAAAAAACAAAAAAAAACCTTCATACCTAACCTCAAAGCATGCAAAAAAATAGAAGGAAAACTTTCACATTCGTTTTATGAAACAAACATTAATCTGATATCAAAACGAGATGAAGACACTATAATAAAATTACAAGGGCACATGGGTGGCTCAGTCAGTTAAGTGTCCAACTTTGGCTCAGGTCAGGATCTCACAGTTTGTGAGTTCGAGCCCTGCTTTGGGATTCTCTCTCTCTCCTCTCTATGCCCCTGTCCCACTCGTGTGCACGTGTTCTTTCTCTCTAAGTAAATAAATAAACTTAAAAGAAGAAAGAAAAGAAGGTGCACCCAGGTGGCTCAGTAGGTTAAGCGTCCAACTCTTCATCTTGGCTCAGGTCATGATCTCAGGGTTTTTGGGACTGAGCCCCACGATGGACTCTGTGCTAACAGCGTGGAACCTGCTTGGGATTCTCTCTGCCCCTGCTGTGGTCGCATGCATATGCTCTCTTATTCTCTCAAAATAAATAAACTTAAAAATAAATAAGTCAGTCACGGGGATAAAAAGTACAGCATAGGAAATACAGTCTATGATACGTTGTATCATGACAAATGGTAGCTACACTTATTGTAGTGAGCACTCCTAACGTATACAATTGTTCTATCACTGTTGTATACCTGAAACCAATATGAATGGTAAGACTCCAATTAAAAAAAAATCTTAAAGAACTGAATGAATCTTTGAAAAACAAAGGAAGAAATAAAAATGTTTAAGGAAACTACTGAATTACTTTTGCTGGTTTATAACTAAATAGATTCTGGAAAAACAACCATCACGTATCTCAAACTTGATGTTAATTATAGGCAGGGTATCTCATTTTGCATGCAAACTGTTGGCTTTACTGGGCATCTAGCTTGCTGTCTTCTTCCTTCCAAGCCAACATTGTCAAGAGTTATGTATACTCTTTTTGTCTACTAAGTGGCCACAAAGCCCATATGTAGGAGACTCTGCCTAACCACAGGTAAAAAGTTATTACTGTTTTAATAACTTCCAGCCACTACATGAAAAATGTCTAATAAACATGAAGAAATATTAAAAAACTGGGGATTATAATCGGCACACAGATGGGCTTCCTGTCGGCCCTGTACTCTTCTGCTCCCTGAAATTCATTCCTTAGTCTGCTTTAATCTGGTTCTTATCACTGTTCCACTGAAATACCATCATCTGCCTGATGCTAAATCCAGAGGATATACTTTCTGGTCCCTACGTCCCCTTGACCTCTGCAGCATCTGACAATACTGATTGCTGGTTGTTGTTTTTTTTAGCCTCTGTGACAATATACTAGCCTGGTTTCTTCCCACCTCTTTTGTCCTGTTAAAGTTCCTAGGTTTTGCCCTAAGTTGCTTCCTCTTTTCATTCTACATCCTTTTTTTTTAAAGTTTTTTTTTTTTTTTTTTAATTTTGAGACACAGAGAGAATGAGCACAAGTGGGTGAGGGGCAGAGAGAAAGAGAAACAGAATGCCAAGCAGGCTCCATACCATCAGCACGGAGCCCAGTGCAGGGCTCGAACCTCCAAACTGTGAAATCTTGATCTGAGTGGAGAGTCAGACACTTAACTAAGCCACCCAGGTGCCCCTACATCCTTTGAAATAGTAAGCTTTCAACAAAATTTAAAGGCTGATGATTCCCAAACTGGTATCTTGAACATCATGCTCTCTTCGAAGACTCCAAATACATATAGCCAACTGCCTACTAGAGAGCACCACCTGGATATGCCCAAAGATAATTGTCAGTATGTTCAAAAAGGAAATCCTCACCACAACCCTTCCTCAAATGTTCTCTGTTATGTCCATAAATGTTAACACTATTCAGTCAGTTAATGATACTAGAAACCCGGGTGTGATCCCTGACTTCCCATTCTTGTATGACCAACTAGAGTGTGAAATGAAGTGGTCATGGTTTCTACCCCACTTCTGCCATTTGTTAGTCTCTAAGAAATATACTCAATTCTCATGCCTTTGAAACTTCACTTATAATATGGAAATAACGGTAAGGCTGTAGTCAACTTCATATATCAAACATTAATAAATCAGAAGCATTAGTTACTATTATTCAATGCATTTCTGGACACTGTGGTCATCAACATTACGGCTGCAACTTACTGCTGCTCTCTCACCTTTGGTCTTGTCTTCCTCCCTCCACATCACAGCTAGAGTATGTATTTTATAAGATGCTGACCTGATCATGTCCCCTCCACTCTCTCCGTCCCAACAGAGCAGAGCCAGGTGTGATCCTGGGCCACCTCGTCTTAGAGCATTAGACCATGACTATCCACCTGCTTGAGATGTTTGTTCTATCTTCCTCCCTCCGCCACTGTTTCTCTGAGCCACAATGATCCTGTCCACGCTGGTACTGATGGCACTTCCTCTACAGAGGCTTCCACGGACAACGCCCTCTCAAGTCCCACTGCCATGCCTCTCCTCCCCTGCACCGTACTAGAGGACCATCCAGTATGCTGCTGCAGCAGGCTGGGCTTATCTTCACAGGCACACCAAACACATTATACCGAAGCTACCTGTGTATCGAAAGGTACATTTGAAACTGTAGCTCTACCTGGAACATGTTGTTATGCCACACAGTGGAGAAGTACTCAAAAAGTGATGAGAGCTTATCATTAAGGCCCTAGGAGCCAGCTTGAAGAGGTGCTCATTGGCCAAATTTTTGACAAATGGAGTACCAAAATAATTAAGGACAGGAATGAATCACAGGCCTGTCAAAAGAGGAAGCCATGAGTCGCTATGAGTATTAAATACACACATACATAAATGGAGAAGGCAGGGCTTTTGTTTACAGTAGAATCCAACTGGTAAACATGCAGGGAGTGGTAAAACCTAAAAAAAAAAAAAACATTTTGCAAACAACAGTGGATGCTGCATCTTGGAGTGAATGTGGATGAAGAGTAGGATGCATGAATGGTCTTAAAGTATGTTCCCCAAAGAATTGCTTGTTAGTTTCAAGGGGGAAAAATTATGTGGTAGACAAATCAAATAATATTATACCTGGGTAATCAAAATTAACATCAATGAGGGGAAGATGGACAATGTGCACCTTCAGATGTGACACACTTAGAAAACATACTACTTTATACTATTCCAGTTGGGAATGCAGAACCTTAAACTACTTATGAGGAAACAGACAAACGCAGAATGACAAATGTTCTATTATTTAAAAAAAAAAAAAAAAAGGAGGGGTGGGGACAGGTGAAACTGTCATCTGAAAAATACGAATGTCATAAAAGAAAAAGGCAAGACAAATATCACAGATTAAAAGAGACAGAGTACATGACAACTAGATCTAATAACTGATCCTACACTGGATCACATGAGGTGGGGAAAATGTTAGAAAAGAAAGTTATCAGTTGACAAAAATGAAATGGAGAGAAGAGGTTATGAAAAGTATTCCACCAACATATAACTTACTGAATTTACCAACTTCACTGAACTGATAACTATGCTATGGTTGTATGTGAGACTATCCTTAGTTTTAGGAATTAGGCAATGAAATATTTAGGGGTAAAGGGCATGACAACTTACTCTCAAGTGTTTGAGGAAGAATACAGACACCATGTACGTGTACGCACAGGCATATACACAAACACACATGCACAGAGAGAAGGAACAAATAAAGCAAACGGAATAAAGTTAACAAGAGGTGAATACAGCTAAAGGATATAAGGTGTTCTTTGTATGATTTTTGTTCTTGCAACTTCTGTACCTTTGGAATTATTTCCAAATAAAAAGCCAAAACAAAACAAAGCAAGAGACAGAAAGCCTGTAGTTCTATTCAGGGGCTCTGCCTTGTTCACCCACGCATTTTCAGAGCCTGAGGGAATACTTGCTCAAGTGTTTGTTAAATAACGAAGAGTCACTTTTACTGTAGTAAACCAATCTACCTAATAAGATAAAAAATAGATAGATAGATGAGTCTTGCCCCCTACCTCCTGCACACCCCCAATCACGTACTGGGGCATGAGGAACCACTTATGTATAACAATTTGTGAATGGTTAGGAAAAAGGAGAAAGAAGTTTGAGCTACTTAATCGGTGGGTATGTATTTCCAATTTTCCACTTTTAAAATATCCCAAATTTGAAATGCTAAGATATTCTACTAAATTAAAAACCTAGGCTTCATTTAAAATATACACTTCAAAGTCCTGAGTGTTAATTCAAACCGGTTTGAATCACCTACCGTTTTGACCAAAACAAACATTGTCCGCCTTTTTCACAGTAAGATGATCTGTAATTTGCACTGACCACAGGAGTCCTAACTAGATGAGTAACTGCCAAATCAGTGAAGCTGTAAGACAGCACTGTGTCATAAAAATATAATGCAAGTTAAGTGTTCTAGTCGCCACATGAAGAAAAAACAGGTGAAATTTTAATATATTTTATTTAACTTGATTACTATTTTACTATTAGCAAAAATAGTACTCTTTTTATATATGATCAATATAAAAATCACTGACAAACTATTTTACTTATTTCTCTTAAACTATGTCCCTGAAATCCAGTGTGTATTTTATACTAATAGCACACTGCAAATTGGAGTGGCCACATTTCAGGTGCTCAGCAGTTACAGATAGTTACCAGTGGCTACCTTACTAGACAGCACAGCTGTAAGGCTTTAGGCTTTTCATTCAATTAGAGGACTAACACAGAGGCACCTTGGTGGCTCAGACGTTTAAGCATCTGGCTCTTGATTTCACCTCAGGTCATGATCCCAGGGTCGTGGGATCGAGCCCTGTGTGGGGTTCTGCACTGAGCATGGAATCTGCTCAAGATTCTCACTCTGCCTCACATCAAACAGTTTTGTTCACTTCTAAACCCTAATTTCAAGTCTTTAAAACATAAGGATAGGGGCGCCTGGGTGGCTTAGTCGGTTGGGCGTCTGACTTTCGCTTAGGTCATGATCTCGCGGTTTGTGGGTTCGAGCCCCGCGTCGGGCTCTGTGCTGGCTGCCAGCTCAGAGCCTGGAGCCTGTTTCAGTCTGTGACTCCCTCTCTCTCTGACCCTCCCCTGCTCTCGCTGTCTCTCTCTCTCTCTCCTAGAAATAAATAAAACATAAAAAAAAAAATTTAAAACATAAGGATAATACAGTTGCCTTTTTATGAGAAAAAAGAATCCTTATATAAATAAGCTGTTTTAGGACACAAAAGCAGCAGAACTAAAAGGAAAAAAAATTGCCCCCCCCCTTTTTTAAAGGTTACAAATACTGCACTTGCCTTGGAAAAAAAACATATTAAAAGCATCTTTAAAATCAAAGCCAACAACTTACAAACCCACAAAGATAGCTACCCCTTGAAAAGATAATTAATAGTAGACCTACTTTTCACAAACATGAACCTAAACTGATAAAAATGTCTTCTCTTAAAGGGGTTATGTACATAATTTCCATAGTGGTTAGCGCTCTGCCCCATACAAACATCCATTCACATAAGCACTAACTGACATGGATCATCATTAAGTGTTTCACAATATATAGCACTCTCAAACTTAACAATTACCTGATAATTTTAAAATGTTAAAAGACTTCTTAAAAAAATTCCTTTCTGCTCATTGGGAGGCTAAAGCAACAGATAGTTTACAAACAGAAAATATTCTAGCCAGTAAGATGAGCCTGTTTTCCTAAAAACCAAAGTACTACAACTACATTTCTGCATTTAGTCCCACAGAACACAACTAAAATGAAACACTGCCATAGATCATATTCTAGATTTCAATGATGCACATCAAAACACACCACGTATTCTTGGCCATATATCATCAATGTATGCAACAACTATGCAAAGTACATATGGACTTTGTTTCTTAACAACATTTTAATGGGCTGCTACTTTTTATACAATTCTCAAGTGGTGAGTGATGATGTGAAAGCAACCAGAGGACTCAGGCAGTATCTGAACTGTACTGGCTAGGCTAGGCTGTGACCAGACTCCTGAGACACCCTCGCACCCCACCCCCACCCCCCACACAACTAAAGCACAGATGGCCACAGCTGTGGATTGTGGAACTGTGTAGGCGGTAACCCTAGATCAAAAAAGAAATACTGGGGGCGCCTGGGTGGCTCAGTTGGTAGAGGGTCCAACTTCGGCTCAGGTCATGATCTCACGGTTCATGGGTTTGAGCCCCACATCGGGCTCTGTGCTGACAGCTCAGAGCCTGGAGCCTGTCTTCGGATTCTGTGTCTTCCTCTTTCTCTGACCCTCCCCTGCTCGTGCTGTCTCTCTATCTCTAAAAAATAAAAACCTTAAAAACAAAACAAAACAAAAAAGAAATACTGGAGGCATAAGCCCCACGATCATCACAGGGTTCCAAAGCCAGATAAACCAAGGGGTTCTGCAGTGTGGAGCCATTCTTATCTGTCAGCTTTGCAGGGCCTCCCAATTTCTGAGGGCAGGATGGGGGGGGGGGCTCTGATGCTGCCGTTCTCCACACTCTAGAAAATGACCCCACACCTAGTGCTTTGTGTCCACAGCCTTCTCTGAGATCAGCAAATATGCAGGGTAGTGTGGTTATGGGCCACAGTGTTTACTTCTGCCACATTTTAGCTCACTTCCTAAAATAATTATAGCAGAGGTTACAAACCAATGGTCTGTAGGCCACATCCAGTCCACTGATCTGCTTGGTTTGACCTCAATAGTGTTAAAGAAAAAAAGAAAAAAAGTTGAGCCACATTTTGTTAAAGATATTTTTTATTTCCTTAATTAATCTCTACATCCAACGTGGGGCTCAAACCCACAACTCCGAGATCAAGAGTCTCATGTTCCACCAATGGAGCCAGCCAGGTGCCCCAAACACACTTGAACATAGAGAAATTTTACATAACAATCTGGCTATCGAGCTTTCTTCTGAAAAAATGAGAAGCTGGAGCAACACCAGGCAGCTGGCTAAGAGTGGCACGGAAGGGACACATACTTTCCAGCTCGCCAAGCTTTGCACTCTCCCTAGGGCGTCCCAGAGTCACAGGCCTGACTCTGCCGCTGTCACTGGCATACACTCTGGGTCTGTGCCACCCACAATGTGCCATAAAAGGTTTAAAGCCAGTACCGCATCAGTCTAGGCTAGCGTGTCTCAACAGTGGGCTGCTGGTACAGTCATGTGGGGTACAAGAATTCTTCATCATGCAAGCTTATGTGGAGTATCACAAGGTGGTCAAGATCCCGGCCCCTCCTGCGAAACTGCCAGAAACACCGTAGGCTTCTCTAGAAAGGCGAAAGAACCTCAGGCAGACAATCACTGCTAACATGTTAAGTTTGGTGACATTAGAATATCTGAGGTTTGAAGAAAAGTTCGCTTTGTCTTGAGAGGACGTATAAGTAAAGGCAGTATTCATTTTCCTGATGAGTCTGGCCCAGCTAATAACCAGTGAACAAAAATATGTATACTAGTATGAACCTTTGCCAACTTTCATCCATTACTTGCTGCTTCGGAAGTTTTGGTTTTAGATGATATTTATTGAGCCATATGTATGTATCAGGCACTGTGCTAAGTGCTTTGTTTTACTTAATCCCCCTCATCCCATGGGACAGGCAATAATATCACCCACATTTTAAAAATGAGGAAATATGAGGCTCAGAGAGGGTATATAATTGCCTGTAGTCACATAGTTAATAAGCAGCAAAACTAGGATACAAACTCAAACATCACTAAGAGAGTTAGGACTTACAATTTCCTTTATTTCTGGTTAGATGGTAAGACTCTGATGATGCCAAAACTCTTTAAGACAGTTTAAAGTTCAAACCAAAACCTGATTATAAAATAGAAGGGATCTTTGTACTAAATAGTAAATTCTTCAAAGTAAACAGCAATAAGAAGTGGCCTGAACAGTGGAACGTAACAAATGATCTTTTACTGGCACAGGTAAGGGTTGCAATTTCAGGATTCTCCATGCATATACATAAAGGTACAACCAATTAATGAGGGAGGGACAGGAATACAATAGTTATTTCCCCTAGATGAGTCTTTCAAATAATTTATAATATAATCATCTCATAGGATTCTGATTACAGGGGAAACCATTCTAAAACAGTCACATTTTAGCTGCATCTATCTTATATTCTATTATAGTCTCAAAAAATATATATTATGGATTGATATACTATTCATATTAGAAGAATCAAAAGCATTTTCATGTTAAATATAAACCCCCAGATACAAAAAGAAGCATATTCAGTTTAAATTTAGCCTAATACCTCCACCCAAGTGAACATCTGCTTGCCAGCTGTCCCCTATACAGGACCTATCACACATGTCACTCCTGCCTTCCCAAACCAACCTCCCCAACAAAAATACAAATGAAGGTATTTGGGATCTCCTCCCAGTTCTGAGTTTGGTAACCAAACAGTAGGATATCATTATTTGTTTTTTAAGTAAGCTATACACCCAACATGGGGCCTGAACTCATGACCCCAAGATCAAGAGCTGGATTCTCCACCGACTAAGCCAGCGAAGTACCCCAAAGAAGTAGGATATTATAAAATAAAGTAAAATGACCTTATGCAGTGGTATACGAAAAAAGAAATGGAAAGCCTTGATTCTTATTAGAAATATTTTGTTCGTTGAGGAGTACTGAGTTGGTGATAGGGGAAAAAACAGTACCTAAGTTAGAAAAATTAGGAATTTCCTTTATAAAATGACTTTAAAAATATCTCAAGAACATTCTGGAAAACACAAAACTATAGAGATAGTAAAAAGATCAGTGGTTGCCAGAGGTTTGTGGGGAAGAAGGCTCACAGGTGAAGCAGAGGCAATTTTAAGAGCAGTGAAATTATTCTGTATAATACTCTAATGGTAGATACATAACAGTATGCACTTGTCAAAACCACAGAACCTGTTAACAAAAAGAGTGAACCTTAAAGTATGCAAATTTTAAAACAGGTCAGGGGATCCCAGGAAGGAACGGATGGGATTACATCCCATATGATGTAATATATTTGTATTACAAATATATGAAACAATATCACTGCAGGGGGTAGAGGGGAAAGGTGCTGACCTAAAGAACTTTGGAAATGAGTGGTATCTCTAAGAGTAAAGTAAAGGCAAAAGGAAATGTACATCAGCACTGTACTCTAGTTAATAAAGCTGTTTCTTTTGGGTGCAGAGGTTAAGAAAGCTGATATACAACTATACAGGTTTACTGGGAGTGAAAGATTAAGTACATGGATGGTGAATGCTGGGAGCCAGGTCTCACCGCTGGAAGTGAGAGGTCACAGACAAGCAAGGGGAGAAGCCTAGTATGATCCATGTAGTAATGGATTAGGTTGAAAACATCAGTAGCAACTCATGTTTAGCTTAACAGCTTAATACTGATACAGATATAAAAAACAGATATAGAGAAACATTTATAGACATGCATAAATATATAGATACTCTATACAGGGGATTTCAGCTAGCAAAGCCCAGAAGCACCAACACCCTGAAAAGGCCATGAGCACATCTAGCAAGTACTCAGATCCCGATGTCTAACAGCATTCTCTAATAAAAGGAACCAGGGCTTTGTGGAGAGATGGCTGGTTCGAGAACCAGAACAGGGGATACACAGGATAAGCCTGGACAGACAGGATACACACGATAATCCTAGAATGCTAGAAAGTTAGGAAGTGCTCAAAAGGAACACCCTTCCCCCATCACTGTGCAGGCATGTTAAAGTGACACAGGGACCAACCGGAAGAGTTCATCAATGGCCACGGCTAGAAAAAGTTAGGCAACAAAATAAAGTAGTAATGGATTATGACCCAAAGTATAAAATAATTATCCATGAACCCATACTGACATAAACAAATGACTAAATGTGTAACTAAATGGGGGAGAGGAGACAATCTTCTATTCAAAGAATTCCCAATAATTTATGTAGAACACCCTCAGGGGAAGGGGTGTAACTTCCCACTCAAGTGGGAAGTACACAGTGACTTCATTCCCAATAACACAGTGCAAGAAAGAATTAAAAAAAAAAAAAAAAAAGTAACATTACGGAAGAGAACCCTGACATAAACCTCAGCAAGGTGACCAAAGCCAACATGAACAGTGACAAATCATATTGAAGTATGTACTCCTGATGTGCTAATACAAGAATGGTACTTTACCTCTGTGGTCTTCCTCCCCCAAACCCACAACACCAGTCTAATAATAAGAAAAACACAAGACAAATCCTGACTGCAGGACATTCTACCAAATACCTGATTGGTTCTCCTCAAAACTGACAAGATCATCAAAACAGTGAAAAGTGTGAGAAACTGTCACAGCCAGGGGAGCCTAAGGAGACATGGTGACCACTCGTAATGTGGTGTCCCGGGGGGGTGGGGATCCTAAAACACAAAAAACACATTAGGTAAACACTAAAGAAATCTGAATCAACTGTGAAGTTAGTAACAATGTTTCAGCACTGGGTAACTGTAATAAATGTACCACTGCTAATGTATTCAATTAATTAGAAGAAACTGGGTGCTGAGCAGACAGGAACTCTCTGTATTACCCTCTCTATTTTTCTGTGAAACTAAAACTGCACAGGGGCGCCTGGGTGGCTCAGTCAGTTAAGTGTCTGACTTTGGCTCAGGTCATGATCTCACAGTTCGTGGGCTCAAGCCCCGCATCGGTTTCTGTGCTGACAGCTAGCTCAGATACTGGAGCCTGCTTCAGATTCTTTGTCTCCCTCTCTCTCTGACCCTCCCTTGCTCACGCTGTCTGTCTGACTCTCTCTCTCAGAAATAAATAAAACATTTAAAAAATATAACTGTACAAAAGAAAACAGTCTATTTAATTAAACAAAACTTACCTGAAGATGATTTATGAGTTCTGGCCCGGGAGTCTTATTCACATCTCCAGCTGAAAAAGCACCTTCTTCTCAGTAGTCTGCAAAGGTGATGAAAGGAGAGGCAGGTTATCCTTGTGCTGACTTCCTAACGCAATGTGGATACATGACGAAAGCCCACAGACTTCTGGTGCCTTTAGGCAACAGCACACAGGAGCTAGACCACACTTTTAGGGCAGGGGGTTTGTTCCCAAGTATCATCACAAGCTGAATCACTGTCCTTTCTTTTAGGTCACAAGTATATTCTGCATCAATAATATTCTTTTATTCCAAGAGAACAGCAGTTCAGTAAAACAAAAAAAATAACCCACCGTTTGTTTTCTGAAGGCTTTTGTAGCACACCTGGTTGTGACTTACCATCCTGAGCCCTCCCATCTAACTACAGAAGAAAGGAGGAAGCCCAGGCCTCACAGGCATGTATGAAACTTTAAATTGTATGGTCAAAATAGTAAAGACCTTTTTAAAATATGTGGGCTCAGTTGGTTGAGCATCCAACTCTTGATCTCAGCTCAGGTCATGATCTCACGGTTGTTGAGTTCCGAGTCCCGCGTCAGGCTATGAGCTGACAGCGATGAGCCTGCTTAGAATTGTCTCTCCCTTCTCCCCCCATTCACACCCCCCCGCCCCCTCCCCCCGCTCTCTCTCCCTCACCATAAATAAACCTAAACAATTTTCTTATGTGGACTACAATACAAATCATTTCTGTTCCACAAAGGGCAATTTATAAAAGAACAATAACCTTACGGGCTTGACAGATGAGCATTTTCTCTCCCCATCATTCAGAAACTATGGTAGTCCCCTCTTACGCATGGTTTTGCCTCATGCAGTTTCAGTTACCCGTGGTCAACTGCAGTCCAGAAGCAGATGATCCACCTTCCAACTTACCATCGGAAGGTCAATAGCAGTCTAACACTATGTCACAATGCCTACGTCTTTCAGGTCACTGTAACTCATCATGGAGGCATTTTATCACCTCACATCATCACAAAAATAGGGGTAAATACAATTAAATATTTTGAGATGCCACATTCACATAATTTTTATTACAGTATACTGTCATAAATGTTCCCATTTATTATAGCTAATCTCTTCCTGTGTCTACTTCATAAACTTTATCATAGAGAGGTATGTACAGAAAAAAACCATAGTTTATATAGAGTTCAGTACTATCCACAGTTTCAAGCATCCACTGTGGGACTTGGAGCACGTTCCCTGTGGATAAAGGGGGTTTACTACCCAGTAAACCTAATACTCCAACGTGAACTTTACCATTTGGGGGTAAACACTGGCTTCTATCAGAGGCATCTAGGATACAAGCCTCTACTTAATCTCCTGACTGAACCTCATTTATACCCACAGGAGAGCTAAAATAACAAGCCTTGGTTTTAATATATATTTTCAGCACTTTACCATATTTTTCTTGTTTTTTAATTTCTCAATTCCTTTCTCTTAAACATTACCCAAAAAATGAACTTCAAGTAGGAGCAAAAGTCCCAGGCACCTACATGAATGCTGTTTTCTTCCACATGTAATGGCTTTTTCAAATCTGATAGAACACCACAAAATCCACCCCACATGCATGTGAACTTTCTCCAATCAACCTTAATCACCACAGCTCTCTCCCTTTCCTAAATGCCTGACAAGTTGAGTGTCTGTCACCCCTATTAGCACCTGAAATAACATTTCTCAACTTTTTATCCTCCTCTAGGTTTCAGCACTACAGATCTTGAGAACAAAAAGCAAGCATGCTCTTTTAGTTACAGTGCCTTGTGCACACAAAATACCTAGCATGAATGACAAAATACAGGATTTTAAATTAATTGGAAATCTAATTTGCTCTGGTTGAGGTGTTTCAAATTTTTTGTTTTCTGTTTTTTAAACAAAAGGGTCTTTGTTTGTAAAAAGCCACAGGGCTAGCTACTGGGGTGACAGAACAGGCCAGCTCCTCAGGGCCTGGGGGCATGTGGGCATATGTGTTTGGGATGGGGATGCCCCGTGAGTGACTGTGTCACCCAGGACTGCCTTGGGGAAGGTGGCACTGGCTTAAAGACAGGGTGAGCTGGGAGCAGGGGCCGGGGCGGGGGCGGCAGGGAGCCTCAGCCTCCAGCAGTTCTGGAACAGGATCCTCCCCGGTCAGCAATGGAGGTGCATGGGTGCTGCCTGCAGTTATGCCCTCAGGACCTCTCTCGTGGTCCAGCCATGGGGGCTGAGCATGCTCTGGGACCTCTTCCAGTGGTTGGGCAGAAGACGTCGGGTGGCTGTGCTGGGGGGTGTCCCCAGGGCTGGGCTCAGTGCCCTTCTGCAGGGAAGTTTCCGAATGAAACTGTGGTTACTGTTCTCATCGCTGCGACCCATCAGGATGAGAGAGACACTCCAAGGGACTGGCGCCCCTACCCTCCACTCCAGGCCTTGGAATCTGTCCCCACCACCTGCCCTCTGTCACCTTTCCTCCTGAGGATCCACCAATGGCACCCAACTTGAAGATACGAAGGGAAGTGTGGCCTACGGCTCACCTGGCACTCCTTCCATCTCCAGACCTTCTCCACAGTTACCATTACCTTCTGGATGTCATCCTTGGCCCAGCCCCGGGTCTCAGCCTGCACGGTCCTGCCAGCCACGCTGGCAGAGCTACAGTGGAGACCAAGGCAGCTGGGCTGCCTCCCGTCCCACGGGCTGGGGCTCAGGGCCAGACAGGTGCCGCTCTCTCGGTCTGCTGGCCCGCCCTCCAAGCTCTTTAGTCTCAAATGACATTATTTAAAAAGAAAGACGGGACAAGTGACTAGCAACACATGCCAGAGGCAGATCATCTCCACATTTTATAAAGAGATTACTTAGAACACTTTAGCAAAAGGTAGGCTGTGGCCTATTAGTGAAGTGTATAATAAATGTATTGGGTGATGACAAATATCAAAGAAAAAAAGTCACAGAAAATAGCAGAGTGCTTGATACATAGTAATGGTAAATCTGGATTCAAAAGTCTGGTATGAGGAGTAGGTATGTATTAGATCATGATTAAAATGGGTTGTGTCTTTTGGTTTTTTTTTTTACTGTGAGTTTTTCTGAGAAATACGGACTTAAAATATGGTGAGGTATTCTAGGCTATGTAAAAAGGAAAACATTTACTATCTTTCCATTTTACTTTTATCTCAACAGATGACAAGTTTCCTAATTTTTTGGATGGTCGTTTGAGAGCGCGCGCACAGGCAAGTGGGGTAGGAGCGGAGCGGGGCGAGCAGGTGGCAGCTTTCTGCAGAGGCACGTGGGGTGGTCCGAGAGACGTCTGCATATAAAAGCTGAAGCAACTCTTTATGTTACGAATTTTTGTGTGACCCTGTGTTTCTCAAATGCAGCCTTGATGTATTCTGTGTGGCTCCCTCACATACTCCTGGAAGGTTCCTGTCTTCTAAAAAGATTTTAAAAAGGTGAGCCTGGGTGGCTGAGTCGGCTAAGCCTCCACCTCTTGATTTCGGCTCAGGATCACGGGATTGAGCCCCTTGTGGGCTCTGCGCTGATAGCGCCGCTGATAGTGCCGGGCCTGCTTGGGATTCATGCTCTTTCTTTCTCTATCTGTCTGTCTGTCTCTCTCTCTCTCGTTCTCCCTGGCCCCCAGCCCCTCTCCTACAAGTACACACATGCTCTCTCTCTCAAAATCAGCAACTAAACATTAGAACAAAAAGATTTTAAAAATAATCAGATTCCTGGAGTGCTTGGGGGGCTCAGTCGGTTGAGCGTCCAACTTAGGCTCAGGTCATGGTCTCACCTCAGCTCAAGCCCCACGTCAGGCTCTGTGCTGACAGCTGGAAACCTGGAACCTGTTTCAGAGTCTGTGTCTCTGTCTCTCTCTGCCCCGCCCCCACTCATGCTTGTTCTCACGCGTGCACTCTCTCAAAAATAAACATTAGAAAAAAAGGTAATCAGTTTCCTAAACCCAGAAATTCAAGATCACAAACTGTGGCAACCTTGTACTGGAAGGATATGAAAGATGAACAAAAATATCATTTATAATCATTTAAAAATGTTAAACCTGATAATCCTCCTGAATCCACTGTTCATTCACTTAACTGAACCTGAGCACTCAGCATAGAGATACAAAAGACCCATGCCCTCAAAGAAACACACTGACAGTTACAGTAGAGGGGTTAAGTCATATAGTAAGTTGTCAGATAAAGAAACAAAACAAGGAAAAAGTACAGAAGAAAGCTTTGTGGAAGAGATGACATTGAAACTAGGTTGCAATTAGGATTTTTTGACATAAAAACAAGAGAAATATAAAGTTGGAAGGAACTCTAGATATCATCTGATCCAGCAGTTCTACACTGGGGAGGATTTTGCCCAAAAAGACACATATGGAAGTGTCTGGAGACAAGTGGAGTTGTCACACTGGGGAGAGCTGCTCCTGGCATCTGGGAGGCACAAGCCACGGACACTGCTCACCATCCTACAGGCCCCAGACAACAAAGAATAACCTGACCTCAAATGTCAATAGTGCCAAAGGTGAGAAACTTTGAATCCAATCTCAGTACAATGTCCCTGTTTTATATAAGATAACTGAAAGCTGCGGAGACTTTAAAAACTTGCTAAAAAGCTAAAATCATACAACAGGTCTCATAACAACCTGTCTAGTGTTTAATTCACACCCACACGCATAGGTTATTATGCTAGGAAAGAGATGTTTTCTAAGAGTGGGAATGTTTATGTGAGGTGGAAAAACTGGGTAGAAATCAAAGCTGGTATTATTATACAGCCTTTCTTCAAACAGTTCTACTAATGGCTCAAAGAACTACAAAACCATCTAAAAATGTATACCCGTATTTGCTCCTTACACTAGGTTTATCACCTGTAAAACTCCGTTACTGAGCATGGACCTCTAAGCACAGTTACAACCACCACCAGGCAGACGGAAGGCGAGCGCGCGCAAGCACCACCCTCCATTACTGCGCGGGGCAGGGCTCTAAAGCCCCACCAGCTCCAGCCACAGTCACCAAGGCTCTGGGGCTTGGGTGCGATTTGCCTCTTCAATTCAAAATCATATGCTAAGTTACCCTTTCCTTTGCTGATGAGGTTTCTAATAACAAATCAAATGTACAAAGACATTCTTAGGGGCCTGATTTAGGGCCTAAATCTAAACACAGCAAGTTACCCGGACATCTTTTAGTTTTTCATCCTTGCTCTTCACTGCCCAAAGGGGTGAGAGTGAGGGGAGAGGGTAAACACATGTTACCAGCAGTACAGATTAGGTTTCAAAAAAGTTTTTGGCTCCAATAACCACCGAAATAAAGATATATAGATACATACTCCTTACCTCTAATTTTTCGATTGCTGAAACTTCAACTAAGATACCTTGTACAGTTTGACACACAATTCACGGTGAAACACTTGAGAAAAGGCTGCAGATAGTATCCTAAAAAAAAAAAAACAAAAAAAAAAAAACGAAGACCAAAGAGGTTTCAATTATAAAAGGTTTAAAGACAGCTTGAGCAAGTGACAGTGTATAAATAAAAGGTCATGAAATAGCAAGCAGTGTTTGTATACCTTTACTACCTGAAATTTCACTGAATAAAGTTTATGTTCAATCAATACCAACAGAAAGTTCGCATGACTGCATCAGCCACTCTGCCCCTCTTCTCACTGAGTTACTTCTAGTGCCTAAGGGAGAGGTAGCAACAGCAGGAAGGACAGCCATAGATTTTCTGAGGGTTCGTCATCATAGAAAGCTACTGGGGTGGTGGGCGGGGTGCCTGTGTATGCCAGTCAGTTAAGCGTCTGACTCTTGGTTTCAGCTCGGGTCATAACTTCATGGTTTGTTAGTTTGAGCCCTGCCTGAGGCTCTGTGCTGACAGCGTGCAGCCTGCTTGGGATTCTCTCCCTCTCTCTCTGCCCCTCCCCTGCTAGTGTGTGTGTGCGCTCTCTCTCTCTCAATATAAATAAACTTAAGTTTAAAATTTTTTTAAATTTTTTAAAAAGCTATCAAGAGTAATTTTTCTTGCATTCCCTGGCAAACCATCAGGGGTCGCTGGAGTTCCCCATTTATACTAGTCATTAAAATTTAGTAAGTTTCAGGGGTGCCTGGGTGGTTCAGTCAGTTGAGCATCCGACTTTGGCTCCGGTCATGATCTCGTGGTTTGTGGGTTCAGACCCCATGTCGGGCTCTGTGCTGACAGCTAGCTCAGAGCCAGGAGCCTGAAGCCTGCTCCGGATTCGGTGTCTCCTCTCTCTGCCCCTCCCCTGTTCATGCTTTGCCTCTCTCTGTCTCTCAATTATAAATAAATGTAAAAAAAATTTTTTTAATTTAATGAGTTTCAGGCTCTTTAAGAGTCACAGGTCTTAAAATTTAAATGACTTCATACTGAATCTAATTTACTTTCCAGTAAAGTTAAGTAAGTTTTTAAATTTCCAAACCCCGTAAGGAGCACCACACCCTCACTGCAAAGCCCAACTTTTTGTTACCTATATCTTCTCAATAGAATTTGAAATGCTCACTCAAGACTGGGAGGTCCTCCCCATAATACAACTCACAAAATCACACCTCATTCAAAACTACGAAAAAAAAGTATGTGATCATAAGCCTCAATGAAATAACAGTCTTAGATAAAGAGGAAAGCAGGATACATACAACTCAATAATTACTTTAAATATAAATGGCCTAAAGCTCCCATAAGAAGATACAGGGTGGGTACCCATTAATAGTATGTGGACCCACGAGGCTGAATGAAGTGCCGAGGTCCAACGCCCCATGGAGCCAGTGTACCCCAGCCTTGGACGACCTGGCACAGGACTGCACCTGCTCAGCACAATCGTCGGCACGCGCAGCCTTGTGCTTGAGCTGAGGAGGTGCACCCGGGTCACGGTCTACTGCTCCTTCAGCCACTGTGCCAACGCCCACAGCTCTGAGGACACTGAACAGAGGATAAGGAGCTTCCTGCTGTCCATCACTGCCTCGGCGATACCCTATCCGCAGAACCCGCAGCCCGTGATGCTCCCCTGGTGACATTAGCTCAGGACCCCTCTACTCACCTTGCCCCAGGCCCGGCCCCGCTGGCTGCTCAGCCTCCCGCCCTCACCTGCTGTCATGGGCTTCCCTGACTGAGAGAGTCTCAGGGTCTGCCCCTGGAGGGGCCCTGACCCTTTCCCTGGGATTCCACTTCAGCTGGGCAGAGGGGAATACCCTAAGCCTACTGTTCCTGCCTGCCTTCCCCAACCTGCCTGCTGGTGGGGGAGATGCTATCCACGTTTCTAAGTGTATTCACTCGTTTTTTGTTGTTGTTGTTGAAACCAGCTAGTGACAAAGTTTTGCATTCCGGCACACACACAAAAAAAGATACAGGGTAACTGGAATTAAAAAACAAGACCAGGAGCACCTGTGTGGCTCAGCTGGTTGAACGTCCAACTTCAGCTCAGGCCATGATCTCGCAGTTCATGAGTTTGAGCCTCACAACAGGCTATCAGCTGTCAGCACAGAGCTCAGCACAGAGCTCAGCACAGAGCTCACTTTGGATCCTCTGTTCCCCACTCTCTGCCCCTCCCCCATTCATTCTCATTCTCTGTCTCTCTCAAAAATATATAAAACACTTAAAAAATAAAACAAAGAACAAGACCATACACATGTAGTCTAATAAGAGACTCACTTCAGAACTAAAGGCACATGCAGAATGAAAGTGAAAGAATGGAAAAGCATTTATCATGCAAATGGAAGTGAAAAAAAGAGCCAGGGTAGCAATACTTATATCAGACAAAATAGGCTTGAAAACAGAGACTGTAGCAAAAGACAAAGAAAGATACTACATGATGATAAAGGGAACAATAGAACAAGAAGATATGACAATTGTACATATCTATGCACCCAATACAGACACACCAAAATATATAAACCAATTATGAACAGACACAAAAGTAGAAACAGTAATACAATAATACTAGGGGACTTTAACACCCACTTACATCAATGGACAGACCATTCAGACAGAAAATTAAAAGGAAAGAGTGGCTTTAAAAGACACATTAAACCAGATGGACCTAACAGATATATACAGAACATTCCATCCCAAAACAGAATACATTCTTTTCAAGTGCACATAGAACATTCTCCAGAATAAATCACATTAGGCCATAAAACAAGTCTTAGTAAATTCAAGAAAAATAAAAACACAACAGCCATCTCTTCTGACCAAAACAATATGAAACCAGAAATCTACTACAAGAAAAAATCTGGAAAAAAAAAAAAACACCAGTACATGGAAGCTAAACATGGTACTAAACAATGGGTCAACCAAGACATCAAATGGGAAACCCAAAAATATGTGGAAACATATGAAAATGAAAATACAGTAGTCCAAAATCTTGTGGGTGGAGCAAAAGCACTTCTAAAAGAGAAGTTTATAGCCAGAGAGGTCTACCTCAAGAACACGAAAAACGCCAAATAAACAACCTAACCTTACATCTAAACAAGCTAGAAAAAAACATGGCCCAAAACTAGTAGAAGGAAATAATAAAGATTAGAGGGGGGGGAAATGACACAGAGAATAAAAATACAATAAAAAAGATCAGTAAAACCTGGAACTGGTTCTTCAAAAAGATAAAACTGATAAATGTTTAGCCCAACTCATCAAGAAAAAAAGAGAGGAGTCAAATAAATAAAATCAGAATGGGGTGCCTGGGTGGCTCAGTCGGTTGAGTGTCCAACTTTGGCTCAGGTCATGATCTCACAGTTTATGAGTTCCATCCCCAGGTCGGGCTCTGTGCCAACAGCTCAGAGCCTGGAGCCTGCTTCAGATTCTGTGTCTCCCTCTCTGCACCTCCTCCAGGTGCACTCTTCTCTCTCAAAAATAAATAAACATTAAAAAAATTTTTTTAAGAAGTAACATCAGAAATGAAGTGACTAACACTACAAAAATAAGGATTATTAAGAGACTACTACCAAAAACTATCCACCAAGAAAACCTAGAAGAGATGACTAAACTCCTGTAAGCATATAATCTTTGAAAACTGAATCAAGAAAAATAGAGTATTTAAACACAGTGATTACAAGCAATAAAATGGAATCCATAATCAGAAAACTCCCAATAAACCAAAGTCCAGGATCAGACAGCTTCATAAGTGAATTTTACCAAACATTTTAAGAGTTAATACCTATCCTGCACAAAATATTCCAAAAGACAGAAGGAAAACTTCCATATTCATTCTGAAACCAGCATTACCCTGATACCAAAACCAGAAAAGACGCTACAAGAAAACTACAGAGCAATATCCCTGAAAAACAAAGATGCAGCTGCACCTGGGTGGCTTAGTCGATTAATCATGGGACTTCAGCTCAGGTCGTGTTCTCACAATTTGAGAGTTCGATGCCTACAACAGGTGAGCTCGAGCCCTGCTTCCGGTGAGCCCCACTTCTCTCTCTCTCTCCTCCCCCCCAACCCCTGCTCCTCATGGGATACTCTCCATCCATTGCTCACCTACACCTTCTCTCAAAAGCAAAAAAAGAAAGAAAAAGCAAAAATCCTTAAGAGAATATGAGCAAATCAAATTCAACATTTTACATAAAAAAAATCATTCATTGTGATCAAGTAGGATTTATTCCAGGGATGCAAGGATGGTACAATATTAACAAATTAATGTGATACATCACAGTACCAAGAGAAAGTATAAAAACCTTTATGATCACCTCAAGAGACACAAAAAAAGCGTTTGACAGAGTACAACATCCATTCACAATAAAAACTCCGAACAAAGTAGGTTTAAGAGAGAACATACCTCAACATAATAAAGACCGTATGTGAAAAATCCACAACAGCATACTGAATGTTGAAAAAGTGAGAGCTTTTCCACTAAGATCAGAAACAGGACAAGGATGTCCACACTCAACACTATAGCTCAACACAGAACTGGAAGCCCTAGTGAGAGCACCCAGACAAGAAAAAGAAAAAAAAGGCAACAAACTGGTAGGGAGAAAGTAAACTCACTATTTGCAGATGACATAATACTACATATAGAAAACCCTAAAGATTCCACCAAAATAATTAGAATTGATAAACGAACTTCATAAACTGAAGTCTATAAAATATACAGTAATCTGTTGCATTTCTATACACTAATAATGAATTAGCAGAAAGAGAAATTAAGAAAACAATTCCATTAACAACGGCATCAAAGAGAATACCTAAGATAAACCTAACCAAGAAGGTGAAAAATCTGTACTCTGAAAACTATAAAACACTGATGAAAGAAACTCAAGAGGACACAAATGGAAGGATACTCATGCTCACAGATTACATAATTAGCATTGTGAAAATATCCATACTACCTACCCAAAGGGTTCTACACATTCAGTGCAATCCCTATTAAAATACCAAGAGCGTTTTCCACAAAACTAGAATACCACTCAACTATGGAACCACAAAAGACCTTGAATACCCAAAGCAATCGTGAGAAAGAACAAAGTGGGAGATATAAGAATCCCAGATTTCAAGATGTATTATAAAGCTGTAGGATTCAAAACAGCATAGTACTGGCACAAAAAGACACGAAGAGATAAAAAAAAAAAAAGAATAGAGAGCACAGAAATAAACCCACACTTAAAAAGTCAATTAATGTATGACAAAGGAGACAAGGGTGGGTATACAATGGGGAAAGGACAGTCTCTTCAATTAAATAGTGCTGGGAACACTGGACAGCTACATGTAAAATAATGAAACTGGACTTGTTCCTTACACTATACACAAAAATGAATTCAAAAAGGATTAAAGACCAAATTGTGAGATGTGAAAATATAAAACTCCTAGAAGAAAACATAGGCAGTAATTTCTTTGGCATTAGTCTTAGCAACATGTTTCTAGGTATGTCTCTCAGGCAAGGGAAACAAAAGCAAAATTAAACAATTGGGACTACGTTAAAATGAAAAACTTTGGCCAAACAAACGATCAACAAAAAGAAACGGCAATCTACTGAATGGGAAAAGAGATTTGCAAATGACATTAACTGATAAGGGGCTAAAATCTAAAATATATAAAGAACTACAAATGAACACCAAAAAACCCCAAATAATGTGAGGGGCACCTGGGTGGCTCAGTCAGTTGAGTGACCAACTTCAGCTCAGGTCATGATCTCATGGTCCATGAGTTCGAGCCTCACGCTGGGCTCTGTGCTGACAGCTCAGAGCCTGGAGCCTGTTTCGGAATCTGTAACTCCCTCTCTTTCTGCCCTTCCCCTGCTCACGCTCTGTCTCTGTCTCTCAAAAAATACACAAACATTAAAAAAAATTTTTTTAAATAATCTGATGACAAAATGGGCAGAATACTTGAATGGACATTTTCTCAAAGATGACACACAAACGGCTGACACATGAAAAGATGCTCAATTTTCATGGAAATGCAAATCAAAATAACAATGAGATATCACTTTACACCTATCTGTATGGCTATTATCCAAAAGACCAGGGGCACCTGGGTGGCTTATTCAGTTAAGCATCTGACTTGATTTCAGGTCAAGTCATGATCTCAAAGTAGTGAGATCCAGCACCGCATCAGACTCTGTGCTGATGTGGAGCCTGGTTAAGATTCTCAGTCTCCCTCTCCCTCTGCCCCTCCCCTGCTAAAGTGCGCATGTGCTCTCACTCAAAAACAAAAAAACAAAAAAAGAGAGACGAGAAATAACAACTGTTGGCAAGGATGTGGAGAAAAGGGGAACTTCATGCACTACTGGTGGAAATATAAACAGGCACAGCCACTGTGGAAAAGAGTATGGAGTCTCCCTCAAAAATTAAAAATAGAAATACTATAGGGGTGACTGGGTGGCTCAGTCAGTTAAGCATCTGACTTTGGCTCAGGTCATGATCTCCCCGTTTGTGAGTTCAAGCCCTGCGTTGGGCTCTGTGAGGACAGCCTGGAGCCTGGAGCCTGTTTTAGATTCTATCTCTCCTTCTCTCTGTGCCCCTCCCTGTGCCTCTCTCCCTCTCAAAAATAAATAAAAAAAACATTTAAAAAAATTGAAATACTATACAGTAATTCCACTACCAGGCACTTACCCAAAGAAAACTGAAAATACTGATCCAAAAAGATATACACACTTAAGTTTACTGCAGCATTATTTACAATAACTAAGATATGGAAGCAACCCAAGGATCCATCCATAGATGAATGAATGGAGAAGATATGGTATGTATGTATGTATGTATTTGTATGTATATGCATACATTTTATATATATATATATATATATATATAGTATATATCCACAAATATATACACACAAATACTGGACTACTATTCAAACATAAAATAATGGTATCCTACCATCTGAGACAACATGGATGGGGAAGGTATTTTACTAAGTGAAATAAGTCCAAAAAAGATAAATACCATAGGATTTCACTTACATATGGCATCTAAAGAGCAAAACAAATAATAAAACACTCTTAGATGAAGAGAACAAACTGATGGTTGCCACAAGGGAGGTGGGTGGGAGAATAGGTGAAACAAAGAGGATTAAGATGTACAATCTTCTGGGGCGCCTGGGTGGCTCAGTCAGTTGAGTGTCCCGGCTTCGGCTCAGGTCACGATCTCACGGTTCGTGAGTTCGAGCCCTGCGTCAGGCTCTGTGCTGACAGTTCATAGTCTGAAGCCTGTCTTCAGATTCTGTGTCTCTCTCTTTCTCTCTTTCTCTCAAAAATAAATGAAACTTTAAGAAAATAAATAAAAATAAAGATTTCTTTAAAAAGAAAAGATGTGCAATTTTCTAATTGTAAAACAAATCACTGAAATGAAAAGTAACAAAGGGAATATAATCAATGATATTGTAATAATGTTCTCTGGTGACAGATGGTGACTACACTTGTGCTGAGCAATGTATAGAATTGCTGAATCAATGTTATGTACCTGAAACTAATATAATGTCATACCCTAATTAAACTTCAATAAAAAAGTCTTCAGTTCCCCAATAGGCAATATTAACAACTCAAGAACTGACTAGATATTGCAGGTTAACCAAGGAGTCCTAGTGAATGAGGAAAAAATTATTCCATAGAGAAAGATTTCATTTCAGCTAATAATGGCAGAAGTGACCAAATTAGAACAATCACAATTTTATAACTTTTATTTTTTTACTTTTAAAGTAAACTCTACCCCCAATGTGGGGCTCGAATTCAAGAGTCTGACGCTCAACCAGCCAGGCACCCCTCACTTTTGTAAGTTTTAATTAAATAACTAATCCATGTAATGGTAATCAGTGGATGGTAAAAGAATTTAGGTAAAAGAGTGGGTGGGGGGGGCTTCATGAATGGATCAGGAGGTTATCACCTGAACCCTCTGATGAACCAAACTATACAAAAAAATTTTTTTAGAGAACTAGGGCACCTTGAACATGGACTAAGTATCATATAATCTATAAAAGAAATCATTAGTTGGGCTGGCTCAGTCAGTTGAGCATCCGACTTGGTGTCAGCTCAGGTCTTGATCTCACAGTTCCCAGGACAGAACCCCATGTCTGGCTGTGCACTAAAAGGCGGAGCCAGCGTGGGATTCCCTCTCTCTTTCTCTCTCTCTCTGCCCTTGTCACACTCATGAGTGCGTGCAGGTGTGTGCTCTCTCTTTCAAAATAAGTAGTTAAGGAAAAAAAAGACATCATTATCAGGTATGTTGTATATGATAATGCACTGCAGTAATGTAGAACAATGTGTTGTTTAACAGACATATTTAGGAATAAAACAATATCTTGGATATGCTATTACCATAAATTCTTAGCAAAAAAGACATCTGGAAATGTTCACAAATAAAAAGGTAAAAATAAAAGCACTGTAGTAGTCACTACAGAGTCTTTTAAGGAGAAAACATCAATGAATTCAAATTATATTTAAAAGTTGATTATTTTTACAGACTCTGTAGAATAAGAAGCTAGAGATATAAAACTAATGCAAGGGTTTTGAAGGCAGTCCGGAAATAAAACCCTTAAAAAGCTAATACCATTATATTAAAGTATCAATTTAATATTAATTATCCTATTAGTAATTATAATGATCAATATTAACATTTATAATTGATCATATGATGCACATTATTTTAAGCATTTATTGTATTATTATATGCAAGGGTCTGCAATACAATAAAGCAAGATGATGACACCCATGTCCGGTTTTTAAATTTTTTTTTTAATGTTTTATTTATTTCTAGGAGAGAGAGAGAGAGAGAGAGACAGCGTGAGCAGGGGAGGGTCAGAGAGAGAGGGAGTCACAGACTCTGAAACAGGCTCCAGGCTCTGAGCTGGCAGTCAGCACAGAGCCCGATGCGGGGCTCGAACCCATGAACCGCGGGATCATGACCTAAGCGAAAGTCGGACGCTTAACCGGCTAAGCCCCCCAGGCGCCCCACCCATGTCCGGTTTTAAAGCTTCCACTTGAGCTGGTAAAAAAGAACATACTCCATACTCTGGGTTTAGGTAAAGCCAAGTTTACTGAAGAAAAATAATCAAAGTAGACAACAGAGGAGCACCTGGGTGGCTCAGTTGATTAAGCGTCCAACTTCAGCTCAGGTCATGATCTCACGGTTTGTGGGTTCGAGCCCCGCATCAGGCTCTGTGTTGAACGTTTGCTCAGAGCCTGGAGCCTGCTTCGTATTCTGTGTCTCCTTCTCTCTCTGTCCTACTCTGCTCACACTCAGTCTCATGGTCTCTCAAAAATAAATAAATGTAAAAACAAAAAAACCAAAGTAGACAAAAGAAAAGATACAGGATTTAAAAAAAGAAAGAAAAAATGCAAATATTCTGATTAGGATAGTGAAAAGATAATGGCACCAGCCACAATACTATCAACATTTTAAAAGCTCAACAGGTTTGTCAGTGGCACAAGAGGGTAAACTACTGAATGAACTTCCAAGAAAAGAATACTTAGGGATTAAAAATAAGCAGTTCTTGAAAGAAAATAGAGTATATACAATGTGAGGAAGCCACATCCTCATACCCTTAAATTCGTAGTAATTGAACACCATATGACTGACTACTCGACCTTCACAGACCTAACGTAAGGTAACTATTCAAAGTTACCATAACAAGGGCACGGAATAGGCAATATGAGCACTATGTAGAAGCAGAAGCACCACCATATTTCTGGTGAAGCACTGACCACAAAAAGGGTCCAAGGCAGAAAAGCTTTTTGTTCTCCCAAAGATTCAGATGATCAGAACAAACAAGATTTTGGCTGGGACCTTCATCAAGAGTGATTAGAGGGGCGCCTGGGTGACTCAGTCAGTTAGGTGTCTGACTGGCTCAGGGCATGACCTCGATGTTTGTGAGTTCGAGCGCCGCGTCGGGCTCTGTGCTGACAGCTCAGAACTTGGAGCCTGCTTCAGATTCTGTGTCTTCCTCTCTTTCTACCCCTTCCTTGCTCATGCTCTGTTTCTGTCTCAAAAATAAACAAACATTAAAAAAAAATGATTAGAAAAGGTAAAGAAGCCTTACAGGAGATATCCAGTAAGGGAGTTAGAGGGTTTGGATTTAGCCATATGAATGACAAGGATGGCAAATGTGTTGGGAAGAAAAGAGGTATCTTTTTGGGAAGTGGAAAAACTGAGACAAGTCTAAAGAGAGGGAAAGGGACTGACTGTACATGTGGAGATGAGAAAGGCCTAGTGACAAAGTAAGCTTTTCCAAAAGGACAGAGAAGCTGGCAAATTCCAGAGCCTGTGGACTCACGTGCTAGAAACGGGGAGGGAGGGAGGGGGACTGAGGAGGGGATATGCAGAAGTAATCTCCCCAATGTCTCCATCTTTAGGACATGAGTCATGACGTCGTATCATTTAGTTTACAGAAATAAGAAAGCATTAACATGACACAACAGGGAAATCAGTGAGTATGTGTACACAAGTGTTAACTAGTCACAAGTGGCCAGAGACAAAGGACATATGCCATTAACCAGGTGTGGGGCCACAACAAGTCACTTCACTTCTCTTAGGCTTTGTTTCTTAATCTTTTGCTTAAAATTGCCTAAGGATCACACCTCACAAGGCTCTTGTGAAAATTACACAAAGAAGGAAAATGGTTCTCACCTGTAAAGAACCACATTCGTTCATAAGGCTGAGCACTCTCACAGGACAGCAGAGAACAATCTCAGTAGAACTACATCCTTGTTTCCTAGTTCAAAAGGACAGATATGTATTATACCTAGCAACAGGTAAACTATGACAGATGTAATGATGGTAAAAGTGCAGCTGGGAAAGCATTCTTCTCCATGAAAGAAAAAAAATTACTTGATACTGTACATTCCAATAGCTATTAAGAAGGATTTCATGTTCTGAGAGTAACTCCAGACACTATTTTTTTTTTAATTTTTAAAAAATATTTATTTTGAGGGGCACCTAGGTGGCTCAGTTGGTTAAGCGTCCGACTTTGGCTCAGGTCATGATATCGTGGTCTGTGAGTTCAAGCCTTGCGTCGAGCTCTGTATTGACAGCTCAGAGCCTGGAGCCTGCTTCAGATTCTCTGTCTCCCTCTCTCTCTCTGATGTTCCCTGGCTCGCACTCTGTTTCTCTCTCAAAATAATAAATCTTTAAAAATTATTTTCAAAAAAAGAATTCTTTAAAAAAAGTACATACTTATTTTGAGAGAGAGAGACAGAGTGCGAGCAGGAGAGAGGTAGAGAGAGAGAGAGAGACATAGAATCCGAAACAGACTCCAGACTGAGCTGACAGCACAGAGCCCGATGCAAGGCTCAAACTCACGAACAGGAGATCATGACCAGAGCCCAAATCTGACGCTCAATACACTGAGCGCCCGCCCAGGCACCTGCCCCCCCAACACTATTTTTAGCTGAAACTTAAATACAACAAATCTGTCCATTGTCAATATCTACAAACTGCCTAAGGTTGAAGAGACTTAAAATGCTACTGAGTATTCTGGTAAAATTTTATTTAGATTTATACGCATGCATACAAACTTTTAATACAAACGTACAAAAGTACCCAAGTGAGTACAATTACATAAAACAAAACTTAGAACTAGCAGCTGAGTCTGAAGCCTTAGAGAAATGTGACAAAACCACAGTGTGCCATGAAGAGCTGACAGGAGGACTTCCTCTCGCAGGTACAGCACATTAGGTGATCTGAACCAACCTTTCTGCTGAAGACATAAAAGTAGAGCTGCACAAAATCTAAGAAATGACTTTTTTAAAGGATTCAAGAGCCAACAGGATAGTGTTTTCAGATTGATAAGAGGACCAGAAAATTCAGAGAGGTGATCCCAACAATCCAGAAGAAACTGGAAGTTAAACTGCATCAGACAGCCTGACAGGGTGAAAGGGGCTAAAGGGAAATCCTGTTCCCCCAACTCCCAGTGAGCAACCTGAGGGGTGGCACCGTCAGGGCGAACCACAAATAACCAGTCTATACACGGAATCCAATTTGGCTTTGAGTCTTCTGGTTGGCCCAGAAAAATCTTGACAGAGATTAGACTAAGTAATCCTGGATTCCAAGCAGATGCCACAAAAATAAATCCTTTCTGGAAGGTATCATCCTTGGTCACAAATACTCTGTCAAATAATTTTTCAAATCCAATGCCCAGCATACAATTAAAGACAAGTGGCACGTGAGGAGACAAGAAAACAGGATCAAAAGCCACAGAAATAGCAAACAACAAAAAGAGACTCACAAAACTCCAATTACTGGAATTACCAAACAGAAAATTTTAAATTACAACTTAATCTCAATTATGAACTAAAAAACTATAGTAAATGACATAACAGGTTTTTAAAAAAAGCAAAAAGTTATTGAAAAATACAAAAACCGAAAATAAGAATTCAAGAAACAAGTTTAACGCCAGTGAGATAGTAAATCGGACAGTTGAGACAGTACATCAAAGGATAGATTGGCGGGGAAAAAAAGCTCAGAACGAAGAGAGGGTAACAAACATGAAGACATGGTAGAATGTCCACCACACAACACAGTTAACTGGAATCCCCGAAGAGGAGGCAGTATGGGGCAGAACCAATATTTAAGTAGCTGAAATTTTTTTAAAACGATGAACGATGTCAGACCATAAACTTAAGATTCTTGATGAATTCTAAGCAGATAATCAACAAAGAAAAAATTATCCTGCGAGGTGGGGATGGAGGAGAATTACTTTCTTTCTTTTTTTTTTTTAAAGCTTATTTATTTGGCGGGGGGCAGAGGCAGAAGGAGACAGATCTGAAGCAGACTCCAGGCTCCAAGCTGTCAGCAGAGAGCCTGATGCGGGGCTCGAATTCAAGAGCCATGAGATCATGACCTGAGCAGAAGTCAAAGGATTAACCAACTGAGCCACCCAGGCACCCCAAGATAGCTTAATTTGCAACAATAAAAATGGAAGCTAATAAAACAATTTAAAAAAATGTTTTAATGTTTTACCGATTTCTGAGAGAGAGAGAGAGAGAGAGAGAGAGAGAGAGAGAGAGAGAGAGAGAGACGGAGAGAGCAGGGAAGGGTCAGAGAGAGAGGGAGACACAGAATCTGAAGCAGTCTCCAGGCTCTGAGCTAGCTGTAAGCACAGCTTACAGCTGTGGGGTTCAAACTCACGAACCGTGAGATGACCTGAGCCCAAGTCAGATGCTTAACTGACTTAGCCACCCAGGTGCCCCTAATAAAACAATTTTTTATGAGCAGAAAGAAAAACAAGTGCCAATCTAGTATTCCACTGCAGAGAAAATATCCACCAAAAATGGAAATGAAGGGGGCTCCTAGGTGGCTCAGTCTGTCATGTTCAACTCTTGATTTCGGCTCAGGTTGTGATTTGATGGTGAGTTCTGGCCCTACATTGGGCTCTGTGCTGACAGCGCTGAGCCTGCTCAGGATTCTTGCTCTCTTTCTCTCTCTGCACCCCACCCCCCAATCAAAATAAGCAAACATTTAAAAAAATGTAAATGAAATATATTCTCAAATAAAAATAGAGTTCACTTCAAGCAAACCCCATTCATAAATCATAAACCAAAAGAAAACTGACCCAAATTGGAAGGTGAGAGATGCAGGAAAGAATGAAGTACCATGAGGGGCGCCTGGGTGGCTCAGTCAGTTAAGCATCCGACTTTGGCTCAGGTCATGATCTCATACTCTGTCCCATGTCCAGCTCTGTGTTGACAGCTGAGAGCGTGGGGTGTGCTTCAGATTCTGTGTCTCCCCCTCTCTGCCCCTCCCCTGCTCACACTCTATGTCTTTCTCTCACTCTCAAAAATAAGCATTAAAAAATAAGCATTAAAAAAATTTTTAAAAAATAACCATGAAAGCGTAAGTAGATTTAAAATCTAATGGAACAATGTATAAAATAATGTGTTGTGGAGTTTAAAATGTGTATAGAAACTTATCTCCAAACTCATTAAATTATATATATTAAGTATGTATGCCTTTTGTAAAAAAAATCTTTTTTACAGAAAATGAAATTACAGGACAACAGCATGTATGTCAGGAGGTGGTTAAATGGCACTAAGGAGTTTTAATGCTCTTGCTTTAACCAGGAGGAAAATAAAAGTATCACTTAACACTAGACTTTGATAAATGAAATACACATGCTGTAAGTGCTGGGGTAATCACAAAAAGAATTAAAATGAATATGAAGTATTTGAACCCATAATGGAAAAACTGATTCAAAAAATAAACTAAAGGAAGAAAAAAGAAATACAGAACAGGTAAACTGGACTGTTACAGAGATGCTGGAAGTAATCTCAAAATAACAGTAATCATATTAAATGTGTATCAATTAAAGGTTCCACGGGGCACCTGGTTGGGCAGAGTTGGTTGGGTGTCCAGCTTAACCTCAGGTCATGAACTCACAGCTGGTGGGCCCGAGCCCCGCGTCGGGCTCTGTGCTGACAGATAGCTCAGAGCCTGGAGCCTGTTTCAGATTCTGTGTCTCCCTCTCTCTCTCTGACCGTCCCCTGCTAACGCTGTCTCTGTCTCTCAGAAATAAATAAAACATTGAAGAAAAAATTTTAAAAAATGGTGCCAAGAAAGAAAAGAAAAGAAAAAAAAAAGAAAAGAAAAGAAAAAAGAAAAGAGAAGAAAAGAAAAGAAAGATTATCAGACTGGATTAAAAAAAAAAAAAAAAACCCTACAGAGGCACCTGGGAGGCTCAGTCGGTTAAGCCTCCAACTTCGGCTCAGGTCATGATCTCACGGTTCATGGGTTCGGGCCCCGCATCGGGCTCTGTGCTGACAGCTAGCTCAGAGCTTGGAGCCTGTTTCAGATTCTGTGTCTCCCTCTCTCTCTGATCCTCCCCTGCTCACGCTGTCTCTCTCTCTCTCTCTCTCTCTCTCTCTCTCTCTCACTCTCTCTCACAGAAATAAAAACATTAAAAAAAAAAAAACCCTACAAATAGATGTTGCTTTCAAGAGTCTCATCTAAAACATAACACAAAAAGATTAAAAGTAAAAGGACGTAAAAGGACAGAAAAAGACATCATGCAAACGTGAACCAAAATAAAGATGGAACAGCTAAACTGGTTTCAGACACAACATCGACATCAAAGAAAAAGCAACACTAGACTTAAAAGAGTCACTTCAAAAACGATAAAATGTTTAATTCACCAGAACAGAATGAACTAAGTTTGTATGAATTGTTATACATGGTTTCATGTTATATATACAGGTAAAATATAATTACTAGGAGAACTAGACACAGGTCACTATCATAGTGGCAGATTTAAAGATCTCTCTCGGGGCGTCTGGGTGGCTCAGTTAAGCATCCGACTTCAGATCAGGTCATGATCTCACAGGTCACTGAGTTCAAGCCCCCGTCAGGCTTTGCACTGATGGCTGTGAGCCTGGAGCCTGCTTCAGATTCTCTCTCTCTCTCTCTCTCTCTCTCTCTCTCTCTCTCTCTCCCTCCCTCCCTCCCTCACTCATGCTCTGTTTCTCTCTCTCAAGAATAAACAAATATTAAAAAAACATTTTTTTAAATAAAGATCTCTCTCAGTAGTTAAAAGAATAGGGACAAAAAATCTGTCATGATACAGATCGACACAACTCACTCACCAATGTGCACACATAGAATACTGAAACTAAGAGCTGCAGAATATATGCTTGTCAAGCACTTGCATATTTACAGAAAATGACCACATTGACCATGAAATCTTTAGAAAACTCAGACTAAAATCATTCAACGGAAGTTATCTAAGGAAAATGTGGTAAAGCCAGAAACCAATTACAAAATACGCATACTTAGAAAATTCTCATTATTACTAGAATTTAAGAAACACTTTTTAAAAATCTTTATTTTGAGAGAGAGAGAGAGAGAGAGCACGCGCGCGCACATGTAGGGAAGGGGCAGAGAGAGAGGGAGACAGAATCACAAGCAGGCTCTGTGCTGACAGTGCAAAACCCAACACAGGGCTCAATCTCACAAACTGTGAAATCATGACCTGAGCCGAAATCAAGGGACAGATGCTTAACTGACTGAGCCACCCAGATGCTCCAAGAAGTACACTTTTAAATAACCTACTGATCAAAGATGACATTACAATGGAAATTAGAAAATGATGTGAAATAATGAAACTATTATCAAATTATGGTATTCAGGTAAAGCAATACTTGAAAGTAAAATGATAGTTTAAATCCCTGTGTTGGACTGCTAGGAATTTACCCAAGGGAAACAGGAGTGCTGATCCATAGGGGCACAGGGACCCCAATGTTCATAGCACCACTCTCAACAATAGCCAAATCATGGAAAGAGCCTAAGTGTCCATCAACGGACGAATGGATCAAGAAGATGTGGTTTATCTATACAATGGAATACTACATGGCAATGAGAAAGAATGAAATCTGGCCATGTGTAGCAACATGGATTGAACTTTAGGGTGTTATGCTGAGCGAAATAAGTCAGGCAGAGAAGGACAGCTACCATATGTTTGCATGTATGAGTGGATTAGGAGGAACTTAACAGAGGACCATGGGGGAGAAGAAAGGGAAAAATCGTGGGGGAGAGGGAGGGAGGCAAACCATGAGAGACTGTTGAATGTTGAGAACTGAGGGCTGATGGGGGTGGGGGAGGGGGGAAGAGGGGTGATGGGCATGGAGGAGGGCACCTGTTGGGATGAGCGCTGGGTGTTATATGGAAACCAACTTGACAATAAACTATTTAAGAAAAATAAATAAATAAATACACAGGGGAAAAAAAAAGGAAATAAATCCCTGTGTTGGAAATCAGGTTGTGAATTAATACCTAACTACCCCTGTTAAGAAGTTCATAAAAGCAAAGTAAACTCTAAAGATGTAAAAGAAAATAATGCACATAAAAGCAGATATTAACAAAATAGAATGATTTTCTGGAAAAATTACTATAATTGCTAAACCTCCATGCAAATTATTTTTATTTTTTTTAATGTTTTTATTTAATTTTTGAGAGGCAGAGAAGCAGGCAGAGTGTATGTGTGGGGAGGGGCAGAGATAGGAGGAGACACAGAATCCAAAGCAGGCTCCAGGCTCTGACCTTTCAGCACAGAGCCCAATGCGGGGCTCGAAGCCATGAACCATGAGATCATGACCCGAGCTGAAAGTGGATGCTTAACCGACCAAGCCACTCAGGCGCCCAACCATGCAAATTATTTTTTAAAAGGGTGAAAAGATACATTTACTCAGTAATAAAAATGAAAAATGCCCCAGAGAGATAAAAATATACATTTGGACAAAAACTTGCACATGAATGTTCATGACAGCATTATTCATGATAGCCAAAAAGTAAAAAACACCCAAATGTCAATCAACTGATGAATGAATAAAATGTTATAACCATACAGTGTACTATTTTCTTACAATAAAAGTATGAAACCGACACATGTTAAATACAGATGAACCTTAGCATTATGCTCAGTGAAAGAAGCCAGTCACAAAGCAGCACATACTGTATGATTCCATTTACATGAAAATTTCAGAAGACACAAATGTATAGGGGGCAAAAAAGACTTGTGATTACCTTGGGTTGATGAGGAGGGATGGGGCTGGGGAATAATGGGGAATGAATGCTAATGGCAGGATTTCTTTTTGGGGTGATGATCATGTTCTAAAATTGATTATGATGACGGTGGACAACTCTGTGAATGTATTAAAAATCACTAAACTGTACACTCAAGTCTATTTAAAAAAATAAAAGGGAGGATTATTACTAAGCAATCTGTATAGGTTAAATGATAAGAGTATAACTATAGTGCCAATACATTTGGAACTTCAGGCAAAATAGAAAATTTTTCATAAATATATGACTTAGCAAATGATTGTAAAAAGAAATAAAGCCATATTAAGCATCTTTTCCCAACTACAATGGTATGAAACTAGAAACCAATTCCAAGAACAAAAACAGCAAACTCACAAAAATATAAAGATTAAACAACATTCTACTGAACTAACGGGTCAACAAAGAACTCAAAAGTGAAATAAAAAGAATACCATGAGACAGCAATCTACACATTTAATGCAATCCCTACCAAAATTACAACCAACATTTTTCACAGAGCTAGGACAAACAACCCTAAAATTTGTATGGAATCACAAAAGACCCCAGATTGCCAAAGCAATCTTCACAAAGAAAAAACAGAGCTAGAGGCATCACAATTCCGGACTTCAAGCTATATTACAAAGCTGTAGTCATCAAGACAATATGGTACTGGCACAGACACACAGATCCATGTAACAGAATAGAAAACCCAGAAATGAAGCCCCAATTATACAGTCAATTAGTCTTCAACACAACAAGAAAGAATACCCAATGCAAAGAAGACTCTCTCTTCAACTAATGGTGTTGGGAAAAGTGGATGGCAACATGCAGAAGAGTGAAACTAGAACACTTCCTTACACCAAACACACAAAAAAATAAAAAAGGATAAAAAACCTAAACAGGAGACCTGAAACCACAAAAATCCTAAAGAACACAAGCAGTAACTTCTCTGACATCGGCGATAGTAACTTCTTTCTAGATATGTCTCCTGAGGCAAGGGAAACAAAAGCAAAAATAAACTATTATGACTATATCAAAATAAAAATTTTTGCACAGTAAAGAACACAATAAACAAAACTAAAAGGCAATCTATTGAATGGGAGAAGATATTTGCAAATGACATATGTGATAAAGGGTTAGTATCCATAATATAAAAGAACTTATAAAACTCAACACCTGCAACACCTGGGTTGGCTCAATCGATTAAGTGTCCAACTCTTGGTTTCCGCTCAGGTCATGATCTCAGTCTGAGGGTTCGAGCCCCTTTTCAAGCTACTAGCACAGAGCCTGCTTGGGATTCTCTCTCTCTGCTCTTCCCCAATTTGCATGCACTCTCTCAAAATAAACTAAAAAAAAAAAAAAAAAAACCAAAAAACGAAAACTACATATCTCAATACTCAAGGGGCACTTGGATAGCTCAGTCAGTTCATCAGCCGACTCTTCATCTCAGCTCAGGTCATAATCTCATACATCCTGGGATTGAGCCCATGTTGGGCTCTGCACTGAATACAGAGCCTGCTTGGGATTCTCTCTCTCCCTCTTGCTGTCCCCTCCCCCACTCATGCTCAGTCTCACACTCTCAAATAAACATTAAAAAAAACACCAAAAAATATTCAATTTGAAAACAGGCAAAAGACATGAATACACATTTTTCCAAAGACATACAGATGGCCAATAGACACATGAAAAGATGCTCAACATCAATGATCATCAGAGAAATGCAAATTAAAATTACAATGAGGTATCACTTCACACCTGTCAGAATGGCTAAAATCAACAACACAAGAAACAACAGGTGCTGGCAAGAATGTAAAGAAAGAAGAACCCTCTTGCACTGTTGGTGGGAATGGAAACCATGGAAAACAGTATGGAGGTTCCTGGAATATATAATGAAATATTACTCAGTCATAAAAAAAAGAATGAAATCTTGCCATTTGCAATGACATGGGTGGAGCCAGAGAATATTATGCTCAGTGAAATAAATCAGTCAAAGATAAATAGCATATGACTTCACTCATGTGGAATTTAATAAACAAAACAAATGAGCAAAGGGAAAGAAAAGGAGAGACAAACCAAGAAACAGACTCTTAATTATAGAGAACAAACTGATGGTTACCAGAGGGGATGTCGATGGGGGGATGGGTGAAATAGGTGATGGGAATTAAGGAGGGCACTTGTGGTGAACATCTGGTGATGTATGGAAGTGTTGACTCACTACATTGTACACCTGAAACTAATTATTACACTGTATGTTAACTAACTGGAATTTAAATTAAAACTTTAATAAAAAGTACCTTGAGTCAAATGAAAATGCAAATACAATAAACCAAGATTTATGCAATGCAGCAAAATGAGTTCTAACAGAAAAGTTCAAGGCAACAAATGACTATATAAAAAAAGAAAAAAAAGAAAGATCTCAAAAAGCTTAACATTAAATCTCAATAAACTGGGAGAGGGTGGGGGTGGGGGAAGCCCAGAGTCAGGTGAATGAAGGAAATAACAAAGAACAGAGCAGAAGTAAGTAAAATAAAGACAAAAGAAGCATCAGTAAAGATCAATAAAACTAAGAGCTGGTTAAGTAAAAAGACAAAATTGAGAACTGTTAGCTAGACTCAACAACAATAAATGGTGGGCTCAAATACATAAAAATAGAAATCAAAGGATACAACATATGCCACAGAAATACAAAGGATCATAAGAGACCACAATAAACAATTACATGCAAACAAACTGAAAAACCTAGAAGAAATAGATAAATTCCTAGAAACATGCAACCTTCCAAGACTGAATCATGAAAGAATAGAAATCCTAAGTGGAACAATTGGTAGTAAGGAGATTGAATTAATAATCAAAAAACTCCCAATGAGCAAAACGCCAGGACAGACAGTGACACTAGTGAATTCTACCAAACATTCAAAGAATACCAGTCATTCTCAAACTCTTCCAAAAAAACAACAACAACAACACAAGAGAACACTTCCAGACTCATCTTACAAGGCCAGCATTATTCTGATACCAAAACTAAACAAGGACACCACAACTGAAGAAAACTATAGACCAGTATCATTGATGAACATAGATGCAAAATCCTCAACAAAATATTAACAAACCAAATTCAACAATACATTAAAAAGATCATACACCAGAATCAATGGGATTTATTCCAGGGACACAAGGATGCAAATAAATCAATGTTATGTATCACATTAAGAAAATAAAGGATTAAAATCATGATCATCTCAATAAATGCAAAAAAAAATTCAACATCCTTTTATGATAAAAACTCTGAGCAAAGTGAGTATAAAGGGAACACACCTCAGTATAATAAAGGACAATGTGACAAGCTCTCAGCTAATATCATACTCCAAGAGTAAACAGCTCAAAGCTTCTCCACTAAGATGAAGAACAACACAAAATGCCCACTCTCACTACTTTGATTCAATATTGTATCAGATATCTTAGCAGAGCAATTAAGGAAGAAAAAATTAAAAAGCATTCAAATTGTTAAGGAAAAAGGAAAACTGTCACTATTTGCAGATGACATGATATTATGTAGAGAAGATGGTTTGTGGGTTCAAGCCCTATGTTGGGCTCTGAGCTGTCAGCATGGAGTCTGCTTCAGAGTCTCTGTCTTGCTCTCTCTGCCCTTCCCGTTTGTACTCTCTCTCTCAAAAATATTAAAATTTTTTTAAAAATTAAGAAAACAATTCCATTTACAATTGCATCAAAAAGAATTTAAAGAGGTTAATGACCTACCTGTACTGTGAAAATTCTAAGACACTGATGAAAGAAATTGAAGACACAAATAAATGGAAAGATATTCCATGCTCATGGATTGGAAGAATATTGTGAAACTGTCCATAATCATCCAAAGCAATCTACAGAGTCAATGCAATCACTGTCAAAATACCAATGGCAGTTTTCATAGAAATAGAACAAACAATCTTAAAATTTGTAGGAATGACCTCCAAAGGACCCCAATATGGCCAAAGCAATCTTGAGAAAAAGGAACAAGGCTGGAGGCATCATACTCCCTGATTTCAAGCCAAAGCTACAGTCATCAAAACAGTATGGCATTGGCATAAAAACAAACACACAGACCAAGAGAATAGATCAGAAATAAACTCATGCAGGGGCGCCTGGGTGGCTCAGTCAGTTAGGCCTCGACCTCGGCTCAGGTCACGATCTTGCGATTTGTGAATTCGAGCCCCACATCGGGCCCTGTGCTGACAGCTAGCTCAGAGCCTGGAGTTGGTTGCATATTCTGTGTCTCCCTCTCTCCCTGACTCTCCCCTGCTCATGCTGTTTCTCTCTCAGAAAAAAATAAAACATTAAAAAAATAATAAAAAAAGAAATAAACTCATGCATATATGGTCAATTAATTTATGACAAAGGAGCCAAGAGTATATAGGGAGGAAAGGAGGGTCTCTTTGATAACCTCTGTCAGGAAAACTGGACAGCTACAGGCCAAAGAATGAAATCGGATCACTATGTTACCTCATACCCAAAAACTAACTCAAAATGGATTAAAGACTTGGGGCGCCTGGGTGGCTTAGTCGGCTAAGCGTCCGACTTTCGCTTAGGTCATGATCTCGCGGTTCGTGGGTTCGAGCCCCGCG